>NW_018743792.1:8027222-8453507 GCF_001683475.1 Chenopodium quinoa
TTATTTGGGCAATTTGAGATAAAATTGCGTCCTAAAACACTGTAATTGCTCTTCTAATGTCATTTCAAGGCTTAGCCGCCTATAACTAGGTAGTAATGACATGTTAAGAGCAAGACTGAGTTGATTTGATAAGAAATGTAGAAAATAGGCATCCTAGTAGTCATATATGCCTTATTTGGGAATTTGAATGAAATTGCGTCTTAAAACCCTTGAATTGCTCTTTTAATGAGATTTTAAGCCTTAGCCGTCTATAACTAGGTAATAATGACATGATAAGAACAAGAATGAGTTGATTTGATAAGAAATGTAGAAAATAGGCATCCAAGTAGTCATATAGGCTTTATTTGGGCCATTTTGGATGAAAATGAGTCTTAAAACCTTTGAATTGATATTTTAATGTGATTTCAAGGCTTAGCCGCCTATAACTAGGTAAAAATGACCTGTTAAGAGAAAAAATGAGCTGATTTGATAAAAAAATGTAGAAAATAAGCATCCTAGTAGTCATGTAGACGTTATTTGGTTCATTCTGAATGAAATTGCGTCCTAAAACCCTTGAATTGCTCTTTTAATGTTATTTCAAGCCTTAGCCTCCTCTAAATAGGTAATAATGACATGTTAATAGAAAGAATGAGTTGATTTGATAAGAAATGTAGAAAATAGGCATCCAAGTAGTCATATAGGCCTTATTTGGGCCATTTTAGATGAAAATGCGTCTTAAAACCCTTGAATTGCTCTTTTAATGTAATTTCAAGCATTAGCCGCCTATACCTAGGTAATAATGACATGTTAAGAGAAATAATGAGTTCATTTGATAAGAAATTTAGAAAATAGGCATCCTAGTATCCATATAGGCCTTATTTGGGCCACTTTGGATTAAATTACGTCCTAATACACTTGAATTGATATTTAATGTGATTTCAAGGCTTAGCCGACTATAACAGGGTAATAATGACATGTTAAGAACAAGAATGAGCTGATTTGATAAGAAATGTAGAAAGTACGCATCCTAGTGGTCATGTAGGCCTTATTTGGTTCATTCTGAATGAAATTGCGTCCTAAAACCCTTGAATTGCTCTTTTAATGTGACTTCAAGCCTTATCCTCCTCTACTTGAGTAATAATGACATGTTAAGAGAAAGAATGAGTTGATTCGATAAGAAATGTAGAAAATAGGCATCCAAGTAGTCATATAGGCCTTATTTGGGCCATTATGGATGAAAATGCGTCTTAAAACCCTTGAATTGCTCTTTTAATGTGATTTCAAGCCTTATCCGCCTATAAATAGGTAAAAATGACATTTTAAGATTAAGAATAAGCTGATTTGATAAGAAATGTAGAAAATAGGCATCCTAATAATCATGTAGGCCTTATTTGGTTCATTCTGAATGAAATTGCGTCCTAAAACCCTTGTATTGCTATTTTAATGTGATTTCAAGCCTTAGCCTCCTGTAACTAGGTAATATTGACATGTCACAAGAAAGAATGAGTTTATTTGATAAGAAATGTAGAAAATAGGCATCCAAGTAGTCATATAGGCTTTATTTGGGCCATTTTGGATGAAAATGAGTCTTAAAACCTTTGAATTGATATTTTAATGTGATTTCAAGGCTTAGCCGCCTATAACTAGGTAAAAATGACCTGTTAAGAGAAAAAATGAGCTGATTTGATAAAAAAATGTAGAAAATAAGCATCCTAGTAGTCATGTAGACGTTATTTGGTTCATTCTGAATGAAATTGCGTCCTAAAACCCTTGAATTGCTCTTTTAATGTGATTTCAAGCCTTAGCCACCTCGAACTAGGTAATAATGACATGTTATGAGAAATAATGAGTTGATTTGATAAGAAATATAGAAAATAGGCATCCAAGTAGTCTTATTGGCCTTATTTGGGCCATTTTGGATGAAAATGCGTTTTAAAACCCTTGAATTGCTCTTTCAATGTGATTTCAAGCTTTAGCCGCCATTAACTAGGTAATAATGACATGTTAAGAGCAAGAATGAGTGTATTTAACAAGAAATGTAGAAAATAGGCATCCAAGTATCCATATAGGCCTTATTTGGGCCATTTTGGATGAAATTGCGTCCTAAAACACTTGAATTGCTCTTATTAAGTGATTTCAAGGCTTAGCCGCCTATAACTAGGTAATACTGACATGTTAAGAGCAAGAATAAGTTGATTTGATAAGAAATGTAGAAATAAGGCATTCTAGTATCCATATAGGTCGTATTTGGGCCATTTTGGATGAGATTGCATCCTAAAACACTTGAATTGCTCTTTTAATGTGATTTCAAGCCTTATCCTCCTCTAACTAGGTAATAATGACATGTTACGAGAAAGAATGAGTTTATTTGATAAGAAATGTAGAAAATAGGCATCCAAGTAGTCCTATAGACCTTATTTGGGCCATTTTGGATGAATATGCGTCTTAAAACCCTTGAATTGCTCCTTTAATGTGATTTCAAGTCTTATCCACCTCTAAATACGTAATAATGACATGTTAAGAGCAAGATTAAGCTGATTTGATAAGAAATGTAGAAAATAGGCATCCTAGTAGTCATGGGCCTTATTTGGGCCATTTTGGATGAAATTGCGTCCTAAAACACTGTAATTGCTCTTTTAATGTGATTTCAACCCTTATACGCTTATAAGTAGGTAATAATGACATGTTAAGAGCAAGAATGAGTTGATTTTATAAGAAATGTAGAAAAAAGGCATCCTAGTAGTCATATAGGCCTTATTTGGGCCATTTTGGATGAAAATGCGTCCTAAAACACTTGAATTGCTCTTTTAATGTGATTTCAAGCCTTATCCGCCTATAACTATTTAATAATGACATTTAAAGAGAAGGATAAGTTGATTTTATAAGAAATGTAGAAAATAGGCAAAGCCGTAGTCATATAGGCCTTATTTATGCCATTTTGGATCAAATTGCGTCCTACATCCCTTCAATTGCTCTTTTAATGTGATTTCAAGCCTTAGTCGCCTATAACTAAGTAATATTGAGATATTATGATAAAGAATGATTTGATTTGACATGAAATGTAGAACATAGGTTAAGTAGTAGTCATATAGGCCTACGTATTAAATTTTTGCTTAACTTAAATTGTAAATGTATTTTTGCATACATAACCCGAGTAATTAATTCTAACATAATTTTTATTTATCCAAGTTTTGCAAGGTACAGAAAAGGAGGCCCATTGACGAGCAAGGAACTGAATGAAGTTCGAGACATGTTAGCGTCTTTCATCACATTTAATTTAATTTGAACTCGTTAACTACATTAATAATTAGTATTGTTTGTAAATATGACACTTTTTCTTTTATAAGGAGTTGTAAATATATATGACACTTTCATTGTACTTATTAATTAATATCTATGTATTGTTGTTATTATTTTAATTTAGAAAGTATTATATTATTATTGTTATTAGTATTATTAATAATATTATTATAATAATAATAATATTATTATAATAATAATAATAATTATTATTATTATTATTATTATTATTATTATTATTATTATTATTGTTGTTGTTGTTGTTATTATAATATATATAGATGGTAGAATTAACACAGGATGTGCAGGTTTTTATTATTATTAATATAATTATTTGTAGCCAAAATATTTTTTTTAAAAAAGGGGTTTTCGCACCGGTTTTTGCTTAGAATCGGTGTTAAAAGTATTTAATATTCAAGGTGCGCAAGACTTTTGGCACCGGTTCTAAGTAAAAACCGGTGCGAAAAGTTTAGTTTTTGGCACCAATTCTCCCCTAGAACCGGTGCGAAATCTATGGGGTTTTAGCACCCCCAAATCTGGTCCGATTCAAAACCGGTGCGAATTGGGGGGTTTGAACCGGTGGGGAATTCGTATTTTCGCCTAGTGTAATGAGGCAGAGTATGAAGCCCTACTAGCCGACATCCGCACGTGCAAGGCGGTAGGGGCAAGAAAAATGGACACCTGCTTTGATTCACAATTAATCGTTAGCCAATACCATGGTGATTATGAGGCCACCCATCCGGCCATGATCAAATATTTGTAGGCGGTCAAAGAAGAGGTTAAGACACATGATGAATTTCATCTAAGTCAAGTGCTTAGGTTAGAGATCAATCAGGCAGATGCTCTCTTTAAGCTGGAATCTTCCGCCTCTTGTGATACACCTCGGTCAGTATTTTGGGAATTCATGGAAAAAAGAAGCATTGGTCAAGATCCCATTGAAATCCTTGACCGAAGCTCAACTTGGATGGATGGCATCTGGGCTTACCTAGCAGACAGCACCTTGCCGGATACTTATTCAGAGATGGTTGCAATGAAAAAACATGCGGCCAATTTTGAAATCCATAATGGAGTACTTTTCAAAAAGGGTTATTAGCAACCACTTTTGAAATGCGTCACCCCAGAAAGGGGTTGAGAGGTTCTAGAAGACTGTCTAGAATAAGATAAGTTCGGAGCCGTTTGAATTGATCAAATGAGACTAAGTTAATGAAACAGCCAACTATTTTAATACAAGCGGTACCCAGTTACTATCTTGGTGAGATACCGTCTGCTATTTCTCAATGGCAATACAAACGACTAAATTTGAGGATATAAGCTAAGTCCAAAACTTAGCAGCTAAACTTTAAAACCAACTAGTTACGGCCGCAGGCCGTCTACTTCTTGAAAAATAATCAAAATCCATTTGCTCCAACATGAGTAAGCATCCGGCGACAAAGACTGAGTAACCTAATAAAGGATAACTCAAAGTCGTTTGACTTGAATAAAAGGAATCTAAACGGTACGAACCAAACCGCATGTCTCATTGACACCAGCCGGTATTCGGCCATTTTTCCCACTTAGGCTAATGAAACCAAGAAAACTAAAAGCTACTACATGTAATATAACAAGCGGCCGCTACCTTTGTTGGATATCCCAGTTGACGCCTGTTATTGCCCAGGAACAATACAAACGGCCAATTAACAAAACAAAATAAGCTAAGTATAAACACTTAAGCAGCTAAGCATGGTTCGAGCTAGAACTAAATGAGGCCATTGGCCGGATGATGTTGAACGCTTACCCGCCTGTGCGATGGCCGACTGTCCGCCTGTGCGATGGTCGACTGTCCGCCTGGTTTGTGGCAATAACCATAGTGATTGATTGACTTGAAAATAAGTCATACTCTCTAAAGTATAAAAAATTTCCAAGTCAATCAATTTACCTTTGAAAATCGGTATAGTGAAAAAATTAAAAGTTCATAGAAAAAACAAGTTTTACGTAGCTAAAATCTATGCAAATTGAAAATAAAAAAAACGAGTGAAAAATGGAAGAACCGGCCCAATAGCCGAATGATTCATATATTAAACTTAATCGACCTTATGGTCGATTAAAATGAGTTAACTGGTACAACCGGCAAAGATTGTTAAATAACCCGACCGAAGAAAATACAAGGAAGCATCAGGCACGCAGGCCGAAGAAAGTAATATGTGGCCATCTGGCCGTAGAAAAACAATTCAAGGCTTAAGCTTTAGGAGGGGGCTTCTCAGTGTCAGCAGCCGCATCCTTCTCTTCCCCAGCCGGCTCCTGGTCCTTTTCAGCTCCTTGCTCCCTTTCCTGGTCCAACCCCTCAGCCGAATCAGACGACTCCTCCTCCTCCTCCTCTTCCTCTTCCTCTTCCTCTTCCTCTTGAACTTGATTCAGGAGTTTATCATTGTACTCTTGAGACGAGGCAGCAAATTGATTCTTCCAGCCTTCATAGCCAGCTTCCGGGAAGAGCTTCCCAAGTCATCCTCATGACGGCATCGCAGTCATCCATCATCTGTTTGACCAGGGCCTCTTTCTCCTCCTCAGCCCTTGAAGTATACTTCTTGGCGAGTTAGATGATGAGTGACATTTATGTCACTCTTAGGGGTAGCATTTAGGTCTTTTTCCACTTATTTTTCTTAGTTTTTTCCACCTCATTTATCCTCTTATGGCTTCTTTATGTATTGATGAAAAGTAATGCTTATTTGCGCTTATTTTGATAATCTTTATGCATTATTTTATCATCCCCATGCTCTCGTGAACTTTGGTATCTTCTGTAGGTTCCATGACGGTCCTATGCACGGTGGGAGGCCCCTTGGCCAAGTATGGAAGCCATGGACAAAGGCAAGAGGAGCAAAAGGGAAGGAGAGGAAGCAAGAAAAGGAAGTGCAGGAGGAGGTGTGGCCGAACCTCTGAAAGGTCCGGTCGAACCTAGGTGTGGTCAAACTTTTGAAAAGTTTGACCGAACCTCCTGGGTGCAGTGAAGGCAGTGTCAAACCAGTTTTCAGCAATTTTGCAGGAGAGGTCGAACCTCAAAAGTTCGACCAAACAAGGATCAGGGAGGTTCGACCGAACCTACACAGAGTTCGACCGAACCTACCCTGAGTCCGACCGAACCTACCCAGAGTTCGGTCGGACCTTTTCCCGATCTCAGCCAATTTTGTACGGACTATTTAAGGTCCTTTTGAGATCGTTTTTCGAGGAGACAGAAGAAAAACAGTAGAATAGTTTTCAGCAAAAAAGATACTCTCTCTTAGTTAGCAACTTCATTAAATTAGTTGATTTAGTTTTAGAAACTCTCAAATCTAATCATTGTAGAAGCAAATTTCAAGATTTATCTCAAGAATTTCAGCAATTATCCAACATTTTTGAAGCTTCAATAGTAACTTCTTTCATTTGTCCTTCATTATTTTCTGATTTTATTTTTTGTTTTGTAAGCCACTTGATTTTCTCTCAATCTTGATATATTGTTGTTGCATGTTAGCTTTGTCCATAGATAATCACTTGTTTTTCCAAATCTTAGAATCGCTTATAATCCAAACTTGGAATTTGCATGTACTCACAATGAATTGTGAGTAGTCCTCTTGGCTAGGGGTTGGGTGAAACTCAACCTATTGGTGATTATGTGAGTTTGGGAGTGATTTTGATGATGGATTGCGACTATACTTGATTATATGGGATTGCTTGTTAGTTCATCATGATAGGAGTAATTAACCTAGATTATTGAACTTGATGGCATGAAATGTTTGGTTCGACATGGAAATGTGAGTTGAATGTTTCATTACCTATTGCAATATGATTATGTATCTTTTGTTGCTAAGTTAATGAGGGATCTAAGCTTAGTAATCTGAGTTGTTTTCATATCGTTTGATGTTGATCTTACATGTGGTCTTTGCTATTCCATTACCCTCATTCCTCCCTATTTGCCTAATTGCTATTGGTTGAGTGAATCCCATTCCCCTAGTGTTTTAATCCCTAGAATTCAACCTTTAGTTGTAGTTTGTTAGTTAATCACCACTTATACCTTGATTTCAATTTAGCTTGAGCAATAAGATTATTTAGCATTTGATTCTCGTTCTCCGTGGACCGAACCTTTGCTTGCCATTGTACTTGTTTGAGTGAGGTGTTTGTTATAAATGTGTTTGAATGAGCCTAAATTGTGCGACCGATTTAGCGCTCGTCAAAAATGGCGCCGTTGCCGGGGAGCGGTGTTGTTGATTGCTATTTGATTGCTTGAGTCTAATTCACCTTTAAAAAAAACACAAAAAGAGTTGTTTTCCTTTTTGGCTACGCTTGTAGCCTTGCTACTAATTGTGTTTGTTGAGTGCGTATGCGTAGGACTCAACATCGTGAGTTGGTGCGTTACGATCCCGAGATTGAGCAAACCCTTAGAAGAAGAAGGAGATCTCGTTCGCGGTCCTCCACTTCCCCAAGAAGAGAATCCAACCCGGAACCACAAAGAAATCCAATGGGTGACAACCCACCACCACCACCTCCAAGACCTTTGAAGGAGATGGGAACTCCGGGAGCTTATAGAGCTTCAAGTGGGATTGCTCCCCCAAACACCCCGGCCAATGACTTCGAGATTAGGCCCGCAATGATAAATTTGATTGAGAGGAGACAATTTAGTGGAGCAAAACACGAGAGCCCTCTTGCACATTTGAACGAGTTTGAGAAATATTGCAACACGATCAAGGTGAATAGGGTCACTCAAGAGTTTGTGAGACTAAAACTATTTCCTTTCTCCTAAATAGGAAGGGCTCTCGAATGGCTTGAGAAGGAGGTGAGACCCAATTCTTTGAGGACTTGGGATGAGGTCACACGGCTTTCTTAGGGAGATTCTACTCTCAAAAGAAGACGGTCGAGGCAAGAGCTCTAATTCAAGGCTTTCTGCAAAGGGGTAGTGAGACTATCTATGAATCTTGGGAGAGGTACAAGGAGTACCAAAGAGAGTGCCCTCACCATGGAATCCCAACATACCAAGTTTTACAAATCTTCTATGGAGGCTTGAGTTCTCAAGGCAAAACAAGCTTGGATGCGGGAGCCGGTGGGCCAATCATGAATAAAACCGAAGATCAAGTGATTGAGATCATTGAAGATGTGGTAAGGCACCACATGGATTGGCAAGAAAATGAAAGAGAATCCACAAGCAAGAGTGGGGGGGCGGCTTATTCGGTAGATCACCTCAATGCTATAAACAACTTGACATCCCAAATTACAAATCTTGGAAAGGAGATGACATCGATCAAAGCTAAGCTTGAGTCCTCCACTTCGCGCCAAAACTTTTCCTCCCAATCTAAGGGGCGAGGTATGAGTTCTAACCCTTCTACTTCTACATCTAATAACATGCCCAGTGGATGCTTATTTTGTGATAATTGTGGGGCTTATGACTATGATACATCTTCTTGTAATTTTGATTCGCAATCCCAATCTCTTAATGATGATGGTAATGAGTATGAAAATGAACATGTCAATGCCTTGTCGTATGATAATAGACCCAGGAATGACAACCAACGATACTTACCACCCAATCAAAGAGGGCAAGGGAATAATTTCAATCAAAGAGGAAATGATTATGATTACTACAACCACAACCAATGGGGTGGTAGAAACCAAAGGGACCAAAATCCCCAAGGTAATTACAACCAACAAAGTGGTCATGGTAACCATAATCATAACAATCAAGGAAACTATGGAAATCAAGGCCAATACCACCAAGGGGGGAATTCTAATAACCGGAACAATTGGAATAATAATGGTAATAGAGGCTTTAACAACCAAAATGCTAATTCCAACGTGAGAGGTCCTAGAGCACAACAAGACAATTGTTACACTCAACCACCTCCACAAAAGTCTAGCCTAGAAGAGATGATGGAAAGCCAAGACAAAATGTTCAACACTTTCATGGCCACTAGTGATAAGAAGTTTAATGAAGTAATGACCCATAACAAAATGCTTGAAACACAAATTTCTCAATTGGCCAATGCTTTAAAAGAGGGAGCTAGCACTTCAAAACTTCCACCCTAAGGACTTGACCCCAAGAAACCGGTGAATGCTATATCAACTAGGAGTGGGAAAGTGTTGGAAGAGAGTGTCCCTAAGGAAAACAATGAGAAAGTGAACATGAGTGAGCCTCCCCTTGAGAGTGATTTTGAGCATGAAGAAGAGAAAGCCTCTGAGAATGAAAAAGAAAAAGAGAATGAAAAATAAAAAGAGAATGAAAAAGAAAAAGAGAGTGAAAAAGAAACCAAACAATTGCAAAGACTTCCATATCCCCATAAATTTGTGAGACACAAATTAGATGTGCAATTCGGAAAATTCCTTGAAACACTGAAGCAAATTGACCTTTCAATCCCTTTTACCGATGCTATCAAGCAAATGCCTAACTATGCTAGGTTTTTAAAAGATACTTTGAGTGGAAGGAGAAAGTGTGATGTGGTGGAAACGGTGAATCTCACCGAGAATTGTAGTACTATTATCATGAATAAGATGCCACCAAAGTTAAAAGATCCCGGTAACTTTTCAATCCCTTGTGCAATATATAAAATGCAAATTGATAATGCCTTGTGTGACCTTGGGGCTAGTGTTAGCCTTATGCCATATTCGGTATATCAAAGACTTGAGATAGGGGAACTTCTACCCACTAACATTACCTTACAATTGGCCGATCGATCCATTAAATTTCCAAAGGGTAAGGTAGAGGATGTTCCCCTAAGAGTGGGAAAGTTTGTAATTCCGGTGGACTTTGTTGTATTGGAAATGGATGAAGATGTTAATATTCCAATAATTCTAGGAAGACCTTTTCTTGCTACTTCGGGTGCTTTAATTGATGTTAAAAGTGCTAAAATTACACTAAAAGTAGGAGATGAGGTAATAGAATTTGACTTGAATGAAAGCATGAAATATCCAAGCTCAACTTTGGAAAATTGTATGATGATTGATGCTATTGATTCTATTGTGAATACTATGCATGAGCACTTGCTCACTTCTAACAATGCCCTTGAGAATGTTTTATTGAACAATGAAAAGATAGGGGAACAAAGCAAGGAGATGACATTGTATGAAAAAATGCTTGATGGAAGTGGAGAAGGAAGCATTGAGCAAGTATGCATGGGAATCACAACCGAAGATGCATCGGAGATAGCCACTACAAGAGAAGGTAAGGGTGTTCCGATGGTAGAGCTCAAACCTCTACCATCACAGCTAAGGTATGAGTTTCTTGGTCCAAATTCAACTTACCCGGTTATTGTAAATTCTTCTTTGAATGAGTGCCAAACTCAAATGTTATGTGGTGTATTGAGAAACCACCAAGGTGCTTTAGGCTATACCATTGATAACCTCAAAGGTATTAGTCCCGCTTTATGTATGCACCACATAACACTTGAGGAGGGTGCTAAGCCTTCCATTGAAAGGCAAAGGAAACTCAATCCTCAAATGGGGGAGGTGGTGAAGAAAGAAATCACCAAACTCCTTGATGCGGGCATCATCTTCCCCATTTCAAGTTCTAGATGGGTTTCCCCCGTTCATGTGGTCCCTAAAAAAGGGGGAGTGACCGTAGTTGAAAATGAGAATGGTGAGCTCATTTCAACTAGAACGGTGACCGGTTGGAGGATGTGTATAGACTATAGACGTCTAAATGCATCCACCAAAAAGGATCACTTTACCCTCCCTTTTATTGACCAAATGCTTGAGAGACTAACAAGGCACAAGTACTATTGTTTTCTTGACGGTTATTCGGGTTTCTTTCAAATCCCTATAAACCCGGATGACCAAGAGAAAACAACCTTTACTTGCCCATATGGTACTTTTTCTTACAGGAGAATGTCATTTGGTCTATGCAATGCCCCCGGGACGTTTCAAAGATGCATGATGAGCATATTCGGTGACATGCTCGAAGAGGAAATGGAGGTATTCATGGACGACTTTTCGGTTGGTGGCCTTTCATTTGAGGATTGCTTGACAACTTTGGGCAAGTGCTTGGCAAGATGCGAAAAGGTCAATCTTGTTTTGAATTGGGAGAAGTGCCACTTTATGGTTGAGGAAGGAATTGTCCTTGGGCATAAGATTTCCAACAGATGAATTGAGGTTGATAAAGCCAAGGTTGAAGTAATCGAGAAACTACCACCCCCTATCAATGTGAAGGGAGTAAGATCATTTCTTGGGCATGCGGGGTTTTATAGAAGGTTTATCAAAGACTTCTCCCTCATTGCTAGACCCCTAAACGCCCTCCTTCAAAAAGAGGCCGATTTTGTTTTTGATGAAGAATGTCTTCAAGCCTTCAACAGGTTGAAAGAAGCTTTGATCTCTTCTCCTATAGTGCAAGGGCCAAGATGGGATTTGCCCTTTGAGCTTATGTGTGATGCAAGTGATGTAGCTATCGGAGGTGTGCTTGGACAAAGAGTTGAAAAGAGACTTCATGTGATCTACTATATGTCCAAGACCTTGAACGAAGCCCAACTCAACTACACCACAACGGAAAAGGAAGTTCTTGTCATGGTACATGCTTTTGAGAAGTTTTGGAACTACCTCATATGGCTTCTTTATGTATTGATGAAAAGTAATGCTTATTTGCGCTTATTTTGATAATCTTTATGCATTATTTTATCATCCCCATGCTCTCGTGAACTTTGGTATCTTCTGTAGGTTCCATGACGGTCCTATGCACGGTGGGAGGCCCCTTGGCCAAGTATGGAAGCCATGGACAAAGGCAAGAGGAGCAAAAGGGAAGGAGAGGAAGCAAGAAAAGGAAGTGCAAGAGGAGGTGTGGCCGAACCTCTGAAAGGTCCGGTCGAACCTAGGTGTGGTCAAACTTTTGAAAAGTTTGACCGAACCTCCTGGGTGCAGTGAAGGCAGTGTCAAACCAGTTTTCAGCAATTTTGCAGGAGAGGTCGAACCTCAAAAGTTCGACCAAACAAGGATCAGGGAGGTTCGACCGAACCTACACAGAGTTCGACCGAACCTACCCTGATTCCGACCGAACCTACCCAGAGTTTGGTCGGACCTTTTCCCGATCTCAGCCAATTTTGTACGGACTATTTAAGGTCCTTTTGAGATCGTTTTTCGAGGAGAGAGAAGAAAAACAGTAGAATAGTTTTCAGCAAAAAAGATACTCTCTCTTAGTTAGCAACTTCATTAAATTAGTTGATTTAGTTTTAGAAACTCTCAAATCTAATCATTGTAGAAGCAAATTTCAAGATTTATCTCAAGAATTTCAGCAATTATCCAACATTTTCGAAGCTTCAATAGTAACTTCTTTCATTTGTCCTTCATTATTTTCTGATTTTATTTTTTGTTTTGTAAGCCACTTGATTTTCTCTCAATCTTGATATATTGTTGTTGCATGTTAGCTTTGTCCATAGATAATCACTTGTTTTTCCAAATCTTAGAATCGCTTATAATCCAAACTTGGAATTTGCATGTACTCACAATGAATTGTGAGTAGTCCTCTTGGCTAGGGGTTGGGTGAAACTCAACCTATTGGTGATTATGTGAGTTTGGGAGTGATTTTGATGATGGATTGCGACTATACTTGATTATATGGGATTGCTTGTTAGTTCATCATGATAGGAGTAATTAACCTAGATTATTGAACTTGATGGCATGAAATGTTTGGTTCGACATGGAAATGTGAGTTGAATGTTTCATTACCTATTGAAATATGATTATGTATCTTTTGTTGCTAAGTTAATGAGGGATCTAAGCTTAGTAATCTGAGTTGTTTTCATATCGTTTGATGTTGATCTTACATGTGGTCTTTGCTATTCCATTACCCTCATTCCTCCCTATTTGCCTAATTGCTATTGGTTGAGTGAATCCCATTCCCCTAGTGTTTTAATCCCTTGAATTCAACCTTTAGTTGTAGTTTGTTAGTTAATCACCACTTATACCTTGATTTTGATTTAGCTTGAGCATTAAGATTATATAGCATTTGATTCCCGTTCTCCGTGGACCGAACCTTTGCTTGCCATTGTACTTGTTTGAGTGAGGTGTTTGTTATAAATGTGTTTGAATGAGCCTAAATTGTGCGACCGATTTAGCGCTCGTCATTAGACCTCCTGGTTTTGCAGCCTGGCCTTGAGTTTGTCTACCCGGGTACGGAGTCCGGCTGCTTCAGAGTCCGCCTCTTTGAGAGGCTCATGCGTAGACTTGAGGTCCTTAACCTCCTTCTCCAGCTCGGAGATCCGCCTCTTCGCCGCGTCCAAATCGGCCTTGACCTGCAGATTGGCGGCCGCCTGATAATATAGGATGTTAGTGGTCAATAATTCATTCTGTACAATATGAAACATGGTCGTATCTAGAGAAGAGGCGGAGCGAGCATTCGCAGCTTTTACCTCTTTGGTCTTCTCGTGGATGGGCTTTCTAAGTCCATCCACTCGCAGCATAGATTACATTCGGAAAAGAGCAAAACATTAGTACAGGCAGCTAAAATAGTAGCACAAAAAAGTAAAAATTACAAGGTAAAATACCTCAGCGAGAAGAGCGAGGATGGCATCAAGGTTGAGGGTGCCGACTCGTCTAACTCACTCCTTATCCTCAAGGAAGATGGCTCTCAGCATAGTCTTGGCCAGCTGTTGAAGATCCGGCCTCTGAGGGGCATCTGCACAATCAACACTTTGTAAATACTTGGTGCTAATTCGACCTATAGACCGGCTGCTTTCAGCGGTACTGGTCGACTGCTGATTGAATTTGACCCTACAAGGGTAAGGCAAAGGATTAAAGCTTGTAATACCTTCGGTCACCTCCTTCTCCTTTTTAGGCCAGCTACTCTCAAGGGCGTCTGGGGACTTAGGAGGATGGGTCCTTCCAGGCCTCTGGGCTGCCACATGTTTCTTGGACTTGCCAGGAGTCGTCACATCGCCAACCGTCTGCTTCTAAAGCTTCGGGTCCGGCTGAGAAGAAAGAGAGGGTTTGGAGGAACCTCCTTGCACATAAACCAACATGAGTAAGAAGCAGGCGAGAAAAATAAATCAAAACTTAGCCAAATTGAAGAAAGGCTCACCTTGGGCGTCTGAGCTGCAGGCGACTCCTTGCCCTTCTGCTTGCCCAAAAGGGAGCGGTAGTAGGTGGCTGGCTTCTTGGTGACCGAGAGTTTTTCCATTACTTTGTCTGCATAAGAAAAGTCAAATGGTTAAGTAAGATACACAAAACAAAACAAGTCTTATTAAACATCTAAACCTCTTAGCCTGTCAACGCTAAGGCCAGGCGACCAAATAATCCCCATCAGATAGCCAGGCATATCGGGGATTATAACTATAGGGAATGACCTCCTTCACCCCAGTCTCCTCATTGGGCTGGATAGTCACTTTGAAGAGACCCTTATCCAAGATCTCCTCTCTAGCCTTTCTAGGAACAGGCGGCAAGTCAGATATGCCTGATAGTAGAGGTGGGTTCCGGTTCCACCTGTTGTATTGTTTGTTCTTCACTTTGTCAAGAGAAGACACAATGTAGAACTTGCTCCTCCAATCCTTCCACTTGTTCTATTTTCCTATTGTCATCATATAGCCTTTGTGGCTAGACAAAGTGTACCATCAAGATCCGCTTGTCTTTGGGGTCCGGCTGAGATAATGCATGTGGGCAAATGCCTCGAAGCAGGGATCCGCCTCCAGCATTTTGCAGGTGCCAACGTAGCCTAGAATATTTACCTAAGAGTTTAGGGCCAGTTGCCAGATACCCAGCTGGTATCCATTAAGAATTCTCTCCACGGGCCGGATGGAGGGGGAACTTGAGACCAGCTTGAATGGTTGCCTCAAAGCAGCCAAAGCATTCGTCCCCGTAGCTTGAATTTTCTTGCCAGAGTACGGTGTCCTCGGCATCCGGCACGCACAAAATAAAACCATGTCCCATGACATGTTCAGCTCTAAAAGTCCCTATTTTATCAACTATTGTTTTCCGCTTGCCCGCGGGAACATGATGATAGTAAGCAGCAAATTCCTCTCGGCGGGTAGCAGACGGCTCGGCCCAACCCTCGCCCTTTTCCATAGAATGGGACTCTCTCGCTATCTCCAGCCGAGAGCACATTTCCTCAAAGTCATTGGAGGATCTGCTAGAAGTACTAGGCTTGGACTCACTATCTGAGTCGTCGGACCTATCGTCCGCCTGAGGGTCCTGTTGAATAGAGTAGCAGACATCACTCTCCAACTCCTCCCCTAATTCTAGCAAGATTGAATCATTAGGGGTACTTAGGGTGCCAGGCATCACGTTAGAGATTTCGCTAAGAGGAGCCCTAAAGGAGTCGTCCGTGTATTGCTGCCTGGCTGTTTGCTAAATTCTGGCCATGGTATCTTGCACAAGCACAACGACAGTCGGACTCGGAGAAGTTTGCAAAGGGTCGGCACTCCTAGTTCCAGATTTAGCCATCCCTAGTGACCGGCTGATCACTAACCTAGGCCGTGCCATGTGCTTTTGGGAAACCATTTTCAAAAAGAAAAGAAACAAAGTAATAGACGAGAGAAAAGCAGGAGGTTACCTTTAGTTTGAAGGTATGGTTGACGCTTGAAAAGAGTCTTGGGCGGCTGTAAAAAACAGGCAGTTAGGTAGCCGGCGACAGGTGCTTTTTTCGGAAAAAGACAAGTTCTTTTCTAAAAGTCAAAGATTCTATGTCCTAAAATCTTGAGAATGTGTGAAAAAATAATTGGGGCATGAACCTTATATAGGGAGGTAAGAATTTCAAGGGGCACCCCTAAGAAATGTTCCGGAAGAAGAAACGGTAAAAAACCGTTCGCCTATACGCATGTGACACATGTCACAGGCGTCACGTGGAAAGCTAGTCACCCTTGTGAGGGGCAACTGATTAGGGGATGTTTAACCCGCCACGTGGACCAATCAGGGTTCGCCACGTGGACCAATCATAGTCCGCCACGTGTCATCCTAAGGAGAGCCCAAAGTCAACCTACCAGGACACGACACATGGCAGACAAATATTTGGCAGCTTTCAAGGCCTAAATCCCCATGCAGCCCCGTCATTCCTAGGTTTCTTAACCTAGGATGGGCACGCATTTCGAGACCCTATAAGAGGGAGATGTTTCCTTAAAGGAAACACAACATTGAATACATTCAACAAATTCAATTCACACAAATTACGAGAGAAAATACTCAAATATTGAGGGAGTCTATGATAGCCGGATGATCATTTCTCACCATAGGGAAACCTGATCCCACTTTACATTCTGCACTTTTTATCTATCGAACATGTTCTAACTTGATCATCGGAGGCGGAACTCCACCCAACCGAAGTCTCCGTTGTTTTGCAGGTACAGGCGTCCGGAATCCAGTCTTAGTGTTGTAACTCTCCTGAGCGACACAGAAAACCCCGAAACAAGTCTCATGAGCATAATAAAATAAATAATATTTAAAGCAATTAAAACACATCATATTCCTATGGAAACTAAGCATGATTCGCTCTTCACTCATGCCCATCATGAAAATGCTTCATCACCTGAAAAACTTCTCTCTACTTGTCTCCACTACTCGCCATTATAAATGAGTCGTCGTATGGCCAAGGTAAAGACAAGGCCAAACAAACATACAACACACAATCATAAATGCTGAGTACATAAGCGTCATAAAAACACACTAACATGTTTTCATCCTATCATCACACAACTGACCCTGTCGCACTTGTAAACAAGCATACAAGACATTCAACATTTAACTAGACAAATACCAATGTCCATTTAATTTGATTACGCATCGAACGAGTTTCCAACCAAATCCCTACCCCGAATAAATTGAGGTAAACTACACCGGGAGCTAACCGGGTAGGAAAATGTCACATGAAGTGACTGGATGTCCTGCGCATAAAATAAATAAAAAGGAAAATATAGCGTCCATTACTCCCAGTAGAAGTTATGGTAAAATATAAAGTCGCATAACTCCCCCCATATGTTCATACTCGAGGTATATACGTTATAAGAGTTTTGGTGTGTAATCTCTTGCACTGTACGTTGTTTACATATTATTATGTTGGGTTTCGTAGCGTCTAACGCTACGCATAAGAGAAACCCGCCCAAGACCCGCTCACTAATTAAAGCAACTAAATATTTAATCACATAATTAACAACATAAAAGAGAGAAAGAGAGAAGACATTCTTACCCTTAACGCGTGCTTCGCTCGAATCACGAGCTCTTACATCAAAGCCCGAGCCTCACAAGTGCGACGGCCTCCTGCGGCTGGCACCCTCGACCTGATCCGAACGGTCTTAGTCCCGAAGGTTTAGTCAGGACTTGACCAATACAAACTAGAGTATTACGAACTTAAGGTTTTCTCACTTTTCTAAGGAGATGCCTTTTTAGTTCCACTCAAGTGTTCTTCCCAAAATCCAAAACTTGGGTATTTATAAGGAATGGAGACTTGATCTCCATTCTCCTATCAATGTGGGAGATTTGCAATTTCTATATTTTATTTTAATCAAAACAAAATAAAATTGCAATTCAATCAACAAGCTACAAGTGGCACAAGGAGGAAGAAAGAGTAGGTGAGGACTACCAAGGGGGGACCAACTCACCTTGCTCCCCAAGCGAAGCACCAATCATTGGTCCCCACACAAAAAATCAGACCACTCGACCACTTGGCTGGTAGCCTATCTTGGCTGCCAAGGTTGCCAGCTGGCGCCTAGCACCAAGGTTGGCTGTCCAGCTAGCACGCCTATGCATCCGTGCTGCTAGCAAGCCATGCATGCTGGGCTGATTCCTATGCGCTGCTATGCGAGATGCTGGGCTGCTGCTATGCGATGCCTAGCACGCATAGCGTGCTGCTGCTTGGTGCCCCTACGCTGGCACGGAAGCACATCATGCAGCGATGCCTGGCCCAACTTGGCTAGTAAGCACGCACAGTCTAGCACTTGCATGCACAACACGCTGCTAGCATGTGCGATGCTTCGTGGTAGCAAGGCCCAGCCTTGCGATGCTGCGTGCTAGTGATGGGCTGGGTTCTTAGCATAGCATGCTAGCAAGCACGCAGCACACCATGCTTGCGATACTTGAGGGTTGTGCTTTCCCATGCCTAGCACGATGCAATGGCTAGCGCTGCTATGCTTGCACGCCTAGCCATGCATGCACAGCCACGCAACACACGCGCATGCACGCATCTTGCGATGTTTATGCCCTGCGATGTGCGTGTGCTAGGGGATGCTAGGCACCCATGATGCGCATGGGTTGGTGACCTCGCCTAGCCTAGCACTTGCATGGCTAGGCCAATGCGAGGCTACGGCTAGGCTTAAATTGGTCGCTTGCTTGATTTCATGTCTTGACGAATTCTAAATTCGACTCGACTTCCGACGCTCGGTCTCAAAACTCTAAGCTCGATATCCGACGTCTTTGTTAATAATACTCTAATGACTCATCTAATCTTTCGGATTGGTTCGTCGAGTCGGATCGGTTATTCGATAGGGGTGCAACCCGAAGGGTTCAGTCAAGATTAAGCCGTAATATTAATTATGCATTAATATTACTGATCGGAAGCGGCCTCCACCTAGGCATTTTGATCACTTGACCTCACTAAAGAATTAGCTTTTTAATAATTCCGAACCCTCTATCGGAATAATGCACTTGTTGGAAGGACACCCATTCCTTTCATATTAGACTTGGCGATGACTCTCAACCGTAACACAATCCAACATTATAATCATTCAAGAAATCAAACAAACCAATTTAAATTTTTGAATAATTAGTGACCACATCACTTTTAATAGTTGAACCCTTTTTAATCTACCTCGGTGTCAAAGACACCTTAAACGCATAATGCGCCGCAAATCCTATCCCTCGGTGTTAGAAACACCTTAAGTGCACATAAGCACCGCAATATAATTTATTCTTGTGTACTAAGACACTTGATAGCTCAATTTCCATGCTTAAAGCATCAATAAATATTAGTTGAAACATAATAAAATTTCTTTTTCATATCCCAAACCAAATTAAACTTTAGTTTAATTAAACATGCCTTCTACCATGATAATAATAAAAGTGTGGTTCATATCCAACATGCCATCATATTTAATTCCAATCACCAATCCAACATAAATAAATCCTACATCACCAATCATCCACCAAACACAATCATACAACAAATTCCAACCAACACCTATCATGATACTACTTGGAATTAATTTATCAAAGCCTAGCATGCTTCTACATATTTAAATAATTACCAAGTACGTGAACGTACCTTGAATACAATCTCAAAATCGCCACGACTAAATAAAATCACTCACTTGGAAATCTCCTACAATCCAAAATTACAAAGATGCATTAAAACCTATTCCACACAAATTTCGAGCAATATATACACTCCTTAAAACACTCATAAATCCCTTAAAACAAGCAGAAATTTAATTTTAAACCCTTACTTTTATTCCCAATTAATGGGTAATTAAAAAAACCATTCAAGAAACTTAATTGTAGTTTATATACAAAAATTCTGGCTTTATTAAATCATCTAATATTGATGTAATTGTGTTTTAAAACACTTATTTCTATAATTTAAATCACCCATAAACAATTTCCATCAATATACATAAACTTAGAAACCTAAGGTTTGTAATTTGGGGCTTTTTAATTCAAAACCAAATCTAAAAATATATGTACATCATACTTAAAATCAAGCATCATAAAAATCATCACACAACCCAAAATCAACAATTAATTAAAGGCTAGTTTAGGATTTAAAACAAAAGAACGAAATTTTTTTTTTTTTTCGTTCGACCACCGCCGCACGACCACAAGACCGGGCTGCTGTTGGCGAGTGCTGTTGGTGGTGGCCGTCGGCCGGTGGGCAGCCGTGGTGGTGGCCGGCAGTGGTGGTGGGTGTGTGGGTGGCGATGAACCAAAAATAAAATAAAGGGGAAGGGGAAAAATTAAGGGGGAAAGAAAATAAGAGGAGAGAGAGAGAGTTTACCTTTAGGTATTCTCCACCTTGGGAAAAGTTTGATTTTGCTCATATGATGGGTATTTATACCCTCTCTCAATAATTCTTCTACTTAAAATTCCTTTACTGCCCTTAATGATCTCTTTCCTATTCAAACTAACATTTTGACTTTCCTTAAGTACCGTTGACTTTAAAAATTACTTTTTTAAAAAATTATATGCCCCAATGATTTTAAATTATAAAATAAAGTATTTCCAAAAATATTAAATGAATAAATTGGACCTTTAATATAAAACTAAAACTCTTTAATTTAGTAAAACATCATAAATAATTCATTTCAACTTATTTAAATACTTTAAGAAATACTCATTTAAGTTAAAATACGTATAAAAATACAGGGTATTACACCACCCCTTTCCCTTTCTGCTTTTCTCGTCCACCCATCTTCACCGCCGAATGACCCGTCTCCACAACTCTGTTCAATTATCTTCTCTTTTCCAGCACCTCCAATACAAGCATGCCTAGCATCCTTATAGAATTAATACTTTCCCAGAATTAATATAATCTCACTAAATTTTGCTAATCAATAAACAATTGCTTCCTCAAAATTCGTTAAGTCCTAAGATTAATAAAGCTAGCTATAGTGTTACGTAGATTAATTCATAAAACTTTAATCCAAATTTATCTCTTCCATGTTTTAAAAATAATGCATAACTTCTACAATTCAATTCGATAAAGATATTATATGAAGAAGTTTCCAATTGACAGAGCAATTAATTAAATTACAAAGAGACAAAGAAGAGAAAAGAGAGAGAAGATGGTGGTTTTTAAGGGGGGCAGTGGTGGTGTCGATGGTGGTTGTGGAGGACATGGGTTGTGAGGGGATGAGAGGGATTTAAGAAGAAAAAAAAATAACAGAAAAAAAATATTTTAACCTATTGAACAAGTTATAGGTTAAAACTTAAACTTGTTTTGAGAAGATGAGGGTAAAAGGTGGGATAATTTCCTGATTACTCTAAAGTGAGATTATTTTGAGCAGATCGTATAGCGGTGAGATTATTAATTTTAATTTTTCCTATTTTATTTTACGGGGTATTTAATTTTTAAATAAAATTATACTTCATTTTTAGTTTTTGCGGTCTTCTAGGGCTTTGTTTAGGTTTAATAATGGAATAAAGTAGTTAAGCTTTGCTAGGAGGGTTAATTGTTACAACCTCCGTGTTTAAATAAGTGAAATAATCCTCTTGTGCATATATGTCTATAAAAAAAATTTGACTGATAATATTGTTTCGGGGTTTTTTGGATGTCCTGCGGGAGAGTTACAACATACACCAACACTGACCTCTGGACTCCTGTACCTGCAAAACAACGGAGACTCCTGCGGGTGGGAGTTCCACCTCAGACGATCAAGTTAGAACGTGTTCGGATGTAAAGATGAGGAAAATAAAGGGGGTCAGGCTCCTCTCGGAAGGGGAGTGACCATCCGACTGCCTGAGACAATCTCGATATCCGAGCCTTAGCTCTCATAGAGTGCAATTAATGCTGGGTTTTATGCGCAGCAACCAATGTACACGTGTATTTTGGAATTTTCTTGAATGATGCTCCTTAGAGGGAACATCTCACTTTTATAGGGTTTTGAAATGTGTGCCCAGTACTAGGTTTTCAAAAACCTAGGATTGGCTGGGCTTGCCTAGGTACTTGGGCCATTAAGGGCCACTTTCCTAGTTGGTAATCTGCCTGCCATGTGTTGTGGCCTGATTGGTCAACCTTGGACCTCTCACGAGGTAACACGTGGTCGGCTCTTGTTAGTCCACGTGGATGACACGTGTTAGAACTCCATTGGTCCACGTGGCGGGGAAAAATCCCCTCATCATTTGCCCCTCACAGGGGTGACGTAGCTTGGCATGTGGCGCCTGTGACAGTTGTCACGCTCTGATTGGCTAACAGTTTCTTACCGTTTTTTTTTTTACTGCCCCTTGAAATTCACGCCCCTATAAATAGGGGATATCCAAATCATTTGCTTGGACATTTCCAAAAATTCCAGAAAGAATCTTTCGAGAACCTTTTCCTTTTCTGAGAAAGAACGACTGCCGCCTGCATCAGAACGCCTACTCTTACAGCCGTTACAGATTTTTAAAGCACCTTCATCTTCACCGACTAAAGGTAACTGCCTGTTTTTCTTTCGTACTTTCTCTTTGTTTCTTTTTTCTTTTTGAAAATGGTTTCACAAAAGCACACGGCACAGCCTAGGTTAGTGATCAGCCGGTCACCGGGGACGGCTGTATCTAGAACTAGGAGTGCGGACTGCCCCTTGCTGAATCACCCTTTGTGAACTGCCCCAAGTCTGACTGTCTATGTGTCTGTGTAGGACACCATGGCTAGAACAAAGAGAACCGCAAGGGTGACAAATTCTGACGGCTCTTCCTTCTATGCGCCTGTCAGTGAATTATCTGACGTGTCGCCTGCCTTAAGCACTCCCAGTGATTCCATTTTAGAAGAATCAGGGGAGGAGGCTCAGAATGTCATGCCGGGCTTTATTGACCTAGCCCATCAGGCGAACACCAGGTCCGAGAGCTCAGACAACGACTCTATGCCAAGTACTTCTAGCAAATTCTCAGATGAATCTAAGGAGAGGCACTCTCGGCTAGAGACTGTGAGAGTGTCCCTCTTAGTAGAATTGGGAGCAAACTAGGCGGAGCCGTCTGCTACCAACCAAGAGCAATATGCCGCCTACTATCATCATGTTCCCGCAGGCAACCGGAAAATGATGGCGGACAAAATTGGGAGCTTTAGAGTTGATCATGTCATGGGGCATGGTTATGTCCTTTGCACGCTGGATATCGAGGACACTGTAGTCTAGCCCGAGAAGTCCAGCTATGGGGACACATGTTTTGGCTGCTATGAAGCGACCCTAAAGGCAGGCGTAAGATTTCCTCTACATCCGGCTGTGGAGCGAATCCTAGACGGATACCAGCTCGGTGTCTGGCAACTGGCCCCAAACTCTTGTTTCAATATATTAGGCTATGTTACCGGCTGTGAAATGCACCAAGTAGACCCCAGCTTTGAAGCGTTCGCCCACATGCATTACCTTAGCCGAACCCCTAAAACAAGCGATACCGGCTGGTACCAGTTGTCTAGCAACAAGGACTATATGATGACTCTGGGGAAGGAGAACAAGTGGAACGATTGGAGGAATACTTTCTACATTGTCTCCAGCCCTAACACAATCAGGAACAAAAAATTCAACAGGTGGAACAGGAACCCACCTTACCTAACAGGCGGTTCTGAGCTGCTGCATGTTCCCCGTAAAGCAAAAGAAGTGATCCTTGACAGAGGGCTCTTCAAAGTAGATATCTAGGTGAACCCTGAGACTGGCAAGGGAGTTCATTCCTCAAAACTATATTCCTAAGTATAACTAGTTATACGATGGGACATATCTGGCCGCCTGTGGCCTTAGTGATGAGATGCCGAGAGGTAGCTGACCGTCTGTTCAAGTGTCTTGTAAAACTTGATTAATTTTGTGTCAAACTAACTCCTTGATTCATCTTTTGCAGACAAAGCCATGGAAAAGCTCTTGGCCTCAAAGAAAGCTGCTGCACAGTACCGCTCGGCCATCTTCAACAAGCGATTAACAGAAGAGTCGCCTACTTCGCAGGCGCCTAAGGTGAACTTCTTTCGACTTTGAACAACCCTCATTTAGCTTTTCTATCGCCTGCTTCTTACTTATTGTGGTTATTTTTGCAGGGCAACTTAACAACAAAGCCTTCCTCCTCCTCACAGCCGGATCCTAAAATCAGGAAGCAGCCGGCTGGTGACATAAAGACTCCTGGGAAGGCCAGGAAACACGTGGCCTCAAGGCCAGGGAGCAACCAACCTCCAAAATCTCCAGCCGTCCCAGTTGGCAGTCGGCATTAGAAGGAGAAGGAGAAGCAGGCGGCTGCTGAAGGTACCAAAGACTTGTTTCCTTTCCCTTACCCTTTGAGGGTCAAATTCAATCAACATTCGTCTAGCACCTCTGAGAGCAGTCGGTCTATTGGCCGAATTTACACCAAGTACTTACAGGGTATTGATTGTACAGATGTCACTCAAAGGCCGGATGTTGTCCACCTGGCGAAGTCCATGCTGAAAGTCGTCTCCCTTGAGGACAGGAAGGCGGTTAGAGGAGTCAGCACCCTCAACCTGGATGTCATCCTCGCTTTTCTCGCTGAGGTATACTTGTATGAAAAATTCGTGTCTATATGGTTTGTTAGCCGCCTGTATCTGACGTTTGTTTTTGGTCGGGTGCAGTCTGTGCTGAGAGTACACGGTTTTCGTAGGCCCATAAGCGAGAAGACCAAAGAGGTAAAGGATGCGAAGGCTCGGGCCGCCTCTGTTTCTGACAAAGCTATGTTCGAGATTGCTCAAAATGTACTTCTGACTACTGACATACTATATTATCAAGCGGCTGCCAACTTGCAGGTCAAAACAGACTTAGAGGCGGCTAAGAAGAGGATTTCGGAGCTGGAGTCGTCTGTTAAAGACCAAAAGGCTGAGCTCGAGCCTCTTAGGGAGGCGAACTAAGAAGTAGCTGGCCTCCGCACTACGGTGGACAAGCTCAAACTCCGCTTCCAGAACCAAGAGACCCAGCTTGCCAAGAAATACCTCTCAAGGCCTAATGAAGAAAAGGAGGCCCTGGTCAAGGAAATGATGGACGACAACAGCGCCATCATGAAGATGACCTGGGGGGCTCTCTTCCCAGAGACTAGCTATGAGAACTGGGAGAATCAGTTTGCCGCCTCCTCCAAGGAATATAATGAAAAAATCCTGAACCAAGCCCAAGAGGCCGAGGAAGAGGAGGAGGAGTCGTCTGATACTACTTCAGGGGAGTCGGACCAGGAAGAGGAGAAGGAGGGGGAGGTTAATGAAAAAGAGCAGCGGCCGACTGGGGACCCGAAGGATGCGGCTGCTGATGCTGATGTACCCCCTCCGACTGCTTAAGCTTTCCCTTTTTATATCAACTTTTCTTCGGCCTGCGTGCCGTTAGTTTTGTATTATTACCCGACCAAGGGGTCGGGGTTTATTAACAATTAACTTTTTTGTCGGTCTTATGGCCAACTGTTTTATATGAATCATCCGGTAGTTTTGTCAGATTTTCCAATTTTCACTTTGCTTTGCTTTGAATTTTTGCATTTCATAAATTTTGTTAAGTATAGCTTGACTGTTTCATGAATGCTTTATACCGACTGTTCTTGCCCTGGGCAACTGAGCACCTGGTTTTCAAAAGTGAGTTGATTGTCTTGGAATTTTTAATACTGAAAGAGTATGACTAATTTCAAGCCAATCAATCACTATGGTGATTGCCTCAAGCCAGGCGATTAGTCATCCATTGCGCAGGCGAACACATAGTATAATCCGGCTCTCGGCCTCACTATAGTTCATTTACTAAGTTTTGTACTTAGTTCTTTTATTAGATGTTAATTGGTCGTCTGTTATGGTGCCTGCACAAAGTCAGGCGTCAAACGGGATGTCCAACCGAAGTAGCTACACCTGCTGGGTTACAGGAGGTAGCTTTAGCAGTTTAGCCAACCCTTGCAAGAGTAGTGGTCGAGTACCACTATTTGCCAAAAAACAGGTGGTCTTGTTCGTACCGTTTAGGTTCCGTGATGGGTTGGTGGAGTGACTATGAGTTAACCTCTGGGGTTAATCAGTCTCTGACACTTGAACTTGAGTGAATAGAAGAAATAGTCGGCTGGGCCGAATGTTGTTTCTCCATTTGCTAAGTTACCTAGCTTATTACCCAAATAGCTGCCAAGTTTGGAACTTAGCTTATGCCGACTGTATTTTCCCAAGCAATAGCAGGCCATTTCTGACTTAGATTTTAACTGTCATCTTCGTTTCATTTCAAACGACTGCGAGGTTGTCTTAGAGACATTCGGTAGGGCCGTTTGTTTTAGGCTTATTGAGCAATGTGCCACTCAAATGGGAGATGATCTCTGCGACGAATTCACCCGGATGGATGTTGCTGGACGCCTGCTCATGTTTGGGACAGACATATTAGTTTAATTCTATTAGGATCATCCGGCCATGGAAATCAAGTTGATCATCCGGCCATTGGCCTCATTAGGTTGTTCAGAAAGAACATAGTTGCTAAGTTGTCTAGACTTAACATTTTTACTATGTCAGAGTAGGTGATTAAAGGAAATAAGGCCGACTGTGTATTGCACAGGCGGCTTGCCCCACTAGGAGGAGACTTACAAAATACTGAGAAATAAATTGCAAATTTATTGATATGCTTTCATGTACAAATAATTTACAAATCTACGAATTAGTACTTTTTCAAGTTGTCTACGTTCCAAGTTCTGGCTAGCTGCCTGCCGTCTGGTGTTTCCAGGCGGTAGGTGCCGCCTCTCACTTCTTCATAGATTCGGTAGGGGCCATCCCAACTAGGAGTCAGTTTTCCCTGCTCGTTGGCCCTACCGACTGCTTCCATTTTTCGTAACACAAAGTCCCCTACTTTCAGGGGGCACTTATGCACTCTTTTATTATAAGCTCTCGTCATTCTCAGACGGTAGATCTCATGGCGTAGGGCAGCATTGCCCTTGCGTTCTGGTAGAGTGACTAGGGCTAGCTGCATGGCCTCCCAATTAGCCTCCTTATCATATAACATAACTCAAAGAGTCGGCTCATAGTGTTCAATAGGCAAAACAGCTTCTGCCCCAAAAACCATGACAAATGGAGTTTCACCAATCGCCCCTTTTTCAGTCGTCTTGCTGGCCCATAGGACATGTGGTAGCTCGTCAGCCCATAGGCCGCCAGCTCTTTCAATTTTCTTTTTGATGCCGTCGGAGATTAACTTGTTGAAGGCTTCAACCTGGCCGTTTGCTTGGGGACGGCCGACTGATGCAAAATAGTGAGAGATCCCTTGGTCTCCTAACCAATTCTTGAGGTCTCAAATTGAGGACCATTGTCAAAGACCATAGACATGGGTACCCCATACCGAGAGATGATATTTCTCAAGATGAAGGAGATAACATCTTTTGTTTTAATGCCTTTGACTGCCTCCGCCTCTACCCATTTGGTGAAGTAGTCAACAGCAACAAATATATACCTCTGTCTGCTTGTAGCACGCGTACACGGACCCAGAATATCCATACCCCATTTGGCGAATGGACTAGGCTATGGATGCCCGTCAGATCAGTGGTCGGACGGTGTATGAGCTTTCCAAACCTTTAACACTTGTCATATTTTTTCACCATCACTATGGCGTATGCTTCTAGGGTATGCCAGAAGTAGCTTTGCCGCCTGGCTCTCTTTGCTAGGGTCTTGCCGCCTATGTGGGAGGCGCAGAAGCTCGAGTGCAAGTCTTATAGGACCTCTCGTCCCTTCTTTGGGACAACACATTTCAAAAAAGGTTAGAGATAGCCTTTCTTGAAGAGCTCTCCATTGTGGATTTCAAAATTGGACGCACGTTTTTTCATTGCGACCATCTCTGGGTAGGTATCCGGCAAGGTGTCGTCTGTCAAGTAAGCTCGGATGCCATCCATCCAGATTGAGCTTCGATCTAGGATTCCAATGGGTTCCTCTTCGATGCTCCTTTTTTTCATCACTTCCCAAAAAACTGACCTAGGTGTGTCACAAGAGACGGATGATGCCAATTTGGAGAGAGCATCCGCCTGGTTATTCTTAGACCTGGGCACCTAACTTAGATGAAATTCCTCAAGCGTCCCAGCCTCTTCTTTGACTGCCTGTAAATACTTGATCATAATCGGATGTGTGGCTTCATAGTCACCATGGTATTAGCTAACAACCAATTGTGAATCAGAACAGGCATAAACTTTCTTTGCCCCAACCGCCTTACACATGCGGATGCTGGCTAGTAGGGTTTCATACTCTGCCTCGTTATTTGAGGCTTAGAATTTGAAATGTAGTGCATATTCATACTTGTCTCCTTCAGGAGACTAACATACGACGCCTGCACCACAACCGTCCAAGGTGGAGCTTCCGTCCACATATACCTTCCAAACCTGTTCAAGGTTTTCAAAATCAGCCGGCCTGGTCATTTCAACAATAAAGTCAGCAAACGCTTGTCCCTTCACTTCTTTCCTTGGCTCAAAAGTAATTTCAAGGCTTTGAATTTCAATCGCCTATTTGATCATTCGGCCGGATGATTCCATGGTTGTCATTGGCCGCTTGATTGGCTGGTAAGTGTAGACCACGACCGAATGTGCCAAGAAGTAAGGCTTTAACTTCTTGACTTCCATAAAGAGGGCAAGTCCAAATTTTTCAACCATAGGGTATCTCAGCTCTGCATTCTGTAGAACATGACTGATGAAGTAGACCGAGAGCTGGGTGCCGCCTTTTTCAGCAAGGAGAACAACACTGAGCGCATAGTCTGAGACGGCTAGATACATGTACAACACTTCTTTTGGAAAAGGACTGACCAGCCTTGGGAAAGAGTGCAAATGTTCCTTCAAATTTTAGAAGGCCGCCTCTGCATCCGCCCCCCATTCAAACATAGTCTTCTTCTTAATTGCTTGGAAAAAATAGAGACACTTGTCGCCTGACCGACTGAGGAATCTCCCCAATGCCGCCAGGCAACCTGTTAATTTTTAAACTTCTTTTACAGTGCAAGGTGACTTCATGTTTATGACCAACTATATTTTTTTCAGGGTTTGCCTCTATCCCCCTTTGATCAATAAGAAATCCGAGGAACTTCCCAGACTCAACACTAAAAACACACTTCTTGGGATTGAGCATGGCCTGGTGCCACCTAAGTGTGGCGAATGTTTCTCGGAGGTCTCTAAGATGGTCCATTTGTAATTTGGATTTGACTATCATATCATTATGTACGCCTCCACATTCCTTCCAATTTGATTAATGAAGAATGTATTAATCATTCTCTGGAAGGTAGCAGGTGCATTCTTCAAACCAAACGGCATCACAGTGTAACTGAATAACCCCTGATCAGTGACAAATGTTGTCTTTTCTTGATCTTTCTTCCACGGAGGTATCTGGAGAAAGCCTGAATAGGCATCCATAAAGCTCATCAAGGCATGGCCGGCTGTAAAGTCGACCAGACTGTCGATCTTTGGGAGAGAATAGCTATCCTTTGGATATGCCTTGTTCAAGTCTGTGTAGTCTACACACATGCGCCAGGTTCCATTCTGCTTCTTTACAAGCACAATATTGGCAACCTAATCAGGGAAATAGCATTGTCGAATGAACCCAGCATCTAACAATTTTTTCACTTCGACGGCTGTTGCTTGAATTCGTTCCTCACCGTGGTTCCTTTTCTTTTGTCTTATCGGCTTCTTTTTAGGATCCACAGTAAGCTTGTGGACGGCTAGATTCGGGCTGATGCCTGGCATTTTTTCCATGTCAAAGGCAAAGATGTCTTTGAATTCTTTTAGCAAGTTGTGCAAGTCTGCACCAAGTTTAGCAAAAGCAATTGTCCCCACCTTGACAGTTCGTTCAGGACGAGAATCATCCAGAACGATGTATATGTGCTCACCATCCGACTGGGGACGAAGTTCATCTGGCCGTTCACCAATCAATGATTGTTATTGCTTGTCATTTTTCCTAGCCACCATTTGACTTGCCTTTCTCTTCTTGCCGGCTGTTGTGGCAGCACGTGCGGCTCCTTGAGATTGGTCAAGGTCAGTAGTTTATCCACTGGGGCCGAATGCGACCACAGTGGGTTTGACATCAGAGAGATAACACTCCCTTGCCATATTTTGGTCTCGCCGAAGGGAGCCAACTATTCCATCATCCTTCTCAAACTTGAAGAGCATAAGAGAAGGAATGATAACAACCTTGGATTCATTCAGGGTAGGACACCCCAAAATCATGTTATAGGCTGTAAGCTCTTCAACAACTAAGAACTGGACCACCATGTGGCATCCCTCCCCATTTTCACCCAGACGAATGGGTAGGTCCATTTGACCTACCGGATGTACCACACCACCCCCAAATCCCACTAAGGGATGAGAGACCTGGTGCATGCTCCCGGGCTTGTACCTAAGCTTGGCCTGGCACTTGTGACTGATGAGATCAGACGAATTCCCAGTGTCAATGAGGATTCAGCCAACTCTTTGGTTGGCCACTTTGCATTTGATGACAATAGGGTCATCATGCGGCCTTCTGACTTTGCCCCTATCGTCCTCAGTAATTACAACTTCGGGGAAGGAGTCCTTGGACGCCTGCCCCTCGTCAACCGAGTTAATGTCGAGTTGTCTAATGTAGTCCTTGTTACCCCGGATTGTTGGGCCGCCTCCAGCAAAGCCGCCTGCAATTATATAGATCAGAGTTTCATTAGTGTCCAAACTATTAGCAGAGCGGGGCTTCTTCTTAGACGACTGCCCAGGGTTAGTTTGCAGGGTAACCTTAGACCTCTAAATATAATATTTGAGAACTCATTTATCAGCCAGACGGTCCAACAGCCGCTTGAGCCTAAATCATTCGTTGGTGTCATGGCCAATATCCTAATGGTAGTGGCAATATTTATTTTTGTTCCGATTTTTGGCGGAACCTTTCATAACTGCCGACTTCTCAATAGATACCCGGTATTTTATCTCCATGAGGATGGAGTAACAGTCTTTATTGAATTTATACTTCGGAGAGTATATTTTTGTTTCCTTCTTTTTCTTTTGGGACGGCCGTTCAGAAGTATCAGCCACCCAGACTTCTTTTCTTTTCTTTTCTTTCTTAGCCGGCTGTAATGGCCGACTCTCTTTTTTGTCAGACTTCTTTGAGTCCGATTATTTACTGATGTTGCAGAACTCGGTCGCCTATATATAGGCGACCGCCTCCATCAGTGCTTCTTAGAGGGTAGCAACCCTCTTCCTGACAAGGTCGAACTTGAAGGTCGACCCGTCTTTCAGACCTTTGAAAAAGGTCTGTATAGGCCACCTCATCAGACAGTCCTTGAATCTGAATTCTCATCAGATTGAACCGCCTGATGTATGATCGTAGGCCTTCCTTCTCTCCCTGCTGTATAGCTCCCAAGTCAAGACTTGTTTTCTTCGCAGGGATGTTCATTAAGAATTTGGACACAAACAGGTATGCAAACCGTCCTGAAATTATTCATGCATCCAGCTGGCAAGTTGTTGAACCATTGTTGGGCGACGCCCTTCAATGTGGCCGGGAAGCATCGACACCATGCGGCGTCATCCAACCCTTTTAGATACATTAGGTTGGTGTATGCCATAAGGTGATCTTCTAGATTGGTGGTACCGTCATAGGCACCTACCAACACATTTTTTACCTTGGCTGGCTGGGCAGTCTCAGTTATTTCCTTGGAAAACGCAAAAGGCTGTTTCCCCAGTCTTAGCAGTCGAAGCTGCCAGTCCGAGGGTTGGACATTATGTGCCGCTTGCCCCCCAAAGAGGGTCGGCTGCATACAAGGTTGTCTATACGGCATGTATGGCTGTTGAGGCGCACACGGGGCCTCATGGAGCATCTGAGGACTAGAGTGAGCAGACATGCCGCCTGTTGTGAATACCTCATTAAGGTATTCTGAAAGCTGTCTTGCAAGTTCGACGTTGAAGCCGATTCCTACAGTTGCGTGTTCTTCTTCTGCTGGATTAACATCCGGGCATCAGAATAAGTTTCCTTTGAACCATCTGGTTGTACATGCTGGATGGCCATCCTCTTCCTTGGCTCAGGCAACCGGAGTTTGGCCATATTTAACAAGGGCCTCTGCCCCCTCCCTAGGTTTAGGGTAAGAAGTGGCCTCTCGGTCTTTGACTGGCTTATTCCTCCCAGAATGAGAGGGCTTCTTGGCCGACTGTTCCCTCGTGGTAACAACCGACCATTTGTCAATCAGGTCCTTAATCTCCCCTTTATAACTTGTCATGAGAGTCATGAGCTCGTTTCTGGTGATAGGGATGGAACCTTTGGTCACTTGGGGTTGACCAGCCAACTGGTTCACTAGGGCCCGCCTGTTCGTCATTCTGTTCCCTCCTTTCGATGGGACAGATGCGTCTAGTCCTCAGGGATCCGTCAGGGATCGTGTGTGTATCGACTTCATAGTCGTCTTCTGTATCTTGGTTTGTATAGACCTGAACATCAGTCATAGGCTGTTTCCCATTAAGAGGCGTTACAGGTTCTTGTGAAGTCATCTTAGAAGTACTCTCCCCACAGACGGCGCCAAATGTTTCGGGGTTTTTTGGATGTCCTACGGGAGAGTTACAACACCAAGACTAACCTCTAGACGCCTGTACCTGCAAAACAACAGAGACTCCTGTGGGTGGGAGTTCCGCCTCCAACGATCAAGTTAAAACGTGTTCGGATGTAAAGATGCGGAAAGTAAAGGGGATCAGGCTCCTCTCGGAAGGGGAGTGATCATCCGCCTGCCTAAGACAGTCTCGATATCCGAGCCTTAGCTCTGAAAGAGTGCAACTAATGCTAGGTTTTATGCGCAGCAACCAATGTATACGTGTGTTTTGGAATTTTCTTGAATGATGTTCCTCAGAGGGAACATCTCCCTTTTATAGGGTCTTGAAATGTGTGCCCAGTACTAGGTTTTCAGAAACCTAAGACTGACTGGGCTTGCCTAGGTACTTGGGCCATTAAGGGCTACTTTCCTAGTTGTCAATCTGTCTGCCACGGGTCGTTGCCTGATTGGTCCACCTTGGACTTCTCACGAGGTGACACGTGCAAGCTCTGGTTGGTCCACGTGGATGACACGTGGCAGAGCTCCATTGGTCCACGTGGCGGGGAAAAATCCCCTCATCAAATATATTTAATTACCACGAACTAAAATTTATAACAATTCATTAAGATGATTCCAACAAGTATCCACAACACTATATTTATTCTTATGTATAAATCACAAATATTAATCAGAGTGAACTAAATAAATAGTGCAAAAATTCAAAATGTTTCATTTATTTAAACACGAAGGGAAATTAAATGATACTCCTATATAAAAGTTATTTTAGTTTAATAGTGAAAGAAGTTAAGAAGGTAGTATGACTTTGCTGGAAGGGTTAATTATTACTTTATGATATATGAAATGGTTTCGTCGTTAAGATTTTTTCTAGATTCTCTTGGAGGATGCAATTGAATAATATCTACAAACTGGTTACTTTTCTTTCGAATTTATCAGCTTGTGAATTAAAGATTCAAAACTACAAATACATTTGTCTTTTATATATGTTTATAATGTTAAACAACAACGAAAACAACACCAAAATGTCTCTATAAAAGAGTTCAAGTATAGTCCGATAGGGACTTACTTTTTACCAAAAAAAAATCTCAAGATTGGTGGGTTTAGGGTGTGTTCTATTTATCTGATTTTCACTGATTTTGACTTATTTTAACTTATCTGAATTTATCTAAACTTATTAGATATTATTAAAACTTATTTTAGTTGTAATTTGTACTTGGGTAACTCTTATCAGATCTTATTAAAACTGAACTGAAATTATCTGAATTTAACTGAATTTATTACACCCGAAATAAGTGAAAATAAAGTGAACCAAACAAAACCCTAGAGTGGACCAAATTCCATAAGAAAAAATAATTATATCTCAAAATTTCTAGAAAACTCTAGCAAGTTGGCTTATTGGCATAAAACTGCAAAAACTACTTAGAAACCATGACCGGACTCCTAGATTTATGTGGCAAACAAAAGAACATGTGTGTAGATTTTTTACAGACTTCCCCATCACCTATAAATATGATGTGTGAGGCATCAGTTGAAAGCATGCAATCAACCTACATCCTTCAATGCTCCAACGTTTCTACAAGGGCTCTAATTCTCTTATACATTTTCAACTCCATTTCAAAGATTGTTAGGTCTCTATTATTGCTAAGTGTCTAAGATATTGAGTGATCAGAGATTCAACATACCCATAGCCTGTATACTCCTTTATATCCCTAATATTTTAGGGTGTTATACTTTCCTATTTTCATAAAGTAATTTTTCGGTTTGGTTGTTTTTTTTTTTTTTTTTTTTTTCACATGTTAAATTATGTATCATATTTTTAATATTTTTTTCTTTCAATTCCCTATTTTATATTATGTCTATTGAGGACAACAACCTTATCACCTATAGAACAACATCAAAGGAAATTTCTAGCAAATTTTTTTGAAAAATTTATACAAAGTTACAAAACTCAACGGAAGAGCAATTAGAAGGAGAGATGATAGATGGGGTGTTGGGTTACTCTTCAGATTTAGAGCAAAAATATATGAGCATTGCAATCAATTAAAAATGGGGAAACAAGTAACCCGTTACCTAGCAAAATATAGAATAGAATTGGAGAGGATATCAAGATTCATATTAGAGTTTCAAAAAACGTCAAGGAAGCGTTCAAGAATGGCATTAAATGAATTTTCAAAATTATCAATGTTGGATATGAGTCATTGCTAAATGAATGATTTTATGTATTTTTCACTCAAAAGAATTCAGATGCATGTTATTTGTTTTTATAGGCCATAAAACAGGCCATGCCCCGTGTCGTGCATACACTCCAAATCACTAACCTCAGGCACACCCATGCCCCCATCACGAATAGTGTAGGCTCATGTCGGGCCAAGAATGGGCTTGTTTCGGGTTGGAATTTTTTTGGTTGGGTCGGGTCAAGCAGTGTGGGATAGCACAGAGCCACAGAGTGTCAATTTTATTTTTTTTGTTTTGTTTTTTTGAAGAACTATTGTTATCTTTAATAGTTCGTAATACATTCTTATTCGTATTATAAAAAAAACATACATATACAAAGATAATAAAATAATTTAATTTACAAAGTATTATATGTCTTTATTGAGCTTGAATGCACTTTAATCGAGTTATAATCTAAAATATAAGCTTATAATTGCATAAATATTAAACGAATTGATCACGAGTATTATTGAGTCAAATATATATGATGTTGTTTTGGGGTATTTGGTACATGTAGATTGAAGATGATAATGTGAGTTTTAATCTTATGCGAAAATGGAATTATTTGAGAAAATGTTATTGGATTAATTTTTTTAAGGTATGTTACAAGCAAAGAGATTAGGATTAAACAACAGTAATACAACAGTTATACATATCTTAAATAGGGAGCTAGTATTAAACACAGGTCTAAATAGGGAGCTAGTATTAATTTTCTTTTCAATAATCCCACTTTTGGATTATTTGTAATCCGAACTTTAGGGGATGTTTACTTTCTTCAATCCCAATGTACATGACTGGGCTGCTCCTAGCCACGTCACTGCCAGTTTGCCGTTGCAGCAACCAAGCACGCAGCCCAGTCACCATAGCAGCCAGCCGCTACGGCTAGCCACTGCAGCCCAGCCGCCGCGGCCAAGCACGCAGCCCAGTCACATTTATTTTAAGTTTTTATTTTATTAAAAACTTAAAATAAATGTTCTTATGTTAAAAAAAAATTATTGTTTTATAATAAAGGTATAGATTAGTATATTTTATAATGAGAGTTCAATATAATAGTACATATAAATAATAAAGATCATTGTGTTAAAATTAGGGTAAATATATTCATTCTAACGTTGATTGACACGTGTGGACTTAACTTTACAATAATATTATTATGAAACAGGTTTACATAAGCTTTAAACCTGATCAAGTTAAGCCTGGCCCGTTTTTGGGCAGGCATTGGCCAGCTTTTTTGGCCTGGCCCGGCCTGGCCCGATTTTTAAAAAAATTGGGCGGGCTTGGGAAATTGATTTTATGCAATTTTAGTTGATTTTTTTGACCCGGCCCAAAAAGCCCGCACGGCCCACCTAGTTTGGGCGGGTTTGGGCACACATTCCCGGGCCCAAAGTTTGGCCCGACACAGCTCGTTGAATAAACAAATTTTTTTGACCATGGCCCGGCCCGGCCCGCCCATTGATCACCTCTAATAATTTTAATAAAGGTTATCAAACTAATGTTACTATGTTCACCATAATGTTGGCTGACACATGTGGATCTTAGGACTACGATAATATTATTGTGAAGCATGTCTACATAATCTTTGTTATGCAGTAATGGGTTTGTTAAGGTTGAATGGAAATATTAGAGAGAATGACATTGGATTATTGGAATAATGTGTTATATAGGGGAGCTAGTAGGGGCGTTCAAAAATATCCGACCGGTTGACCCGACTAAATTACCCACTAACCCGATTCATTTTAAGTTTTTAACCAGGTATTTTTCATTTTTTTTTTAAATTTTTTTTGGACCGGGTAACTGACGCGATAAAAATGAAGGGAAGCGGGCCGTGTCATGGGCCGCCATATGAGCTAGGCGGGTACTCGACAGCCCATAAATTTTTTTTTTTTTCGAAAAAAAAAAGTTATTGCCAACTTGATTATTTAATGTCTTTGCTTCTTCAGTTCTTTGAGCCTTGTAAACTTATCTAGGGCTTTGCAAGATTTCAATATAGTAGCTGTTATCATAAGAGATAAAGTAAAAAAATACCCTTTTGTTAAAAGAAACTTTACTGATAGAGAAATTTTGAGTGAACAGAAGGTAAGATAGAATCAGTGAAAATGTAAAAACTTTACTACTACATTAAGTCTCAATTTATAGTAAAATTTTTACAATAAAATATTAGACATTATTGTACTTTTGAGTATATAATTGAGAGCATATAATTGATCTAAATACCACATGTGAACTTTCACATTCGTTTTTTTTTTTCTCAACACTCTCCCTTGAATGTTCACATGAAATGGGGTGTGAGTTGCCTTATTAAAACTCTTGCTAGGTAAAAACCCTATGGGATAAAAACCATAGCTAGGGAAAAGGAGTACAACTATATTATTGTATTTGGTATACTTGGTAAGACTGTCACGTGTCTACCAAAAATAAACCTATCTAAAACCTCCTAAAATGCAGTAGGGTAAGCTAGGGTCGATCCCACAGAGAATTGGATTACCAAATTATAACTTGTGAATGTTAAAAACCCTGATTTAAAGAATGACTATTACGATCTAATATATAAAACTATGGACTTGAAAATAAGCTAAGTACGGAGATGTAACATTGACAGTGGGAATAAATATTAAAAATCAAGAATGACAAAATAGGGATTGGGAGATACAAAATAGCATTGGAATATCTATTGATCATCGAATTATATAAATCATGTTTTTATCTCAATGTTAGCTGATGGGCGCAAACAAGCATTCGACACTTCCCTTAATTGCAAATAAACCAAATAATCTCTTGGAGTATTGTCTAACTAATAACAATCTAGAATAAGCTCTCTAGACTCGATTAATTAAAAGCATTAATAACTAGGAAGTAGCTAACTTAAGCCAGAAATCTCACAAGCTCGGATTCGTGCAACTTAAAGGGCTGATAATCATAGGCATCGGATAAGTTTCAGTCACCCATAAAACACCTAAATGCTACTAAGGAGTATTAATCCGGACAATTACGTATCACAAATCAATATTCTAGCAATTGAACTAGCAAACTATACTAAAAATGGCCGGTCTAGAATATAATTTAACTAATTCATTCCGATAAAACAGATTATCAATCCAATCAAGATATAAACATAATACCAACGAATTATAACATATTTGTTCTCAAAATACGATAATCCAATGCATAATATATCTCCCTACCCACTTACAATCTAACCTGACATATTAAGAACTGAAATACTAACAATGGTAATTATATAAATCATATTTACGAAATAAGAGATAAATAATTAAATTGAAACAAAGTGTAAAATCATTCAACACGATCTAATAAAAGACTGAACTATTGATGGTAAAAATAACTTAGTAAACTACCCATTATTTTAAATTGCACACGCAAAAGTTGTAAACAATCAATTAAATTCAGAATACCAAATCAATGGAAGAACAGCCACAAACGACACTCCAAGTTAAATTCACCGCTGTTGCGGCCTTCTTGTTCTTCGGTGTTTTTCTTCAGCTCCGCCGCTGCACTGCTGCTCTGAGTTCGTTTTTGGTTTGTTGCCGAATTTCGCTGCCCAGAATGTCGCCTCCTCTCGCATGCAATTTGGTCTCACCATATAAAGCTTCCCAAAAATCCGCCACTCCTCCCAATTCCGCTGCCCAAAGTTATCACTAGGAATCCTTGATCCCGAACTACCCGAGTTTTTCCTCTCATCCTTATCTGATTTCATCTCTATCTTTTCTTGCCTAACAAATTGATAACCATCAATCTCGCTCATGGGATTTACTGTTTGGCTTACCCGCAAGAATAGTGAGAACAATGAAGAGCTTGAGCTGCTCTCTTCTTTCTAATATGTTATGTGACATATTGTTATACTTCAAGGCCCAACTGTAATAGCTTACACAATAAAACAACATTGGGCTTGTAATAGTTGAGAGTCAACGGGCTTGTAAACATTGCTTCTCTGAACCGGAGTGTCATAATATGCAATTTGATGTCAATATTTTCTTTCCTACAAACAATAAAAATAAATAGTATTAACTCGTGTCTAGATAACAAAATTACGTAACATATCTTTAAACCATCAAATATCAATATAAAATCGAGAGTTTAATAGATATAAATATTAGATTTTATGACTCTATCAAACTCCCCCAAGCTCATAATTTTGCTTGTCCTCAAGCAAAGACATGAAAACACAAAGGAGTTAAACTCTCGATGTAACAATGCACAACCCGAATACTCTACTTTGCTCCATAACAGCTTCAAGTCAAGTAATATATGCATAAGTAAAATGTAAAGCCAATACCCACTCTTATAACAATCACAGCGTAGCTTCCATCAATAATGTAGTGAAGTAAATCAAAGATCCTTATTAGGACTTGAATCAAGGATAAAGCAGGGCCAAGGTAAAGTGAGGTTTTGGAGAGTATTTCAGAATGTGGTGAATCAGATTAAGACTAGAAGAGAAAAATATACAGAACCACAAACACAACATAAGAGTTCATCTCACGACCCTTGAAACTTCATGATTTTCTATGTGTTTCATGACTCTTAATGTCAAGTACCTTTCAAGTAACCCATGTAGCGAGCTTTCAATCAGTGACTCCCGATCCAGTTGGCCCAAGGCACTAGGTTCTAAGATACCCCTACAGATTTACTAACTCGAGTTACTTAATCACGATACATAAACATCACACGTACATATATGGGTTTTCCCCCTTTTTTTTTCTTTAACAATACAAAATTCAAATTGAAAAAAAAAACATACATTGGTACGCAGATAACATGAAACTTGTAAAATATACACATCACTTCCAAGTTACATCATCACCTCAACGATAATCCAATTCACCCTTCAATGTGCTCTACTAATCTTATAGGGTATGTAACTCATGTTTCAGAATTCTCGCAAGAAAAGTATGTCAATAAAGCTCAAATCCGGTTTAATAATGGATCATGTCATCAGTAGGCTTTATGGCTTATGTGGTGCAATAGAAACTTTGATGCCTAAGTCATTTCTTTTTATGACAAAACCACAACAGTGACTTCCCCCAGGCTAGTAATTATTTAGAACATCGTTGTTCAAAAAAAAAAAATTCTGCATATATACAAGTTTATAAGCAAAATTTAAGCATTGTAGAGTGACTATTGAATCATATATGCAAAGCACTGTCAAATAAAGACTACCAGACTTAATACCGTACCATACCACGAAATAGAATAAAATGCATTCCCCCCAAAGCTGAATTCACACATTTCCCTCAATGTGTTATGTCAGAAATTCAGTGGCAAAAGAAGAAAGTGGAAAAAAATAGAAAGAGACAAGGGGGTGAGCTCACCGGATGAAGTTGAACATGTTGATTGTTATCTGGTTTGCCACTCTTCCCCCAAGCTTAAATCTGCGCACGTATCTAGCAGAAAACCATCCTCAATCTCTTGATGCGGGTTGCACACTCCTAGGCTGCTGAAATTTAAACCTACAACGATGTTTTTATTTGTTGGAAGAAGATTGTGTAACTGTGAATCTGCCCGCAAATGGTTGTGCTCCATTGAGCATGTCCGTAAGAAATTCCTAAGCTCATCTTCGCTCTCTATGTCTTATTATTATTATTATTATTATTATTATTATTATTATTTTTTTTTTTTTTTTTTTTTTTTTTTTTTTAATAACACACTGCATAACAGTTAAAAAAATGAAAAACAATCATGTTATAATCCTAAACTTGGGCTGCCTCCCAAGAGCGCTTTATTTATCGTCGTTAGCCCGACGTGTTTCCAGCAAGCTAGTTCCTGTAATTAGGTGCTTCGAGCTCCATCACTTTAATGTTCTGAACTTGATACCCTTCATAATAAGGCTTGAGTCGATGACCATTCACCTTGAATTCCTTTCCCGTATCCTCACTACGAATCGACTGCACCATGATCATACACCTTGATAATAATAAAGGGCCCCACCCATCGAGAACGGAGTTTGCCAGGAAAGAGTTTGAGCCGAGAGTGGTACAAGAGAACTTTCTGGGCAATTGTAAATGTCTTTCGTGTGATGCTCTGATCATGGAATGCCTTAGTCTTCTCCTTGTAAATTCTCGCATTCTCGAAAGCATCATTTCGGATTTCCTCAAGCTCTTGTAACTGAAGTTGCCTTTGCTCACCTACTGCATCCATCTCCATATTGTATTGCTTCACGGCCTAAAAATCTTTGTGTTCCAATTCTACTGGAAGGTGACAAGGTTTGCCAAACACTAGCCTGTAAGGAGACATCCAAATCGGAGTTTTATATGTTGTTCTATACGCCAACAGAGCATCGTTAAGGCGAAGACTCCAATCTTTCCTGTTTGGATTCACAGTCTTCTCCAAAATGGATTTGATTTCCCGTTTGGAAACTTCATCTTGTCCATTTGTTTGCAGGTGGTATGTCGTGGAGACTCTATGGAACACATTGTACTTCTTTAAAAGAGCCCTACGGTTTTATTACAGAAGTGTGTCCCCTTATCGTTGATAATGGCCCTCGGAAATCCGTACCTAGCGAAAATGTTCGATTTCAAATATTCTACAACCACTTTAGAATCATCAGTACGGGTGGCTATAGCTTCCACCCATTTCGAAACATTATTGACAACTAGCAAAATATATTGAACACCATAAGAAGAGGGGAAGGGTCCCATGAAATCCATGCCCCAAACGTCGAAAATTTCTCTAGGTTCTTTTTATTGGCCGCCTCCAACTTGCCTTTGATCTCCAAAGTGGCAGCCGCCTGATAATAAAGAATATTAGTTGTCAAAATTTCATTTTGGGTATTTTGAAACATTGCCTTGTCAAAGTCAGAGGCGGCCATAGCTTTGACAGCTTTTACCTCTTTGTTTTTGGCGCTAATCGGCCTACGGAGGCCGTGTACATGAAGCATGGTCTGGAAAAAAGAGCACCAGGCGTCAGATTTGCAAAAACAGGCGGCAGGCAAAGTCATTCAACATTACAAAAATACTAAGTCTACCTCAGATAGGAGACCCATGATTCCGTCAAGGTCAAGGGTGCCGACTCCCTTGACCGCATCCCTCTCCTCTAGAGGGATGGCTTTCACCATAGACTTGGCCATGCTGACCAAGTCTGGTTCTTTATGGCAGCCTGTATTCAAAAACAATAAGTTAGAACAAAGAAGAAGGAATATCAAAATAAAATAGAACAAGGATCGAGAGAGCTGGTTATACCTCTTGGAGGCCATCTGTCCTTTGGGACTTGTGTTTGTTTTCCCCCACTTTGTGGGGTGCGCGGCTGTATTTCAGCCGCCTGCTTCCTGGCAGAGCCAGGCGTACTCCCTGCTGTCGCTTTCCGAACCTTTGAGTCTGGCTGCTGGGAGGAAGAGGGTTTGGACGAGCCCGTCTGCAAAAGTACAGAAAGTTAATACTGGCAGAAAGAGGATTCCAGAGAAAAAATTCAAAAGATCAGAGCTCACCTTCGGCGTCTCCATGGCAGAAGAATCAGATGATGGCCACTTGAGGCTCATGATAGACGACCAAAGAAGAGCGGCCGCCTTCTTTGATGCAGAGATGTGGTCCATAGCTTCGGCAGAAAATAGGCAACAAAGAGTTAGTAAAACTTGAAAAAATTAATCAAATGATGCATATACAGGCATAAAAGGCCGGCTACCTAGAGGTCCGACTGCTCAGGCCACAGGCGGCCAAATAATATTCATCATACAACCATTGGAATTTGGGGACGCAGTTCAAAGGCACCTGCTCCCGTACCCCAGTATTAGAGTTGGCCCTAATCTCTACTTTGAAGAGTCCTCGGTCAAGGATCTCTTCCCTTGCCTGGTGAGGAACAAGAGGCATGCTAGGGACGCCTGCAAGAAGAGGCGGATCCCTATTCCACCTGTTGTACCATTTGTTAAGAAGTTTGTCGGGACTGGAGATGAGGAAGAAAGTGTTTCTCCAATCTTTCCACTTATTTTCCTTCCCCCTAGTCATCAGATAGCCCTTGTGGCTTGTTATTTAGTATCAGCCGGTACCGCTTGCTTTGGGGGTCCGGCTTAAATAGTTCATATGGATGAACGCCTCAAAATTAGGGTCCACCCCATGCATTTCACATCCGGCTACATAGCCAAGGATGTTGAACCAAGAATTCGGAGCTAACTGCCAAAGCCCCACCTCGTACCCATCAAGGATTTGTTGAACTGCCGGATGCAGGGGAAATCGGAGTCCAACCTTAATGGCCGCCTCATAGCAGCCGAAACAGGCGTTCTTATAACTAGACCCCGCGGGCTAGACGACTGCATCTTCAGCATTCAGCACAAATAAATTAAAATTCGGACCCATCACATGGTCCGTTAGAAAAGTCCCTATTCGCTCTTTCATGGCCTTGATTCGACCTTTTGGGACGTGACAGTAATAAGGGGTGTTCAATTCCCTATGGGAGGCGGATGGTTCTGACCAGTCGACTCCTCTTTCGACCGAATGGGATAGTCTCGCCTCATGTAAGTGAGAATGCCTTTCCTCCGAGCTTGGAGAAAGACGGCTTGAAGAGCTGGATTCAGACTCGCTATCGGAAGAGTCCGACTCCCCTCTCCCTCAGGGGGCCGACCCCTCTTCTTCAGAAGGGGTCGACCCCTCTTTTTCAGAAGCGGCCGACTGCTGACCAGCTAGGTCAACAAAAAAATTAGAAGGGACCACCTTAACTCCCTCCTCAGAGCCCCCCGTGATAGAGTCACCTGGGGTACCAGCGGTATCAGGCGTCCGGTCCGATAGCTCACTAACTTGGACCCGGAATGAAGAGCCATCAGAGTTTTCAATCCTCTTTGTTCTTTTGGTTCTTGTCATACTGTCTTGCATAGATACAAAGACAGTTGGATTCCGGGACTTGCGCAAAGATTGAAGTACCGCAGGGCAGTCTGCACCCCTAGTCCTAGACTCAACCGTCCCCGGTGACCGGCTAATTGCTAACTAGGCCGTGCCGGATGCTTTTGGGGTCTCATTTTCAAAAAAGCAAAAAAAAAACAGAAAGGATAAAGAAACAAACGGTTACCTGAAACTTAAGTTCTGAACAGAAGCTTGGTCGAGCAGGCGTCTAGTAAAAGCAGGTGGTTGGTAAAATCAGTCGTCCAGAAAATCATAACTCAAGTTTAGGGGTCCGAGAGTTCTCTTGCAAAGTTCGCAAAATGTGAACAATTGACTTGGTCAACATGCCCTTATATAGGGTAAAATGAGAATGCGAAGGGTCACTTCCAAATTTGAAGTAAGGCGGGAAAAACTCTCGACCTATCACAGGCCGACACCTGTAGCAGGCCGTCGCCTATTACCGGCCGACACCTGTCACAGGTGACATGTGACCAGTCACGTGCCACCTGTGAGGGGCAAATGATTAGGGGATTTTCCCTCGCCCAAGCACTGTCTGCCACGTGGACCAATCAGGTCCTGCCATGTGTCCGCCACATGGACCAACAAGGACTTGACACGTGTCAAGAAGCAATCAGTCCAGAATGGACCAATCACGCCACGCCACGTGGCCAGCTGTCTGTCCACCAGGAAAACGGCCACCAAGGCCTGGTTTCCGAGAAAGGCCCAATCAACCCTAGGTTGACCTAAACCTAATATTGGGCGCGCATCCCGAGGCTATAAATACAGTAATTAAGCCTCCATTTAAGACGATTCAGAAATAATTACTCTCACCTAGAGAAGCCTAAATACCCGTTCTTTCTGATTGCTAAACCTGACTTAGCAATTCATTGCGCTTCCTAATCACTCCTCCCTTAGAGAAACCAGATCACCCTCTTTACTTTCCGCACCATTTACTCCACATACAAGTACTAACTTGATCATCGAAGGCGGAGCTCCCACCACCCGGAGTCTCCGTTGTTTTGCAAGTACAGGCGCAAGGGTACCAGTCTCGGAATTGTAACTCTCCCGCAGGACACCGGAAAACCCCGAAACAGTTTTATTTGATGCTTCTACACGATGGTCACATGTCAGTCTGCTTTCAAGTAGAAATATTGCCTTCGCAAAATTCTTGCCCAAATTATCAAATTAAGGGCACAATTCCCAGATCATACAGTAAAGAAAATAAGACTCGACAATGCTGGGGAATTTACATCCCAAACATTTAATGTTATTGTATGTCAATCGGAATTGAGGTTGAACACCCAGTAGCTCATGTTCATACACAAAATGGTCTAGCTGAATCACTAATTAAGAGATTACAATTGATTGAAAGACCATTATTAATTAGGTCAAAATTGCCATCATTTGCTTGGGGACATGCTATAATACATGCAGCAACACTAATTAGATTGAGACCTACAGCTTATCATAAATTCTCACCATTACAACTTGTTTATGGTCGAGAACCAAGTATCTCACATCTAAAAATCTTTGGTTGTGCTGTATATGTTCCCATTGCTCCACCCCAACGAACAAAAATGGGTACACAAAGAAGGCTGAGAATTTATGTCGGGTTTGAATCCCCCTCAATAATTAAATATCTTGAACCATTGACTGGTAACTTATTTACGGCTAGATTTGCTGACTGTCACTTTAATGAAGCAGTATTCCCAGCCTTAGGGGGAGAGAAAGTGGACCACGCAAGAAAGAAATAGAACTTATTTGGAATTCAACACAACTGTTGATGTTAGACCCACGAACAGATATGTGTGAACAAGAAGTCAAGAAAATTTTTCATTTACAAAGTGTTGCAAATCAATTGCCTAATGCTTTTGTAGACACAAAGAAGGTGACAAAATCACATATACCAGCAGGAAATGCCCCTACACATATTGAAATCCCAACTGATGATAAAGCCATTGAGAATGAATCTCAAGCACGCAGAAAGCGTGGGAGACCACTTGGTTCAAAAGATTCTAAACCAAGGAAATTGAAAAGATTGGATGGAATAGAAAATGAGACTAATGATGTTCCCTCGTCAGAAGGTCAAGAAAGACCAAATGTGGATAAAAGTAAACAAAATGATGATAATCCAAAAGGGGACGAACAAGAAAACAACCATACGTGGAATGAACAAGATGTTTAAAACATCGATAACAATGAAATTTCAATGAATTACGTCTCTACCAAGACTCTGTGGAATAGGAAAGATGTTATCGTGGATGAAATATTTACAAATTTTATCGCAATCGACATTGTGTTTAATGAAAATGATGTTGAACCAAGAACAGTGGAAGAATGTCGACACATGAGTGATTGGCCAAAGTGGAAGGAGACAATGCTGGCTGAGTTGAAGTCACTTGAAAAACGAGAAGTTTTCGGAAAAAATAACTCTTAAACGAGCAGGTGTAAAACCCGTTGGATACAAATGGGTATTTGTGAGAAAACGTAATGAGAAAAATGAGATAGTTAGATACAAGGCAAGGCTTGTAGCCCAAGGATTTTCTTAAATCCCAGGGATAAATTATGAAGAAACAAATTCTCCAGTAGTTAATGTAACTACATTAAGATTTCTGGTAAGTTTGACAGTCATAAAAGGACTGCAAATGCGATTAATGGATGCAGTGACTGCGTATTTGTATGGGTCACTCGATACAGACATTTACATGAAAGTCCCCGAAGGACTAAAACTACCAGAAAACCACAAACCTAGACAATTACTTTCCATAAAACTAAAAAGGTCTTTATGGATTGAAACAATCTGGAAGGATGTGGTACAAACGTCTCAGTGAATATCTTGTGAAAGAAGGGTTCAAGAACAACCAAATTAGTCCCTGTGTTTTCATAAAGTGATCACAATCAGGATCTGCTATTATTGCAGTTTATGTTGATGATTTGAATATCATCGGAACCCCAAATGAACTTGAGAAAACCGCAATATACTTGATGAAAGAATTTGAAACGAAAGACCTTGGAAAAACTAAATTTTGCCTTGGATTGCAAATCGAGCACTTGAGTCATGGTATTTTTGTCCATCAATCAAACTATACAGAAAGAGTTTTGAAAAGATTCTTCATGGACAAAGCAACTCCAATCAACTTCCCAATGGTTGTTCGTTCTTTGAGTATGAAAAACAATCCATTCAGACCACGAGAAGAAAATGAAAAAATTCTTAGTCCAAAGGTACAATACTTAAGTGCAATTGGAGCCTTAATGCACTTAGCTAACAAACTAGACCCGACATAGCTTTCTCTGTGAACTTGTTGAAAGGAATGGTGTCCTTCCAACAAGTGTATAATTCTGATAGAGGGTTCAAAATTATTACAGAGCTAATTCTTCAGTAAGGTCAAGTGATCGAAATGCCTAGGTGGAGGTCGCTTCCGATAAGTAATATTAAGGTATAATTAATATTACAGCTTAATCTTAACTGAACCCTTCGGGTCAAACCCAATCGAACAACCGATCCGAGACGACGAATTAATCCGAAGGATTTCATGAGTTGACGGAGTTTTACGAATACAGACGTCGGATATCAAGCCTAGGGCGTCGAGACCGAGCATCGCAAAATCACAAACAACAAGTATGAGCGTAGCCGTAGCTAGGCTAGGCTAGCTCATCGCAAGCCTAGGCACACCATGTGTGTGCAAGGCGCACCATGGTGTGCTAGGCGAGGCATGAGTGCCTAGGCGCTATCTCAACCCTAGCAACATGCCTAGGCGCTATCACAGCCCTGGCATGATGCCTAGGCACCATCGCAGCCCTATCGCACCAAGCACAGCACCCATGTGTGTGTGCATGTGCGTGGGTACTATCGCATCACCCTAGCACCATGCACAACACCATCGCAGTAGGCGCATGCGTGTGTGCGTTTGTGGCAGCACCAAGCACAGCAAGCTAGCAAGCAGCACCAAGCCTAGCATGCGTGGCTCGCTAGCAGCACGCATGCTAGGCCTTGCGTGCGTGAGTGCGCTGGCTAGGCTATGCGTATGCTGGCCTGGCTGTGCTGGCTATGCGAGAGGGTGTGTGCGTGTGAGATGGCGAGAGAGGCAAGGGCAAGCACTAGCGCCAGTAGCTAGCAGCGCCTAGCACTGGCACGCAGCAGCAGCACAAGCATCGCCCAGCCCAGCACGCATTGCCTGGCTGGGGATACGAGGCTACTGGCTGGGCTGGTGCTAGCTAGCTAGGCTAGCTGGCACTACTAGCTGGCGTACTAGCTGGCAGCAGCCCAGCAGCCCTTGCTTGAGGCGGTTTGTGGTGAGTGGGGACCAAGGCTTGGGCAAAGCCTTGGGGAGCAAGGCAATGGTCCCTCCCACCTCTCTTGTATTTCAGCCGCCTGCTTCCTGGCAGAGCCAGGCGTACTCCCTGCTGTCGCTTTCCGAACCTTTGAGTCCGGCTGCTGGGAGGAAGAGGGTTTGGACGAGCCCGTCTGCAAAAGCACAGAAAGTTAATACTGGCAGAAAGAGGATTCCAGAGAAAAAATTCAAAAGATCAGAGCTCACCTTCGGCGTCTCCATGGCAGAAGAATCAGATGATGGCCACTTGAGGCTCATGATAGACGACCAAAGAAGAGCGGCCGCCTTCTTTGATGCAGAGATGTGGTCCATAGCTTCGGCAGAAAATAGGCAACAAAGAGTTAGTAAAACTTGAAAAAATTAATCAAATGATGCATATACAGGCATAAAAGGCCGGCTACCTCTAGAGGTCCGACTGCTCAGGCCACAGGCGGCCAAATAATATTCATCATACAACCATTGGAATTTGGGGACGCAGTTCAAAGGCACCTGCTCCCGTACCCCAGTATTAGAGTTGGCCCTAATCTCTACTTTGAAGAGTCCTCGGTCAAGGATCTCTTCCCTTGCCTGGTGAGGAACAAGAGGCATGCTAGGGACGCCTGCAAGAAGAGGCGGATCCCTATTCCACCTGTTGTACCATTTGTTAAGAAGTTTGTCGGGACTGGAGATGAGGAAGAAAGTGTTTCTCCAATCTTTCCACTTATTTTCCTTCCCCCTAGTCATCAAATAGCCCTTGTGGCTTGTTATTTAGTATCAGCCGGTACCGCTTGCTTTGGGGGTCCGGCTTAAATAGTTCATATGGATGAACGCCTCAAAATTAGGGTCCACCCCATGCATTTCACATCCGGCTACATAGCCAAGGATGTTGAACCAAGAATTCGGAGCTACTTGCCAAAGCCCCACCTCGTACCCATCAAGGATTTGTTGAACTGCCGGATGCAGGGGAAATCGGAGTCCAACCTTAATGGCCGCCTCATAGCAGCCGAAACAGGCGTTCTTATAACTAGACCCCGCGGGCCAGACGACTGCATCTTCAGCATTCGGCACAAATAAATTAAAATTCGGACCCATCACATGGTCCGTTAGAAAAGTCCCTATTCGCTCTTTCATGGCCTTAATTCGACCTTTTGGGACGTGACAGTAATAAGGGGTGTTCAATTCCCTATGGGAGGCGGATGGTTCTGACCAGTCGACTCCTCTTTCAACCGAATGGGATAGTCTCGCCTCATGTAAGTGAGAATGCCTTTCCTCCGAGCTTGGAGAAAGACGGCTTGAAGAGCTGGATTCAGACTCGCTATCGGAAGAGTCCGACTCCCCTCTCCCTCAGGGGGCCGACCCCTCTTCTTCAGAAGGGGTCGACCCCTCTTTTTCAGAAGCGGCCGACTGCTGACCAGCTAGGTCAACAAAAAAATTAGAAGGGACCACCTTAACTCCCTCCTCAGAGCCCCCCGTGATAGAGTCACCTGGGGTACCAGCGGTATCAGGCGTCCGGTCCGATAGCTCACTAACTTGGACCCGGAATGAAGAGCCATCAGAGTTTTCAATCCTCTTTGTTCTTTTGGTTCTTGTCATACTGTCTTGCATAGATACAAAGACAGTTGGATTCCGGGACTTGCGCAAAGATTGAAGTACCGCAGGGCAGTCTGCACCCTTAGTCCTAGACTCAACCGTCCCCGGTGACCGGCTAATTGCTAACTAGGCCGTGCCGGATGCTTTTGGGGTCTCATTTTCAAAAAAGCAAAAAAAACAGAAAGGATAAAGAAACAAACGGTTACCTGAAACTTAAGTTCTGAACAGAAGCTTGGTCGAACAGGCGTCTAGTAAAAGCAGGTGGTTGGTAAAATCAGTCGTCCAGAAAATCATAACTCAAGTTTAGGGGTCCGAGAGTTCTCTTGCAAAGTTCGCAAAATGTGAACAATTGACTTGGTCAACATGCCCTTATATAGGGTAAAATGAGAATGCGAAGGGTCACTTCCAAATTTGAAGTAAGGCGGGAAAAACTCTCGACCTATCACAGGCCGACACCTGTAGCAGGCCGTCGCCTATTACCGGCCGACACCTGTCACAGGTGACATGTGACCAGTCACGTGCCACCTGTGAGGGGCAAATGATTAGGGGATTTTCCCTCGCCCAAGCACTGTCTGCCACGTGGACCAATCAGGTCCTGCCATGTGTCCGCCACATGGACCAACAAGGACTTGACACGTGTCAAGAAGCAATCAGTCCAGAATGGACCAATCACGCCACGCCACGTGGCCAGCTGTCTGTCCACCAGGAAAACGGCCACCAAGGCCTGGTTTCCGAGAAAGGCCCAATCAACCCTAGGTTGACCTAAACCTAATATTGGGCGCGCATCCCGAGGCTATAAATACAGTAATTAAGCCTCCATTTAAGACGATTCAGAAATAATTACTCTCACCTAGAGAAGCCTAAATACCCGTTCTTTCTGATTGCTAAACCTGACTTAGCAATTCATTGCGCTTCCTAATCACTCCTCCCTTAGAGAAACCAGATCACCCTCTTTACTTTCCGCACCATTTACTCCACATACAAGTACTAACTTGATCATCGAAGGCGGAGCTCCCACCACCCGGAGTCTCCGTTGTTTTGCAAGTACAGGCGCAAGGGTACCAGTCTCGGAATTGTAACTCTCCCGCAGGACACCGGAAAACCCCGAAACAGTTTTATTTGATGCTTCTACACGATGGTCACATGTCAGTCTGCTTTCAAGTAGAAATATTGCCTTCGCAAAATTCTTGCCCAAATTATCAAATTAAGGGCACAATTCCCAGATCATACAGTAAAGAAAATAAGACTCGACAATGCTGGGGAATTTACATCCCAAACATTTAATGTTATTGTATGTCAATCGGAATTGAGGTTGAACACCCAGTAGCTCATGTTCATACACAAAATGGTCTAGCTGAATCACTAATTAAGAGATTACAATTGATTGAAAGACCATTATTAATTAGGTCAAAATTGCCATCATTTGCTTGGGGACATGCTATAATACATGCAGCAACACTAATTAGATTGAGACCTACAGCTTATCATAAATTCTCACCATTACAACTTGTTTATGGTCGAGAACCAAGTATCTCACATCTAAAAATCTTTGGTTGTGCTGTATATGTTCCCATTGCTCCACCCCAACGAACAAAAATGGGTACACAAAGAAGGCTGAGAATTTATGTCGGGTTTGAATCCCCCTCAATAATTAAATATCTTGAACCATTGACTGGTAACTTATTTACGGCTAGATTTGCTGACTGTCACTTTAATGAAGCAGTATTCCCAGCCTTAGGGGGAGAGAAAGTGGACCACGCAAGAAAGAAATAGAACTTATTTGGAATTCAACACAACTGTTGATGTTAGACCCACGAACAGATATGTGTGAACAAGAAGTCAAGAAAATTTTTCATTTACAAAGTGTTGCAAATCAATTGCCTAATGCTTTTGTAGACACAAAGAAGGTGACAAAATCACATATACCAGCAGGAAATGCCCCTACACATATTGAAATCCCAACTGATGATAAAGCCATTGAGAATGAATCTCAAGCACGCAGAAAGCGTGGGAGACCACTTGGTTCAAAAGATTCTAAACCAAGGAAATTGAAAAGATTGGATGGAATAGAAAATGAGACTAATGATGTTCCCTCGTCAGAAGGTCAAGAAAGACCAAATGTGGATAAAAGTAAACAAAATGATGATAATCCAAAAGGGGACGAACAAGAAAACAACCATACGTGGAATGAACAAGATGTTTAAAACATCGATAACAATGAAATTTCAATGAATTACGTCTCTACCAAGACTCTGTGGAATAGGAAAGATGTTATCGTGGATGAAATATTTACAAATTTTATCGCAATCGACATTGTGTTTAATGAAAATGATGTTGAACCAAGAACAGTGGAAGAATGTCGACACATGAGTGATTGGCCAAAGTGGAAGGAGACAATGCTGGCTGAGTTGAAGTCACTTGAAAAACGAGAAGTTTTCGGAAAAATAACTCTTAAACGAGCAGGTGTAAAACCCGTTGGATACAAATGGGTATTTGTGAGAAAACGTAATGAGAAAAATGAGATAGTTAGATACAAGGCAAGGCTTGTAGCCCAAGGATTTTCTTAAATCCCAGGGATAAATTATGAAGAAACAAATTCTCCAGTAGTTAATGTAACTACATTAAGATTTCTGGTAAGTTTGACAGTCATAAAAGGACTGCAAATGCGATTAATGGATGCAGTGACTGCGTATTTGTATGGGTCACTCGATACAGACATTTACATGAAAGTCCCCGAAGGACTAAAACTACCAGAAAACCACAAACCTAGACAATTACTTTCCATAAAACTAAAAAGGTCTTTATGGATTGAAACAATCTGGAAGGATGTGGTACAAACGTCTCAGTGAATATCTTGTGAAAGAAGGGTTCAAGAACAACCAAATTAGTCCCTGTGTTTTCATAAAGTGATCACAATCAGGATCTGCTATTATTGCAGTTTATGTTGATGATTTGAATATCATCGGAACCCCAAATGAACTTGAGAAAACCGCAATATACTTGATGAAAGAATTTGAAACGAAAGACCTTGGAAAAACTAAATTTTGCCTTGGATTGCAAATCGAGCACTTGAGTCATGGTATTTTTGTCCATCAATCAAACTATACAGAAAGAGTTTTGAAAAGATTCTTCATGGACAAAGCAACTCCAATCAACTTCCCAATGGTTGTTCGTTCTTTGAGTATGAAAAACAATCCATTCAGACCACGAGAAGAAAATGAAAAAATTCTTAGTCCAAAGGTACAATACTTAAGTGCAATTGGAGCCTTAATGCACTTAGCTAACAAACTAGACCCGACATAGCTTTCTCTGTGAACTTGTTGAAAGGAATGGTGTCCTTCCAACAAGTGTATAATTCTGATAGAGGGTTCAAAATTATTACAGAGCTAATTCTTCAGTAAGGTCAAGTGATCGAAATGCCTAGGTGGAGGTCGCTTCCGATAAGTAATATTAAGGTATAATTAATATTACAGCTTAATCTTAACTGAACCCTTCGGGTCAAACCCAATCGAACAACCGATCCGAGACGACGAATTAATCCGAAGGATTTCATGAGTTGACGGAGTTTTACGAATACAGACGTCGGATATCAAGCCTAGGGCGTCGAGACCGAGCATCGCAAAATCACAAACAACAAGTATGAGCGTAGCCGTAGCTAGGCTAGGCTAGCTCATCGCAAGCCTAGGCACACCATGTGTGTGCAAGGCGCACCATGGTGTGCTAGGCGAGGCATGAGTGCCTAGGCGCTATCTCAACCCTAGCAACATGCCTAGGCGCTATCACAGCCCTGGCATGATGCCTAGGCACCATCGCAGCCCTATCGCACCAAGCACAGCACCCATGTGTGTGTGCATGTGCGTGGGTACTATCGCATCACCCTAGCACCATGCACAACACCATCGCAGTAGGCGCATGCGTGTGTGCGTTTGTGGCAGCACCAAGCACAGCAAGCTAGCAAGCAGCACCAAGCCTAGCATGCGTGGCTCGCTAGCAGCACGCATGCTAGGCCTTGCGTGCGTGAGTGCGCTGGCTAGGCTATGCGTATGCTGGCCTGGCTGTGCTGGCTATGCGAGAGGGTGTGTGCGTGTGAGATGGCGAGAGAGGCAAGGGCAAGCACTAGCGCCAGTAGCTAGCAGCGCCTAGCACTGGCACGCAGCAGCAGCACAAGCATCGCCCAGCCCAGCACGCATTGCCTGGCTGGGGATACGAGGCTACTGGCTGGGCTGGTGCTAGCTAGCTAGGCTAGCTGGCACTACTAGCTGGCGTACTAGCTGGCAGCAGCCCAACAGCCCTTGCTTGAGGCGGTTTGTGGTGAGTGGGGACCAAGGCTTGGGCAAAGCCTTGGGGAGCAAGGCAATGGTCCCTCCCACCTCTCTTGGTCCTCACCAAACCCTCTCTCTCCCCTTGACACTTGTTGCATTGTGATTAATTTAATTATTAATTTATTTTGAAAATAAATGAATTATCAAAATTATTCATTCTCCCACATTGGTTGGGAAATGAAGTTCAAGGGTGCATTTCCCTATAAATACCAAAGGCATGGGTATTGGGAAATATACAACCTTGAATGGAATTAAAAGGTAACTCTTGATTTGAGTAAAACTTGATTTGTAAAACTCGTAGTTTTATTTGTCCGGGCCTCGACTAACCTTCGAGGCTTAGGACGCTCGGGTCGGGTTCGAGGGTACGATCCCGTTGGAGACCTCGTATTTTCGGGGTTGAAGTAAGAGCTCATTGTTGAGCAAAGCACGCGTCAAAGGTATAATCTTTTATCCTTTCGTGTGTTTAATTATGTTTTGCTTGATTAATTGCATTTATTATGGGGGCGGGTCTTGGCGGGTTTCTTTCCGCCTAGTGAGGGTCACTACGAAACCCAACACTTGTTAGCCACAACAATGCACCAACATATAGGCATTAGAAGGGAGTCCGACACTTACTCCGTTACCTACGAGGGACACAAGACCTTGGTCTATATTATCAACCGAAACAAGATGCTGCCCTCATTGGGTATGGCGACGCTGGATATTTATCGGATCCTCAAAATGTCAAGTCATAAAATGGATATATGTTCACTTATGGTGGCACTGCAATTTCATGGAAATCAACAAAGCAGACATTAACTGCGACATCCTCAAATCATGCAGAATTGATAGCCCTTTATGAAGCAGGACAAGAATGTGTACGGCTGAGGTCGATGATTAGTAATATCCATGAAGAATGTGGAATGAAAGCAATAACAGAAAATCCAACCACCATCTTTGAAGACAATACAGCATGCATCTCTCAAGTAACTGAAGGATACATTAAGGGAGATAGAACAAAACATATATCCCCAAAACTATTCTTCACACATGATCTGCAAAAGGATGTGGAAATAGATATCCAACAAATTCAATCTTGTGACAACCTTGCCGACCTGTTCACCAAATCACTTCCTTCCAAGAAATTTGAGCTATTAGTTCACAAAATTGGAATGCGACATCTTAGTGAACTATGCTGAAATCAGGGGAATTATTATACTGCACTTTTTCCCTTCGATCAAGTTTTTATCCCACTGGGTTTTTCCTAACAAGGTTTTTAACGAGGTAGTATTGATAGAGTCACAAAATATAATATTTATATCTATTTAACTCTTGATTTTATATTGATATTTGATGGTTTAAAGATATATTACGTAATTTTCTTATCTAGACACGAGTTACTACTATTTATTTTTATTGTTTGTAGGAAAGAAAATATTGCCATCAAATTTCATATTACGACACTCCAGTTAAGAGAAGCAAAGTTTACAAGCCCGTAGACTCTCAACTATTTCAAGCCCAATGTTGTTTTATTGTGTAAGCTATTATAGATGGGCCTTGAAGTATAACAATCTGTCACATAACATATTAGAAAGAAGAGAGCAGCTCAAACTCTTCATTGTTCTCACTGTTCTTGCGGGTAAGCCAAACAGTAAATCCCTTGAGCGAGATTGATGGTTATCAATTTGTCAAGCAAGAAAATATAAAGATGAAATCAGACAAGGATGAGAGGAAAAACTTGGGTAGGTCAGGATCAAAGATTCCCAGTGATAACTTTGGGCAACCGCATTGGGAGGAGTGGCGAATTTTTGGGAAGCTTTATATGGTGAGACCGAATTGCATGCAAGAGGAGGCGACATTCTGGGCAGCGAAATTCAGCAACAAACCAGAAACGAACTCAGAGCAGCAGTGCAGAGACGGAGCTGAAGAAAAACACCAAAGAACAAGAAGGCAGCAACATCGGTAGTGGGAATTTAACTTGGAGTGTCGTTTGTGGTTGTTCTTCCATTGATTTGGTATTCTAAATTTAATTGATTGTTTACAACTTTTGCGTGTGCAATTCAAAATAATGGGTAGTTTACTAAGTTATTTTTACCATCAATAGTTCAGTCTTTTATTAGATCGTGTTGAATGATTTTACACTTTGTTTCAATTTAATTATTTATCTCTTAATTCGTAAATATGATTTATATAATTACCATTGTTAGTATTTCAGTTCTTAATATGTCAGGTTAGATTATAAGTGGGTAGGGAGATATATTATGCATTGGATTATCGTATTTTGAGAATAAATATGTTATAATTCGCGGGTATTATGTTTATATCTTGATTGGATTGATAATCTGTTTTATCGGAATGAATTAGTTAAATTATATTCTAGACCGGCCATCTTTAGTATAGTTTGCTAGTTTGATTGCTAGAATATTTATTTGTGATACGTAATTATCCGGATTAATACTCCTTAGTAGAATTTAGGTGTTTTATGGGTGACTGAAACTTATCCGATGCCTATGATTATCAGCCCTTTAAGTTGCACGAATTCGTGCTTGTGAGATTTCTGGCTTAAGTTAGCTACTTCCTAGTTATTAATGCTTCTAATTAATCAATTCTAGAGAGCTTATTCTAGATTGTTAGTTAGTTAGACAATACTCCAAGAGCTTATTTGGTTTATTTGCAATTAAGGGAAGTGTTAAATGCTTGTTCGCGCCCATCGGCTAACATTGAGATAAAAACATGATTTATATAATTCGATGATCAATCAATATTCCAATGCTATATTGTATCTCCCGATCCCTATTTTGTCATTCTTGATTTTTAATATTTATTATTACTGTCAGCTTTACATCTCCGTACTTAGCTTATTTTTAAGTCCATAGTTTTTATATTAGATCGTAATAGTCATTCTTCAAATCAGGGGTTTTTAAAATTTGCAAGTAATAATTTGGTGATCTAATTATCTGTGGGATCGACCCTAGCTTACCCTACTGCATTTTAGGAGGTTTTAGATAGGTTTATTTTTGGTAGACAAGCGACAGTCTTACCAAATTTGGCGTCGTTGCCGGGGAATTGGCCTTTTATTACATTATTACTTGTGTTTTTGCTAACTTTTCCTACTAACTTGTCATCTAGTTCCTTGTTTGTGTATGTGTGACATAAGCTCGAAGAATCAAAGATTAAGGGAATTTGCAGCAAGGAATCAAGGACTTATAATTAATCCTTTTTCTACTCTTCCTATAGCTAAAAGGACTAAAAGGACTCGTGCTCCAATACTGGAGCAAGCTTGTCATATTCCGTTACCTCATAGTGAAAGTTCATTTTCGGACGAGGAGGGTGAATATATTTTTGAGATGGGTGATCAAACACTAAAGCAGCTCACAGCTCCAACGTTTGATCCAAATTTATTGTGCATAGTAGACGATGAGGCAGAAAATGAGATCAAGCCGGGGTTGATTAGAGCTCTTCCCACATTTTCAGGTTTCCGTAATACTAACTCCTTAGGTTCTGTTCACATGAATGAGGCTAGCAGATTTTTAAAGGAATTTCACATAGCATGTGCGGGGATGAAACCGGATGGGGTCACCCTCGACCAACTCAAGTTAAAGGCATTTCCTTTTGCCTTGTCTGATGCTGCTAAGGAGTGGTTGTTTGAAGTACCTGCTGGAACCATCACAACATGGGATCAAATGCTAAAAGTATTCGTAGAAAGATATTTTCCAGCATCTTTGATAGCCAATATTAAGAAAGAAATATGTGGAATTCGACAAGACGATGCAGAGATACTTCATGAGTACTGGGAGCGTTTCAAGAAACTATGTGATAGTTGTCCAAACCATCAGATCAGTGGCAATTATTAGTAGAATACTTTTACGAAGGACTCAAGGAGACATATAAGAATTTAGTTGATGTAGCAAGTGGTGGAGCACTGGTTGACAAAACACCTGCAAATGTAAAGAAACTGATTGCAAACATGGCTGCAAACTCTCAGTATTGAGGAGGTCGAAATATCAAGTCCACTTCTGTACGTCAAGTTAATGAAGTGGTGAGTTCTAACCTCGAGCAACAAGTAGCTAAACTCACTTCCTTAGTGGAGCGAGTAATGATCGAAAAAGGGCAAGAAAAAGCATGTGGCCTCTGTTCAATGGTAGGACACCCAACTGATACGTGCCCTACTCTGCAAGAAGAACAAGTAAATTCTATTGGTGGTGGTCAGGGGCAGCAAAGACGTTATGATCCATTCTCTCAGAATTATAATCTGGGTGGAGTGATCATCCAAACCTGAGATATGGTAATGCTCAGCAGCAGGAAAACAACTCTAACCTCAGACTACCAGCTTTCCAGCAACAGCAAGCATCTAATCCTCCACCTGGTTTTCATCAGCAACCACAATATCAGTCGCGACCTCAAAATCAGCAAGTTTCCCAGCCATAATCTGGTAGCATGTCTCTGGAAGATATCATGAAGTCAATGGCTGACAACACTTTGCATTATTAGCAAGAGACAAGAAGTGGTCTAAAGAACTTGGAGAACCAAGTTTCCCAGTTAGCTAACACAGTGGGAAAGCTCCAAGCTCAGAACTCTAACAAGCTTCCGAGTTAACCAGAGAGACCAAAGGAGAACGGCAGTGCAATATCACTTAGAAGTGACAAGCAATTAGAGATCCCAGCGAAAAAGACTAAAGGGCTGGCAGAACACCAAGAGGAACAGGAGACTATTGTTCCAGAACAAGATAAGCAACCCCCTAAGGTAAGTGATGTTGTTTCTCCTAATACTAATCTATTTTATTCTTCTGTTCCATTTCCTAGCAGGTTATCATCTAAGAATAAGAAGAAAGACCATGAAAAGGAGAAAGAGACCCTAGACATTTTTTGCAAGGTTGAGGTGAACATACCTCTACTGGAAGCTATAAGACAAGTGCCGCGGTAAGTAAAGTTCTTGAAGGAATTGTGCAATAACAAGAGGAAATTGAGTGGAGATGAAAAAGTCAGTGTAAGTGAGAATGTGCCTGCTATTTTACAGAGGAAAGTTCCTCCAAAGTGCAAGGATCCAGATATTTTTACTATACCCTGTAAAATAGGTAACACGAGATACGATAAATGCATGCTAAACTTAGGAGCTTCTATTAATGTCATGCCTTTATATATCTATAAAGCTCTGAACTTAGGACCTTTGAAAGACACTCGAGTGATTATTCAGCTTCCCGACCGTTCTAATACATACCCTATAGGAGTAGTTGAGGATGTCTTAGTGCAACTGAATGAATTGGTATTCCCTGCTGATTTTTATGTTTTAGATATGCCAAATGATGAATCCTCTAATGCAACACCAATCTTATTAGGGAGACCTTTTTTAAAAACATCTAGAACCAAGATTGATGCTCATAGTGGGGTTTTGACTATGGAATTTGATGGGGAGGTTATCCGATTTAATTTATTTGATGCAATGAGATACCATTCTGATTGTGAATCTGTTTCTAGTATTGATGTCATTGATGCACTAACTGAGCAAGTAATTTTTCTCTCTGGTCATGATGGGTTAGATGTTGTTTTGACTGAACCTGTGGAAAAAGAGAAATATACTGACTTGCAGGAACATTTTGAGCTTGAAGATGAGATCAAGGAAGCTTTCTCTTCCTTGGAAGTGCTTCCAAATAAGCAAGGAAGGTATGCAGATCGTTTTATGAAATTGCCTGTCACATCTAACAGACTTCTGCCTTCTATTGTACAGGCCCCTGAAGTGGAACTAAAGCCACTGCCAGACCATCTCAAGTATGCATTTTTGGGAGAAAATGACACTCTGCCAGTCATAATCGCGAGTAATCTAACTCCGACTCAAGAGCAAAAGCTGTTGCAAGTTCTCAAGGAGCATAAAACAGCTCTAGGGTGGACGGTTGCTGATATAAAAGGAATTAGTCCCTCTATGTGCCAACATAGAATCTTATTAGAAGAGGGATCTAAACCTGTGAGACAAGTGCAAAGGCGACTTAATCCACCTATGATGGAAGTGGTGAAGAAAGAAGTAATGAAGCTCTTGAAGTAGGGGTGATATACCCTATATCAGATAGCCCTTGGGTCAATCCCTTGCAAATGGTCCCAAAAAAGTAAGGAGTCATAGTGGTGGAAAACGATAAGGGATAAATGGTTCCCACACGAGTTCAAAATGGGTGGAGAGTTTGTGTAGATTACAGGAAACTTAATTCTATGACTCGAAAAGAACATTTTCCCTTACCCTTTATTGATCAAATGGTAGGACATCTTGCTTGTCATGCTTATTACTGTTTTCTTGACGGATATTTAGGTTATGTGCAAGTACCTATAACTCCAGAGGATCAAGAAAAAACGACGTTCACATCCCCGTACGGCACATTTGCGTATCGTCGTATGCCATTTGGACTGTGCAATGCTCTAGCGACTTTTCAGAGATGTATGGTAAGCATCTTTTCAGATTATCTTGAAAATTTCATAGAAGTTTTTATGGATGATTTCACTGTGCATAGAGATTCTTTTGATAGTTGCTTAGAACACCTCACTTTGGCTCTTAAACGTTGTCTTTAAACTAACCTTGTGCTTAATTATGAAAAATATCATTTCATGGTTCAAGGTATAGTTTTAGGCCATATTGTGTCTTCTGAACGAATAAAAGTCGATAAAGCTAAAATATATCTTATTTCTTCTCTGCCTTACCCCACCTCTATGCGGGAAGTTCGTTCTTTTCTTGGCCATGCAGGTTTCTATCGAAGGTTTATTGAAGGCTTTTCGAAGATTGCACAACCACTATGCGGACTACTCCAAAAAGATGTGGAGTTCCACTTTGATGAGGCCTGTAAGCAAGCATTTGACAAGCTGAAAGACAAGTTGGTCACTGCCCCTATTTTACAACCTCCTAACTGGGAGCTCTCGTTTGAGCTGATGTGCGACGCTTCTAATTATGTTGTAGGGGCAGTGCTAGGCCAGTGAGTTGGAAAAGTTCCCCATGCCATCTACTATGCCTTAAGGACTTTGGATGCGGCTAAAGCTAATTATACTACAACTGAGAAAGAACTTTTAGCTGTAGTTTTTGCTTTAGATAAATTTAGGTCTTATTTATTAGGTACTAAAATTGTTGTGTTTACTGATCATGCAGCGCTGAAATAAAACCTAGGCAAATACGTTGGATTTTATTGCTTCAACGATTTAATGTTGAAGTAAAAAATAAAAAAGGTTCTGACAATAGTGTTGCTGATCATTTGAGCAGGTTAGTTATTGAAGTTGATGAAGATAAAGCCCCAATCAATGAAGAGTTCCCCGATTAGCAACTTCATGCCTTGAGCTCAAGAACTCCTTCGTATGCTGATTTGGTAAATTTTTTAGTATCTCGGAAGTTTTTAACAAACTACACAAAGGCACAAAAGGATTGGATGCGGAGCATAGCGAAGTATTATATATGGGATGGCCCGTATCTCTGGAAATACTGTGCTGATCAACTAATCAGAAGGTACGTACCTGATTCTAAATTTCCTTCTATACTAACCTTTTGTCATTCTTATGCTTGTGGAGGACATTTTTGACCTAAGAGAACTGCACGCAAGGTTTAAGAAAGCGGATTTTACTAGCCCTCTGTATTCAAAGATGCATATGATATATGTAAGGCCTGTGATAATTGTCAAAGGACATGTACATTAGGTCCTAGGAATGAAATTCCCCAAACTCCTATTTTGTTTTGTAGTTGGAGAAGACGGTCAAAAGCCTCTGGGACGAGTTGCAGCCACTTAAGAACATTGCCCATAAGGCTGAAAATCTCCAGAAGTCTTTGGACAAGGTTAAGGATTGCATAGAGAAGCAGGAGGCGGCCATCACTAAAGAGCTCAAGGCCAAAGCTGAGACTGAGAAGATGGCTTTGGCTCAGGCCATGATGGAGGACTCGGCCAATATTATGAGGATGACCTGGTCGGCCCTCTTCCCAAAGGCTAACTATGCCGAATGGGATTCCAAGTTCACCGCTTGTACTGAAGAGTACAATAGAAGAATCATGCAGCAGGCGGCTGACGAGGATGAAAGAGAAGAGGAAGAGGCGGCCAGTTCTAGCTCAGGCGAGGACAAGGAGATGGTCGACCAGCCAACAGAGGAGGATGCTCCTAAGAATCCTGCCCCTGAAAACGAGTCAAACAAAGAGGATGCCTTGAAGGATCTGGCGCTCGATCAGGCGGCTTTTAACTCGGAAGCCCCTCCCAATGTTTAAAGCTTTTATTTTTCAAACTTTTCTCCGGCCTGTGTGCCGTTTGTTTGTGAATTTCCTTTACCCGACCATGGGGTCGGGGTTATGAATATTTTGTCGGTCTTCATGGTCGGCTGTTTTATTACGAAACTGGCGACCACTTTTTGGTCGTCTTTGATCACTGAATCTTGTTTATGCTTATTTGCTTGATATTCGCTTGAATGTCAAACCGACTGTTTTAGCTTGTAGTCTGTTTCTTGGAATGCCCAAAATTTTGAAAACTTTGCGAGTAAGCGAGGTTTATCAGGTGCCGACTACTCACGATGACGACTGCATATATGCCCCTGGGCGACTTGTTGTATTTGTTCCAGATTGGCAACTAGTCGCCTATGAAGCCAGTCGAACCCCCAACGTATTTTTTAGAAAATACATTAGGTCTCTTGATTTTTGCAAGTTTGAAGGGAACAGACTGCTTGTTGTCAGGCCGCCTGTTTGATTAAGTAGGAATAGTGTTCTTGAGCCCCTGTCTGCCAAAAAACAGTCGACTGTCGAACTTTTTGGATCCACACTTTTGCTTTAGTAGTATGGTAACTAGGCGACATATGACGGCTGGTCCCCTTGATTCGCCAAGTTTTGTTTGGCTGCTTGCTCAAAGGTTAGTAACCTTGTAGGAATAGTGGTTTGAGTACCTCTGTTTGCTAAAAAACAGGCAGATTACTCATACCTTTTGGGTTCCATACTAAGTTTGAGAGAGTGATTATGAGTTAACATCTGAGTTTACTCAGTCTCCGTCACCCTATCTTGAGTAGTAGAGGTACCAGGCGACGGAGGCCAGCTGATCCCCTTGATTTGCCAATGTTTATTGGCTATTAACTCAAGAGGTACCCCCTGTATTTATTCCAAGTAATACAGGCGGTCATCCGACTCGGATGTCAACTGCTACCTCTGGCTCGGTTAGTGATAGAGTTATCCTTGTCTCAGTTGTAACGGCTACGTGGTCGTCCTTGGGGACAGTTGTTTAGGGGTTGTGTGTTTAGTTTATAGAGCATTATTCCACCCAAAAGGGAGCTGCTCTCTGCAACGAATCTCATCCGGAGGGATGTCACCGGACGCCTGCTATGATGTTAGGACAGGTCGTATTAGTTTAATTTTAAGAGGATCAGTTGTCAAGGCGCCTGAGCTGATCATCCGCCCATAGGCCTTGTTTATTTTGTGGTGAACAAAAGTACTAAGTTATCTTCAACTACAAGTATAGGAGAGTAGCCGACTGTAAAGTTACAGGCAGTATGCCCCTCTGAAACAGTATAGTGAAGAAAATGGAGAGTAGGCGATTGTTTGTCCAATCGGCATGCCCCTCAATTGGTGCAAACTGGAGAGTAGTCGACTGCTAATGGAGCAGGCGACATACCTCTCTATTTATTTATAATATAAATGAAGCAAATTTGCAAGCTTTATTAGTTGCTCTCGGCAATTACATCATTCAAAAATAATACTTCTTTAAATTGTCAACATTCCAAGTTCTAGGTAGGGGTTGGTCGTCTGTTGTTTCTAGGCGGTAGGTGCCATCCCTAACCTCTTCAGCGATTCGGTAGGGACCTTCCCAGTTGGGAGTTAATTTTCCCAACTCATTGGCCCTACCGACTGCTTCCATCTTTCGTAGTACAAAGTCCACCACTTTGAGTGGACGCCTGTGTACCCTTATATTATATGCCCTTGTCATTCTCAAGCGATAGATTTCATGGCGTAGGGCTGCATTACCCCTTCATTCTGGGAGTGAATCCAATGCCAGGCGCATGGATTCCCAATTTGCTTCTTCGTCATACAACATTATACGAAGAGTCGGCTCGTAGTGTTCAATTGGTAGAACAGCTTCTGCCCCATAAGTTAGGAGGAATGGAGTTTCTCCAGTCGCCCCTTTTTTAGTCGTCCTGATGGCCCAAAGAACGTGCAGTAGTTCGTCTACCTATAGGCCGCCTGCTCGTTCAATCTTCTTTTTGATACCGTCTGAGATGATTTTATTGAAAGCTTCCACTTGGTCGTTTGCTTGTGGTCGGCCGATTGATGCAAAGAAGTGAGAGACACCTTGGTCTTCTAGCCAGTTTTTTAGAACAGGTGTCTCAAACTGGGGACCATTATCAAAAACCATGGACATGGGTACCCCAAATCGAGTGATGACATTCTTCCATATGAAGGAGATGACGTCCTTGGTCTTGATACCCTTAACTACTTCTGCCTCCACCCACTTAGTGAAGTAGTCGACTGCTACCAAAATGTACATCCTACCGCCTGTTGCAGGCGTGTAAGGCCCTAGAATATCCATGCCCCACTTAGCAAATGGTATAGGACTATGGATGGCCGTGAGGTCAGTGGCCGGACGATGGATTAACTTGCCAAACCTTTGGCACTTGTCACATTTTTTCACCATCTCCATGGCGTCTGTTTCCAAGGTAGGCCAAAAGTAACCTTGTCGGCTTGCTCTTTGCGCAAGCGACCTGCCGCCTATGTGGGAAGCGTAGTACCCTAAATGCAGATCTTCTAAAACCTCTTGTCCTCTTTCTGGGGTGACACATTTTAAGAGAGGTTGAAGATAGCCTTTTTTAAGAGTTCTCCCTTGCACATTTCAAAACTAGATGCCCGTTTTTTTCAGTAGGGCCGCCTGTGAGCGATCACTAGGCAGGGTGCCGGTTGTTAAATAGGCCCTGATAGGGTCCATCCAGGTTGAGCTTCTATCGAGGATTCCAATAGGTTCTTCCTCAATGCTTCGCTTCTCCATAACTTCCAAGAAAACGGTCCTTGGAGTGTCACAGGAGGCCGAGGATGCCAGTTTAGAGAGGGCGTCCGCCTGGTTGTTCTCGGACCTGGGTACTTGAGTTAAATGAAATTCCTCAAGAGACCTGGCCGCCTGTTTTACCGCCTGTTAATATTTAATCATGGCCGGATGGGTGGCTTCATAATCACCATTGTATTGACTTACTATCAATTGTGAGTCTGAACAGGCAACTATCTTTCTTGCTCCGGCCGCCTTGCACATGCGGATGCCGGCCAGCAAAGCTTCATACTCTGCCTCATTGTTCAAGGCTTGGAAGTTGAAATCGTAGAGCATACCCATACGTGTCACATTCAGGCGACTAAAATATATGATGCCTGCCCCACAACCGTTCATAGTGGAGCTCCCATCCACATAGACCTGTTAGGTTTCGTAGTGACCCTCACTATGCGGAAAGAAACCCGCCAAGACCCACCCCCATAACAAATGCAATTAACAAGCAAAACATAATTAAGGATAAAAGATTATACCTTTGACGCGTGCTTCGCTCTACTATGAGCTCTTACTTGAACCCCGAAAAAAACGAGGTCTCCAACGGGATCGTACCCTCGAACCCGACCCGAGCGTCCTAAGTCTCGAAGGTTAGTCGAGACCCGGACAAATAAAACTATGAGTTTTACGAATCAAGGTTTACTGAAATCAAGAGTTGCCTTTTAATTCCACTCAAGGTTGTTCTTTCCCAAATACCCAAACTTTGGTATTTATAGGGAAATGAACCCTTGAACTTCATTTCCCAACCAATGTGGGAGAACGAATAATTTTGATAATTAATTTAATTCCAAAATAAATTAATAATCAAATCAATCACGATGCAACAAGTGTCAAGGGGAGAGAGAAGGTTAGGTAAAGACCATGAACCTTGGGGGGACCATTGCCTTGCTCCCCAAGGCATGCTCCAAGCCTTTGGTCCCCACTAACCACAAACCGCCTCAAGCAAGGACTGTTGGGCTGCTGCCAGCAAGCACTGCCAGCCAGCTCAGCAAGCAGCCTCGCAACCCTAGCCAGGCAATGCGTGTTAGCGCTGGGCGATGCTTGTGTTGCTGCTGCGTGCCAGTGCTAGGCGCTGCTAGCTGCTGGCGCTGGTGCTGGCCCTTGCCTCTCTTGCCATCGCACACGCACACACCCTCTCGCATAGCCAGCACAGCGAGGCCAGCATACGCATAGCCCAGCCAGCGCACTCACGCACGCAAGGCCTAGAATGCGTGCTGCTAGCGAGCCATGCATGTTGAGCTTGGTGCTGCTTGCTAGGCTGTTGGGCGATGGTGCACACGCACACACGCATGTGCCTAGCACTACGATGGTGCTGTGCATGGTGCGATAGTGTTGCGATAGTGGCCACGCACAAGGGTGATGTGCTTGGTGCGATAGTGTTGCGATAGTGCTTAGGCACCCATGCACGCACGCTGCGGTGCTGCAGTGCCATGCGAAGGCACGCACACACGCAGGTGGTGCTGCGATGGGCAGCCTAGTGCACCTAGCACGCATGGCGTGCCTAGCACACCATGGTACGCCTAGCACACACATGGTGCGCCTAGGCTTGCGATAACCTAGCCTAGCCTAGCTACGACTATGCACGTACTTGTTGCTTGTGATTTTGCAACGCTTTATTTCGACGCCCTAGGCTCGATATCCGACGTCTGTATTCGTAAAACTACGTCGACTCATTAAATCCTTCGGATTAATTCGTCGTCTCGGATCGGTTGTTCGATTGGGTTCGACCCGAAGGGTTCAGTTAAGATTAAGCTGTAATATTAATTATACCTTAATATTATTGATCGGAAGCGGCCTCCACCTAGGCATTCCGATCACTTGACCTTACTGAAGAATTAGCTCTGTAATAATTCTGAACCCTCTATCAGAATAATACACTTGTTGGAAGGACACCATTCCTTTCAAGACCTTCCAGACTTGGTCTGGAATTGCGGAATCAGTAGGCCGAGTCATTTCTACTATGAAGTCAGCAAATGCTTGCCCCTTCACTGCTTTTTTTGGCTCGAATGTGATTTCAAGGCTCTGTATTTCTGTTGCCCATTTAATCATTCGACCTGACGACTCCATGGTAGTCAGGGGCCGCTTGATCGGCTGGTCTGTGTAAACCACGACTGGATGCGCCAAAAATAAGGGCTTTATCTTTTGGAGTGCAAGTGTTCTTTCAGCTTTTCGAAGGCCGCCTCAGCATCCGGCCCCCATTCAAACATAGCTTTCTTGTTGATTGCCTAAAAGAAGTAGAGGCATTTGTCGCCTGCCCGGCTGAGAAATCTCCCTAGGGCCGCCAGACAACCTATTAATTTCTGGACCTCTCGGACAGTGCGGGGCAACTGCATGTCTATGACCGCCTGCACCTTCTCGGGGTTAGCCTCTATACCCCTTTGATTGATAAGAAATCCGAGAAACTTCCTAGACTCAACTCCAAAAACACGCTTCTTGGGATTGAGCATGACATGGTGCCGCCTGAGTGTGGTGAATGTTTCTCGGAGGTCGCCAAATGGTCTGTCTGGAGTTTGGATTTCACAATCATATCATCTATGTACGCCTCCACATTCCTCCCAATTTGGTCAAAAAAGACCGTGTTTATCATTCTTGGAAGATGGTCGGGGCATTCTTCAAACCAAACGGCATGACCGTGTAACAATACAACCCTTGATCAGTGACGAAGGCCGTCTTCTCCTAATCCTTCTTCCATAGGGAAATCTGATGGAAACCTGAGTAGGCGTCCATGAAGCTCATTAAGGCGTGGTCGGCTGTAGAGTCGACCAGACTGTCGATCTTGGGCAATGGATAATTATCTTTAGGGCACGCCTTGTTCAAGTCCGTGTAGTCCACACACATGCGCCAGGTACCATTTGGCTTCTTTTCTAAAACAACATTGGCGACCCAGTCAGGGAAATAACATTGCCGAATGAACCCCACGTCCAGTAATTTCTTAACCTCGACGGCGGCCGCCTGGCTTCTTTCTTCGCCATGGTTCCTTTTCTTTTGCCTGACCGGCTTCTTTTTCGGATCCACGGCTAGCTTATGTACTGCCAAGTCTTGACTTATACCTGGCATCTCATGTACCTCAAATGCGAAGATATCCTTGAATTCCTTCAAGAGTTGGTGAAAATCATCACCAAGCGCAGCAAGAGCAGTCGTCCCAACCTTAACAGTTCGGTCAGGACGCGAGTCGTCCTGAACGACGTCCCCATGCTCACCAGCCGGCTGAGGGCCGAATTCTTCTGACCGCTCCTCGGCCAGTGATTGCTATCGTTTTTCTTTTCTTTCAGCCCCCAGGTGGGAAGCCTTTCTCTTCTTGCCGCCTACTACTTGAGCAGGCGCATCATCCTTGATTTGACCAAGGTCGGTTTTCTCTCCACTAGGGCTAGCAGCCGACACAGTGGGTTTGATATCAGAGAGATAACACTCTCTAGCCATTTTCTGGTCTCCCCTTAGGGAGTCGACTGTTCCATCATCCCTCTCAAACTTGAGTAGCATAAGAGATGGTATGATGACATCTTTGGAATTGTTCAGGGTGGGTCGCCCCAAGATCATGTTGATCATAGAACCGGACCACCATGTGGCGGCCCTCTCCTTTCTCTCCCAGGCGGATAGGCAGATCCACCCGTCCAACTGGGTGGACGACTCCTCCTCCAAATCCTACTAAAGGATGGGAGACAGGTTGCATGCTTTCAGTCTTGTACTTCAGCTTGGTCAAGCATCGATGACTGATGAGATCAGATGAACTTCCAGTATCAATAAGTATTCGACCAACTCTTTGGTTAGCCACTTTGCATTCAATCACAATAGGGTCGTCATGCGGCCCCCTAACACCTCCCAAATCTTTCTCAGTGATTACAACCTCAGGAAATGAGCTAGTGGCCTGTCCTTGCTCGATGGATTTAACATCCAGCCGCCTGATATTATCTTTGTTGGCTGTGATAGTAGGACCACCTCCTGCGAAGCCGCCTGCTATAGTATAAATGGGCACTTCATCAATGTCAGAGCTGTCGGCCGTCCTTTGCTTCTTTTTGGTCGCCTGTTTCTGTTTGAGGGGTGGTTTCCCCTTGGACTTCTTGACATAAGAGTCAAGATCTCCTTTATCTTCCAAGTGGTCCAGAAGACTCTTAAGGCTGATACATTCATTGGTTTCATGACCAATGTCCTCGTGATAGTGACAGTATTTATCTTGGTTCCGATTGCTGACCGAACCCTTCATTGCGGCCGGCTTCTCAATTGTCATCCGACCTTTGATTTTATCGAGGATAGCATGGCTATCCTTGCTAAACTCATACTTGGGGGAGTATGGTTTAAATTTCTTTTTCTTCTTCTGGGACGGTTGTTCAGAGGAGTCGACCGCCCAGATTTCTTTTCTCTTTTTATCTTCTTTATTTGCCAACTGCTTTGGTCGGCTCTCTCTTTTGTCGGACCTCTTGTCGTCCGACTGCTTTCCAGTATTACAGAGGTCGGTTGCCTGAATATAGGCATCCGCCTCCATCATGGCTTCTTGGAGGGTGGTGACCCTCTTCCTGACAAGGTCGAATTTAAAGTTCGACCCATCCTTAAGTCCTCTGAAAAAATCAGTATAGGCTACCTCATCCGGCAACCCCTGTATCTGAATCCTCATCAGGTTGAACCGCCTGATGTAGGAACGCAATCCCTCCTTCTCTCCCTGCTGTATAGTCCCTAGGTCAAGGGTTGTCTTCTTAGCAGGGATGTTCATCGCAAAATTTGAGGTGAACAAGTAAGCGAGGGTCTTGAAATTGTTAACACAACCAGTCGGCGGGTTGCCGAACCATTGTTGGGCAATGCCCTTCAATGTGGCCGGGAAACATTTACACCATGTGGGATCATCCAACCCTTGAAGGTACATTAGGTTGGTGAACGCCATCAGATGATCTTCAGGGTTGGTAGTGCCATCATAGGCTCCTACCAACACATTCTTCACTTTGGCCGGCTGGGCAGCCTCAATTATCTCCTTGTAGAAGGCGGATGGATGTTCTCCAAGTCTAACCAACCTAAGTTCACAGTCCAAAGGTTGGACATTTCTTGTCGCCTATCCTCCAAACAGAGTAGGCTGCATAAAATATTGAGGTTACGGCACGTATGGCTGGGGTGGCACATACGGGGCCGCTTGATTTTTCTGGGAGCCGGACCGGTAGGAGGTACCGCCTGTCTAGCTCTCATAATTTGATTTTGAATACCTCGAGGAGGTATTATGGAGACTGTCTTGAAAATCAGACGTAGAGGCCGACTCTGATAGTCAGTCATTCTTCTTCTGCTCTAGCAACATTCGAGCATCAGATTATGTTTTCTTTGACCTATCCGGCTGAACATGACAGATGGGCTTTCTCTTCCCTGGAGAGGGGAAGCGGTACTTAGTTAGATCGATCACTGGCGGCTCCCACTCCCTATGCTTAGGGTAAGGAGTCGCCTCCCGATCTTTTACAGGCTTCTTCCTCCCAGACTGGGGGGGTCTTCTGGCCGACTGTTCCTTTGGTAGGACAGTCGTTCTTTTGTTCATAAGCTCCTGGATCTCCCCTTTGAAGCTATTCATGAAGGTCATGAGTTCGCTTCTAGTGATGGGGTCAGATCCCTCGGCCACCTGCTGTTGATCAAGCGGCTGGCCGGCTGGTTTACTAGATCCAGCCAGGCAGTCCTCTCGTTCCCTTCTTTCGGTGGGACGAGTGCGTCGAGCTCTAAGGATCCCGTCAGGGGCCGTGCGAGTCTCGACCTCAGTTTTATTGTCCGTATCCTGGTCTGAGTAGACCTGAGGGTCGTCCATGAGACGCTTCTCATTTTGATTCGGTACAGACTGTGATTCCATCTCGAAAGTGCTCTCCCCACAGACGGCGCCAAAATGTTTTGGGGTTTTCCAGTGTCCTGCGGGAGAGTTACAATTCCGGGACTGGTACCCTTGCTCCTGTACCTGCAAAACAACGAAGACTCCGAGTGGTGGGAGCTCCGCCTCCGACGATCAAGTTAGTACTTGTATGTGGAGTAAATGGTGCGGAAAGTAAAGAGGGTGATCTGGTTCCTCTAGGGGAGGAGTGATCAAGAAGCGCAATTAATTGCTAAGTCAGGTCTAGCAATCAGAAAGCACGGGTATTTAGGTTTCTCTAAGTGAGAGTAATTATTTCTAAATCGTCTTAAATGGAGGCTTAATTAATGTATTTATAGCCTCGGGATGCGCGCCCAATATTAGGTTTAGGTCAACCTAGGGCTGATTAGGCCTTTCTCGAAAATCGGGCCTTGGTGGCCGTTTTCCTAGTGATTGCTGATTGGTCCATGCTGGACTGATTGCTGATTGACACGTGTCAAGTCCTTTTTGGTCCATGTTGCGGACACATGGCAGGACCTGATTGGTCCACGTTGTAGACAGTGATTGGGCAGGGGAAAATCCCCTAATCAAAAACCATGAAATATCGAAATGGTCTACATGCCGGATTAATTGGCCCACAAATATCTCCCTGAATTCTTTCCAATAATTTTGGAGATTCAATAGCAATTTTGTTCATAAATGGTCTTATTATTAATTTGCCAAGTGAACATGCAAAGCATGTTAATTCATCCGATCGAGGAATTTTGACATTTCTTATTAAGTGTCCAGCTGAATTTGCTATTATTCTTTGCATCATCCCAGTTGCTAGATGTCCCAAAAGATCATGCCATAAAATAATCAAATGTTTGTCATCTAACTTCTGGTTAGATATCATATTGATTTCCACGGGTCGTATGTTAATACGATCTAACCCCGAAGAATATGCTGGCAATTTCTCATAAATGTGTTTCTTGTCATATTTTCCTGCCGTGAGGCATAAATACTCCTTTTGACCCGTTGTCATTGTTTCTAAATGATAGCCATTTTGGCGTACATCTTTAAAACTTATGAGATTTTTTTGAGATTTACTCGAGTATAAAGCATTATTGATCATCAATTTTGTTCCATTTGGAAGCATTATACAAGCCTTTCCAGATCCTTCAATTAATTTTGCTGATCCGAAAATAGTGTTTACATTTTCCTGAAACAACTTTAGTTGTGAAAAATATTTCCTATCCTTCAAGATAATGTGTGTTGTTCCACTGTCCAAAAAGCACTGATATTCGGAACCAACTTCAGGCATGTCCATATCTTCATAAATATGAGATTAGTTTAGAATAATATCATACAAACTTTTATTGATGATAGAAATTAAAAATACATGACTAGGCATTTAAAATACAGTACATAACAGAAAATACATTAAAACATAGTATATATTACATTAGTAAATGGGTTATCTAAGCATTGTTATTTTCTCCAAAGATGAAATCATTTCCAATTTCAGCATTGTCCATGAAAAAATCGGACACATTAAGGGTAGGACATGGAGCATTTTCTTCATTAACATAATTTGCTTCTGCATTTTTCTCTTTGCCTTTTACAGAATCCTGGTAAAGGTCTACTAAATATTTGGCCGTACGACAAGTACGTCCCCAATGCCCTGTCATGCCACATCTGTAACATGTGTCTTTTCCTTTTAAAGGAGCTTGTTTGTGGCTTCCAGATGACTGTGCCTTCTGTTTTCAGAATTTTTGAAATTACTGTTTCTTTGAAAATTATGTCTACCACGTCCACAGCCTCGTCCGCAATAATTTTCACGGCCATTGTAATTTCCACGTCCACCTCTTCGTGTAGCATTTGCCTCGGGTGGATAAGAACTTGTTGCATTTGCCTCATGATGAGTGGCCAAAGACCCAGTTGGTCTGAGATTATGATTTTTCAACAAAAGATCAGTACTTTGTTCCGCAACAAGCAATACACTCATTAATTCATTAAACTTTTTGAAACCTCTTTCACGATATTTTTCTTGCAACAGTATGTTGCTTGCATGAAAGGTAGTGAGTGTTTTTCAATCATCTATTTATGGGTGACTGGATGATCACAGTATCTCAATATAGATACTATCTCATGTATGGTTGAATTGTAATCAATTACAGATTTGAGATCCTGGAACCGTAAATTTGTCCAGTCAAATAATGCCTTAGGAAGGAGCAACCTTTTGTGTTGTCCAAATCTTTCATTAAGGCAATCCCATAATTCTTTGGGATCTTCAACCATCATGTACTCAGTTTTAAGGCCTTCATGTAAATGATGCCTTAGTAACACTAAGGCTTTTTCCTTTTCTTGTTTAGTTACAGGTTTTACAACTGTCATTGTAGAAGTGGTAGCATCAGTTGTTTGACCAGAGGGACTTTTATTATCTTTAACAGTGTGCTCCAACCCTTGAGCTTTTAAATTCATCATGGCATCCACTTTCCATTCCAAAAATTTCTTTCCAGATAAATCTAGGATGATGAATTGTCTTTTCATAAGATCTACCATTTTAATTACAACAAATTACGTGATAATTAGTTTATAATAATAAATCATATGTACAGCACATATGTTTAATTCTTCCATATTTATAGTTTGTTAATGAAACACATGATAATTAAATTTATTTAACAATAATAAACCATAAATAATATAGTTCTTTCTCCCCTAGGTTTATTATTGTGAGTAATTATATAATTAGGCAAAATAAACCATATTAGTCGCATAAACAGCAAAACGACAACAACAACAGTAGTAATAATAATTAAAATAATAACGGTAATATTATACAATGATGATTAATAACAACAAAAAACATAATAAAACAAAAACATGCTTTTAATCTACTAAAACGAAAAAATAAACAAACTTCACTTGTACATCATGACAAAAATTAATATTGCTACTAACAGAACTATAAGCGCCATAATTAGAAGAAAATATTGTTTTATCTTCCTTAAATCTTCCTCAAAGGTGAAGGTTTGGGTGTTTTGGATGCCGTCGTCAGGGACCATATCGGAGAAGAAGGGGTGAAAAATTTTGGGTGATTTTTGGATAAAGAAAAAAAATGGGAAAGGATAAGGGATTTGTGGTGAAAATCGGGGGAAAATATGCCTTTTATAGAGGTAGGTTTATCCGTTACTATTCTGTACAACTGTAAAAATATCATATAGTAGTCTAATGTACTGGCAAAAATTATGGTCCAAATACAAATATTTGTTTATCACACTGGAATGCAAGCCATAGTGGTCCGAGAGCCCTAATATTTATAAAAGATCATGGGTTCGAAAACTGAAAGAAACACAAAAAGTACGTAAAATAAAGAAAAATAATAAGTATAAAAAGGCTGCATCTTTTTGTCAATTAGTTAATAATATGTATGCAAAGTTACTACTAAGCAATTATAATAACTAAAATTAAATTTTACATAAAAGGTGAGTATGTAATATCAACATGCATGAATCAAACAAAAACCAAGATACCAACATGGATAAAACAAGGGAGGATAGTAATGAATTCATAAGTAAGAGAATATTTTTCACCGATGTTTTTTTTTTTTTTTTTGTGATACATGATACAGTAAATGTTTGAGTTTCTGATGATCCCAAAATATGGGCAACTATAGAGCATACTCCTCAAAACACTTAGAAGTAGATAGTATTTATTTGTTATAATTTTGAGAAGTATGTATAAATATACCTGACTAGAAATTGGTGTTGATAACGTGTTAAAAGAAACTTTACTGATAGAGAAATTTTGAGTGAAGAGCAGTGAAAATGCCGTAGTATTTACTACTATATCAAGTCTCAATTTATAGTAAAATTTTTACAATAAAATATTAGACATTATTGTACTTTTGAGTATATAATTGAAAGCATATAATTGATCTAAATACCACATGTGAACTTTCACATTCGTATTTTTGTTCTCGACACCTTTATATTATTTTGGAAGCAATTAAAAACCCCATTCCTTACTCCTAAACCTGGGCACGGGCCGGGTTGGCCCGCGTGCCGCCCAGCACGGCCCGCCATTCGGCGCAGCCCGGCACGGCCCGAATTCAAGCACGGCACGGCACGAAGTTCAACTCCCGTGCCACGGGCCGTGCCACGGACAGGGTTGAGAATTCCCAGGCACGGCCCGTGATAAGCCTTCTTATCATGGGTTGAGAGAAGCATTTTAGGGTGTGTTTTGATGCTTTATATGTACTTTTGTTAGCTTTTGTGAGTTTTGGGCTGTGATCTCACTTATGTGCAAAAGGCGGGATTTATGAGTATAAGTGAGTGAGTGAGCTCGGGAACCAATGAAGAGTTATGTAAGAAGGATGGACCTTGGCTCGTGATTTGAGAGTTGTGATGGAGCATGGAAGAGCAAGGAAGAAAGCTTGAGGAAAAGGTGAAGCAAAGCAAGAAGAAGAAGCAAGGAAAGAAGGCGAAAACAGCAGGAACCGCTGCCAGGGCCGCTGGCAGCTGGCCAGAGCCGCTGGCAGCGGGTATACCAGAGTGAGGGGCTGCCAGAGCAGCTGCCAGCGGGTCCAGAGCAGCTGGCAGCGGCTCTGGCAGAAATTCGGGCTGTTTTGGTTAATTTTCAGCAATTTGGCTTTGTTTTGGCTCGTGTTTTGGATATTATTTTATTATTATTATTGTGTTATGTTATTAAAATATAGAAACATATAAATAGCTTAGTTTTAATTAAGTTTGAAGTTAGAAAAGGAGAATTAAGTTTTGAGAAAAAAAAGCTTTCTAGGGTTTTCTTGGAATTTTCAGAATTCTTTGTTTTGGAATTAGAATCCATGGAAGCTTAATCTTCCGGATTCTTGGTTAAAGATTGAAGCTTTTAGCTACGAATTGTGAGATCTTTCTTCTCTTAATATCTATTGAATATATATTGTTCCTTGAATTAATTTCATGATTTGCTTTAATCAATTGCTAGGTTAGAATTATTGGATTCGCTTGCATCTAATTAATCTTTCCAAAGTAGCAACTTTAGGTTATTGATGCATGCTTTTGGTTGATAACTTGAAGAGGGAATAATATTATTGAAGAAATTAGACCGCTTGTGTTAATTTATTCAATCCTTGTTGATTTCTCCGTTTATTTTCTTCTTGTGGATAATTTAGAGCGCTTGTATTGAATTGTGCATTGGAAAGGGTTAGAAAGGAGCGCTTTGCTATTTCTAACTATTTATGAGAATTTAGAATCTAGGAATTCTACAACAAGGTGTTCAATAGAGCTTGATTGAGGAGACTTCTATGATCAATTTGTATGTTCATTAGTGGATTTCGCATAACCAAGACCGTTCTTCTCATTGATTACCTATTCATTACGTTCGTTGTTCTTACTTAGTTCATTTATCATCATTGCTCGTGAAAACCCCCCTCGTTACTTAGGTTACTACCGTCCTAGAGTATTTCCACTTAGGTTTCCAGTTATTAGTCCCTTTTTCCCTGTGGATTCGAACTCGACTTCCCTAACTACGTTTATTTGCAGTTAGCTTAGTTGTGATATTTTTGGTTGCATACGACTGAGGCACACCAAATTTTGGCGCCGTTGCCGGGGACTTAGGCGTTACCGTTTAATTGTTTATCTTAGTAGAATTTATTTTAGGATTGTTCTTAGCTATTTTTTCTTTGTTTGTTCGCTAGGGTATGATAAGTACCCGTTCTGCTAACAAAGAAGTTTTGCAGTTTGATCCAGAAATTGAAAGAAATATTTCCAGGTTGCGAAGAGAGGCAAGAACAAACCCCAGTGAATCAACATACATCTTCAACATTCAAGAAGAGGAAGTGATGGCAGAAAATCGAACACTGAGAGAGCTAACAGCTCCTAACTTGAACCAACAGCCGTTGTGCATCGCATATCAGCAGTTGGAGGAAGGTGCTAATGTTGAGATCAAATCTGGTCTAATTCATCTATTGCCGGCATTCCATGGCATGAAGGGTGAAGATCCAAATAAACATCTGGCAGAATTTCATGTGGTATGTACTAGCATGAAACCGATTGGGATGACTGATGAGCAAATTCAGTTGAGAGCATTTCCTTTTTCTCTCAAAGATGCAGCGAAGGATTGGTTTTACTATCTTCCCCCAGGGAGCATAACAAATTGGGCAGGTTTGAAGAAGTGTTTCTTAGAGAAGTATTACCCAGCCACTATTTCTGCAAGCCTTAAGAAAGCTATCAGCAATGTGGATCAGAAGGAAGATGAGTCCTTGTATGAGTATTGGGAGAGATTCAAGAGATTGTGTGCTAGTTGTCCGTACCATGGGTATTCCGATCAAGACCTCATCCTATACTTCTATGGAGGTCTAACAGATGATGATTTGAGGATGGTGAATGCAGCAAGTGGTGGAGGGCTAGTGAATAAGACTCCAGGAGATGCAACTAGGCTGATTGCAGAGCTAGCAGAGAATTCTAGGCAGTTCAGTCAGAGAACTCCCACGCGCCGGGTGAATGCAGCAAATTCAAATACAACTGAGTTAGAGAGTCAAGTAGCTGATTTGACTTCTATGATGCGTGAGTTCATGGTGAACTCAAGGAATCCACAGCAACTGAATGCTTGTGGTTTATGCACCTCCACAGGACATCCCACTGATGCATGTCCTCAATTACAAGAGGAACAGAATGAGCATGCCAATGCAATGGGTTTCCAAGGGCAAGGTCCTCAGAGAAGATATGATCCATATTCGAATACATACAATCCAGGATGGAGGGATCATCCAAATTTGAGATATGGGAATTCCCAGGGGAACCAACAACAACAGCAAAATGCTCAAGGCCAGCAGCAATATCAGCAATATAGGGCACCATTGGCCAAACCTCAAGGCCAAAGCTCAAATTCGAATGATATGTCAACTGATGAAATGATTAGATCACTAACTTCTAATGTTTCTACTATGCAGCAAAACATGGTGCAATTCCAGCAAGAGACCAAATCCAGTATTCAGAATTTGGAAAGTCAAGTGAGTCAAATTTCAAGTGCAGTGAGCAGACTTGAAGCTAAGGATTCGGGAAAACTTCCATCTCAAACGGAGTTGAATCCTAAGCAACAAGCCAACGCTATTACATTGAGAAATGGCAAAGAGCTGAAAGAGACTGAAATTGCAACTAAGAGGGCTGAAGAGTTGATTGGAGCTGAGGAGAAGGAAGTGGAACATGAAGCTGTAGCAAATCCTCCCACTTTTCCATCTTATGAACCCACACCACCTTTTCCTGAAGCTTTGAAAGAAACGAAGAGGTATGAGAAGGACAAAGATATCTATGAAACATTCAGCAAGTGTGAGGTAAACATTCCCCTTTTGAATTTAATAAAGAGTGTTCCTCGATTCGCTAAATTTTTGAAAGAACTTTGTACTATTAAGAGGAAGCACAGGTTAGGAGGGAAGGAAAAAGTGAAAGTCAGTGCTCATGTTTCTGCAGTTTTCCAAAAGAAACTTCCTGAAAAATGCAGTGACCCTGGTATGTTTACTGTTCCAGTTACAATAGGGGACACCACTTTTCGTAGAGCAATGTTGGATTTGGGTGCATCAATTAATGTTATTCCATATTCACTGTTCAAATCTTTGGAACTTGGACCCTTACATGACACCGGGGTAGTGATTCAATTAGCTGATAGATCAAATGTTTATCCTAAGGGAGTAGTGGAAGATGTGCTTGTGAAAGTTGATGAACTAATTTTTCCTGCTGATTTTTATGTGCTTGATATGGAACATGATAGACAAGCAGTACCCATCTTGTTAGGAAGACCTTTCTTGAAAACTGCTAGGACTAAAATTGATGTTTTTACTGGTTCTTTGACTATGGAGTTTGATGGACAAGAAATTGTGTATAACATCTATGATTCCATGAAATACCCTGTTGACACTCATTCTTTGTGTTCCATTGATATCATTGATCCTATAGTGCAGGATGTCTTCAATGTTGAGGGCGAGGATGCGCTCCTCACTTCCATTTCTAATGATTTATCTGCTGATTGTTTGGATATTCCTTTGCCTAATAGTGTGCAGATGATGGTAGCAGAGTTGAATGGTCATTCCAAGCTTCCACTTAGACCACCAGGTTCGACACCTACCCCATTGACAGTGCCTACTGATAAACTCTTACCTTCTGTTTTGCAGGCACCCCAGGTGGAGCTAAAACCACTTCCTGATCATTTGAAATATGTGTTCCTTGGTCAGAACGATACTTTACCTGTTATAATTTCAAGCAAATTGACCAAGGAGCAAGAGGACAAGTTGGTGACAGTGCTGAAAGAGCACAAGTTAGCTATTGGATGGACCATTGCAGACATTAAGGGAATAAGTCCATCCACTTGCATGCATCGTATTCTGTTAGAAGATGATGCCAAACCTGTGAGGCAACCTCAGCGTCGCCTAAATCCTCCCATGATGGACGTGGTAAAGAAGGAGATCATAAAATTATTGCAAATAGGAATGATATTTCCTATATCTGATAGTAAATGGGTCAGTCCTACGCAGGTGGTTCCTAAGAAAAGTGGTGTGACTGTGGTAGAAAATCAACAGGGTGAAATGGTTCCTACTAGAGTTCAAAATGGTTGGCGAGTTTGCATTGATTATCGTAGGTTGAATGCAGTAACTAGGAAAGACCATTTCCCTTTACCTTTTATTGACCAAATGATTGAAAGACTTGCAGGGAATTCCTATTACTGTTTCCTTGATGGGTATTCTGGGTACTTTCAAGTGCCCATTGCACCTGAAGATCAGGAAAAGACAACTTTTACATGTCCTTTTGGCACATTTGCTTATCGCCGTATGCCTTTTGGCCTATGTAATGCACCTGCAACCTTTCAGAGATGCATGATGAGCATCTTTTCTGAGTTTGTTGAGCATTTCATGGAGGTATTTATGGATGATTTCACTGTGTATGGTGATTCTTTTGATAAATGTTTGCATCACTTATCTATGGTCCTCAAAAGATGTATTGACTCTAACCTTGTCTTGAATTCTGAGAAATGTCATTTTATGGTCCAACAGGGCATTGTGTTAGGTCATGTAGTTTCTTCTAGAGGTATTGAGGTTGATAAGGCTAAGATTGACACTATTCAGTCTCTTCCTTATCCTACTAATGTGCGTGAAGTGCGTTCTTTTCTTGGCCATGCAGGTTTCTATCGTAGGTTCATTGAGGGATTCTCAAAGCTTGCAAATGCTATGTGCAAATTGCTGCAGAAAGATGTGAAATTCCACTATGATGATTGCAAGAAGGCTTTCGACGAATTGAAGGCTAAGCTCATTTCTGCCCCTATCATTCAAGCCCCAGATTGGTCTCGACCATTTGAGATAATGTGTGATGCGAGTGATTATGCAGTTGGAGCTGTTTTAGGCCAGAAAGTAGGGAGGGCATCTCATGTGATCTATTATGCCTCAATGACCCTCAATTCAGCCCAACGAAACTACACTACCACAGAAAAAGAGTTGTTAGCTGTAGTATTTGCTCTAGAAAAGTTTCGATCTTATTTGCTTGGTACTAAAGTAATTGTTTTCACTGATCATGCAGCTCTTCGCCACTTGATGACGAAGAAAGAGGCCAAACCAAGACTAATAAGATGGATTCTGCTCTTATGTGAGTTTGAGTTAGAAATCAAGGACAAGATAGGCGCGGAAAATCTAGTTGCTGATCATTTGAGTCGTTTGACCCATATTGTTGATCAACCATCATTCCAATATCAAATCATAGGAGAATTTCCGGATGAATCTCTATTTGCTCTTAAGGATTTGCGCCCTTGGTTTGCTAACATTGTGAATTTTCTGGTTTCTCAACAGTTTCCTCCAGGTTTCACAAAGTCTCAAAAGGACAAGCTTCGAACTGATGCGAAGTACTATGCATGGGATGATCCATACTTGTGGAAGTTCTGCTCCGATCAAATCATTCGCAGATGCATTCCCGAAAATGGGGTGATCCCCATTCTCACCTTCTGTCATTCTCATGCTTGTGGAGGACACTTTGGAGCCAAACGCACAGCAAGGAAGGTTCTCGACTGTGGTTTTTACTGGCCAAGTTTGTTTCGAGATTCCTATGGATTTTGTAAATCCTGTGATAATTGCCAGAGAGTAGGTAACATTTCCCAGAAAAGTGAAATGCCCCAATCCTCTCTTCTATATTGTGAAATATTCGATGTTTGGGGTATAGATTTCATGGGACCATTCCCTATTTCTTACGGTTTTACTTATATACTTCTTGCTTGTGATTATGTGTCGAAGTGGGTGGAAGCAATACCCACTAGGACTGATGACTCTAAAGTGGTTTCAGGTTTTATCAAAGCTTACATATTTTCTAGGTTTGGAATCCCAAGGGCGTTGATAAGTGACCGTGGAACACACTTTTGCAACCGTACAGTGAGTGCTTTGTTGAGGAAGTACTCTGTTCACCACAAAATCTCCACGGCTTATCACCCACAAACCAATGGGCAAGCCGAGGTGTCCAATAGAGAGGTGAAGTCAATTCTGCAGAAAACGGTGAATCCGGATAGGAAGGATTGGAGTTTGAGGTTGGAGGATGCTCTATGGGCGTACCGCACCGCATACAAAACACCTATCGGGATGTCCCCTTACCGCCTTGTCTTCGGAAAACCGTGCCATCTTCCGGTTGAGCTTGAGCATAAAGCATATTGGGCGGTTAAGTCATTCAACATGCAAATGGATGAAGCAGGTGAACATCGGAAATTGCAACTCCAAGAACTAGAGGAGATCCGGCTTGAGTCCTATGAGAATGCAGATATTTATAAAGCAAAGACCAAGCTATGGCATGATCGAATGATCACGCGGAAGGAGTTTAAAGTCGGTGACAAAGTACTCCTATATCAATCCCGACTTAGATTATTTCCGGGAAAACTTCGGTCCCGTTGGGAGGGCCCTTTTCAAGTGGTGAATGTATATCCGCATGGAGCAGTTGAAATTCAAAGCCTCGAGACCGATAAGATTTTCAAAGTCAATGGCCAAAGGCTCAAACCCTACTTCGAGGGTTTCAAAACCGAGAACGTGGAGTGCATCGATCTCTACGAGCCATCAATGGAGTAGCGAAGTGGGATGAGCCGCGTCGAGCCAACGACGTAAAACAAAGGCGCTAATCGGGAGGCAACCCGATCGAAACCTTTTCCCCATTTCTTTTCGTAGTTTGTTTTTTATTTTTATTTTTATTTTTTTTTTTTTTTTGGTGATGTGAAGTGTTTCTTTTTATTGTTTTTGTGTAGGGGAGGCCTCGGGAGCGATTGTTACGCGCGAAAAGCAGCAAAACCAGCTAAAAAAACAGACAAAGGGGAGCAAGTGCTGCTGCAACCGCTGGCAGCTGCTCTGCAGCCGCTACCAGCGGCCCTCCCAGCACCCCAGAACCCCTCTGTCTGCCTTAGCCGCTGGCAGCTGCTCCCAAGCCGCTGCCAGCGGGCCCCCCTCTACGTTTTGTTAATTTCAAAAAAAAAAAAAAAAAAAAAAAAAAAAAAAAACACCAAAATCTGCCAGAGCCGCTGGCAGCGGGCCTCGAGCCGCTACCAGCGGCTCCTACAGCTCTCCCCGATTTTTTTTTCCCCTTATTTCCCCCAATTTCCATCTTCTTCCTTCATTATCCCCCAATTCACATCAACCCTAAGCATTTTCTCCTCCTTCTCTCTACTCTTTCACTCCCACACTCCAATTCCACATCTACCCTAGCAATTCTCCTTCCCCAAATCCTTACCTTCCTTCAATTCCCTTCACAAATACAACCTAGGTTTTCCATTTGCTCTTGATTCCAAGAGTGACATTGAGTGGTTGTGAGGTTGTGCAACGTGAACTTCTTGTAATTGAAGGTGAGGGTGAAGATTCAAGCATACAACTAAAGTCATGGGCAGGGATAACAAGAGGTCCAAGGCTTCATCTCCATCAAGACCCTCAAGGGGCAAGAAGCAAGGGGCTTCTTCAAGTCAAGGGGAGGCACCTCCATTGCCTCAAGGGGATGGTTTCATGGGTGTTCGGTTGCATTCCAAGGAGAAGGGCGTATGGACTAAGCTTCAACAACCCCGACGAACGGTGCAATGCACCAAGTTCTTGGACTTAGAAGCTTTACAAGAGCTAGAGATGGAGGAAGTAGTGCGGCTCTTGCTAAGGAACGTGGGTCTCGAGAATTTCATGACCAAATGCGCTCCCACCTATGTCAGGTATACATATGAATTCCTTTCAATGCTTACTAAAGGACGTGAACAAATATCCTTTAATTTGAACAATAGGAATTATGTGATGTCTTATGATGATTTGCGTATGGCATTTGGTTGGGATGCACCCCCATTGGTGAACCGTTGGGGTGATCATAGCTCATACTCGTCCCGAGTATTTTGGAGGGCTATAACTGGTTGTGAGGTTGATCCTCACGGTGATCATAGCTTCAAAATCACCCACCCATGCCTTAGACTGGTGCATAGGTTTATATCGTCCACTATTCTATGCCAAGGGGAGGCCACTAAGGTCCCCAAAGTCACATTGTCGTATTTGTGGGCGATGACCCCTGAAGGTGTCGGTACGCCCAATTGGGTGGAGATTTTTGTTGATAGTTGTGTAAAGGTGAAGTCCAACTCCAGTGGCCATATTAGTATGGGTGGCATGGTCTCTTTGCTAGCCTGTTATTTGAATGTTCCACCCCCTGAGGATCTTGTGCCAGTAGACTCGACATACTTGACATATAACATCATGACTCTGGTCAAGATCGGTTTATTATCGCGTTCCCCCGTCGCCGGTAGTTATTTCTGGCGATACGGACCGCAGGGTTTGAACTATTTGAGACTTCCTCGTCCCGAGGGACGAGCATTACCTTTTGGCCCTACTGCTGCAGACTTTTTCCTTCCGCCCGACCCGGATGTTGCTCCTTATTTGGGAGATGCTGAAATCATAGTTGAGAACATGGGAGAGGAGAATCCCGATGTTCATATGGGCGGAGAGTTTGTCGATGAGGAAGGGGGTGAGGATGCTGCTGGAGTGCAGCACGATGATTGGCCTCGATGGAGGGCTGATGTGGATGATAGACTAGAGGAGGTGTGCGATGGGATGCACGAGCTGCTTGCATATCAAAGAAGCATGAATCGGTTTTACACCACTCAGTATCCGCAGTATGAGCCTCCAACTGAGGCGTTCATGGATCATTTGGCATCCCGTGCTTTGCGTCGTTCCGAGAGGCGTGCTTCTCGGGGCGATGCCGGCTCTTCTGGCTCTGGAGGTCCCTCTCATTGAGATGGTAACGATTTTCTTCCTTTTCCCTTACTTTTGGTTTCATTGTAGTTGTTCTTGCATCGAGGACAATGCTTCATTCAAGTAGGGGGGGGGGAAGAAATTCTTGCATATATTCTTTGAATTTTGTATAGTTATCTTGATTTCATGTTTTGTATAACTATCTTAATTGTGGTTCAATGAAGCAAGCTTGAAAAAAAAAAAACAGAAAAAAGTATGAAAAAAAAAGAAAGAAAGAAAAAAGAAAAAGAAACCCGCTAAGTCGAAAACCTGAAAAGGCGGCTTAGGCAAAAATGGGGGCCCGGTTAGGTTGAAAACCCGAAAGGGCGACCTAAGCAAAAAAGTGGCTAATGAGTGGGTGAGAAAGTGAGATTTGGAAAAAGATGAGAGGCTAGGATGAAAACCCGAAAGGGCTCCTAGGCAAAATGAGAGAAAAAAGAGAGAAATGTTCATGAATTTGATTTTTCAAGGAAATTTCGCATCTATTTGTCGGAGTCGGTGTCATAAGGGGAGGAGATATAAGGAGGTGTCGGGGTAGGTTTCATCTTGGTGATTTTGGGAGATAGTTGAGATTTTGGGGGAATTTGTTGATCATCTTAGGAATTTGAGAGCATGAGTTGTTTGTTTTCACTCTTGAATGTGGAAGTGTTTTTATGAGATTTTTGGTTAAGTTGAGTTTTTGTTTGCCCAATTTTATCAAAAATTTCATTTCTTTAGGCGGTTGAGAATATTCATACTCATGGCTATGCGTTTATCGTTCCAAGTTGATTTTGGGGATGAATTGATAAATAAGAAAAAAGGGAGATTCAAAGTGTGAAGTATGGGGGAGTGTGATTGTGATTGGTTGATAAGTACTAGGATGTTTTGTTGAGTTTGAGTGCATAGAGCTAGTTTGATTCCACCATCTTCTGTTTTGAACCTTAGTGAGGAGGATGTGTTTTATTCTCTAAGTTTACTCGAGGGCGAGTAAAGGTTCAAGCATGGGGGAATTTGATAAGCCTTCTTATCATGGGTTGAGAGAAGCATTTTAGGGTGTGTTTTGATGCTTTATATGTACTTTTGTTAGCTTTTGTGAGTTTTGGGCTGTGATCTCACTTATGTGCAAAAGGCGGGATTTATGAGTATAAGTGAGTGAGTGAGCTCGGGAACCAATGAAGAGTTATGTAAGAAGGATGGACCTTGGCTCGTGATTTGAGAGTTGTGATGGAGCATGGAAGAGCAAGGAAGAAAGCTTGAGGAAAAGGTGAAGCAAAGCAAGAAGAAGAAGCAAGGAAAGAAGGCGAAAACAGCAGGAACCGCTGCCAGGGCCGCTGGCAGCTGGCCAGAGCCGCTGGCAGCGGGTATACCAGAGTGAGGGGCTGCCAGAGCAGCTGCCAGCGGGTCCAGAGCAGCTGGCAGCGGCTCTGGCAGAAATTCGGGTTGTTTTGGTTAATTTTCAGCAATTTGGCTTTGTTTTGGCTCGTGTTTTGGATATTATTTTATTATTATTATTGTGTTATGTTATTAAAATATAGAAACATATAAATAGCTTAGTTTTAATTAAGTTTGAAGTTAGAAAAGGAGAATTAAGTTTTGAGAAAAAAAAGCTTTCTAAGGTTTTCTTGGAATTTTCAGAATTCTTTGTTTTGGAATTAGAATCCATGGAAGCTTAATCTTCCGGATTCTTGGTTAAAGATTGAAGCTTTTAGCTACGAATTGTGAGATCTTTCTTCTCTTAATATCTATTGAATATATATTGTTCCTTGAATTAATTTCATGATTTGCTTTAATCAATTGCTAGGTTAGAATTATTGGATTCGCTTGCATCTAATTAATCTTTCCAAAGTAGCAACTTTAGGTTATTGATGCATGCTTTTGGTTGATAACTTGAAGAGGGAATAATATTATTGAAGAAATTAGACCGCTTGTGTTAATTTATTCAATCCTTGTTGATTTCTCCGTTTATTTTCTTCTTGTGGATAATTTAGAGCGCTTGTATTGAATTGTGCATTGGAAAGGGTTAGAAAGGAGCGCTTTGCTATTTCTAACTATTTATGAGAATTTAGAATCTAGGAATTCTACAACAAGGTGTTCAATAGAGCTTGATTGAGGAGACTTCTATGATCAATTTGTATGTTCATTAGTGGATTTCGCATAACCAAGACCGTTCTTCTCATTGATTACCTATTCATTACGTTCGTTGTTCTTACTTAGTTCATTTATCATCATTGCTCGTGAAAACCCCCCTCGTTACTTAGGTTACTACCGTCCTAGAGTATTTCCACTTAGGTTTCCAGTTATTAGTCCCTTTTTCCCTGTGGATTCGAACTCGACTTCCCTAACTACGTTTATTTGCAGTTAGCTTAGTTGTGATATTTTTGGTTGCATACGACTGAGGCACACCAGCCCGGCACGAGCACGGGCATGGCCCACCGTGCTGGCCCGTCGTGCCGGCCCGCGGGCCAACGGTAATGTTACCGTTTATTCTAGCTCCTTAATAAGCCAAAAAAACGGCTAAAAAACGGCTAGTTTTTTGCCAATTTGCTCCCCAAAAATTCTATAAATACTCACCTCCATTTCATTCCCAAATCACAAAATCACAATCTCTTCTTCTTATCTCTTATATTCTCTAAATCTCTAATAATCCTTATTTTCTTAAATTCTCTAATTATTCTCTTAAATTCTCTAATTATTTTCCTAATATCGGAAAAAATTAAAAAGTTCGTAATCGTAATTAGTGGAGCGTTGAAGCACGGTTGTAAGATCTAAACTAATCTTAAATTTATTATTGTTTTATTGTTATTATTAGAATAATCTTGTTTAATTATTATTGTTGTTAATTGTTATTGTTGTTGTTATAATTGTTGTTATTAATTATTATTATTGTTACAATTGTTGTTATTATTTATTTTTGTTGTTATTGTTATTGTTATAGTTGTTGTTATTAATTAATATTATTGATTTTTTTATTGTTAAAATTGTTGTTATTAATTATTATTATTATAGTTAACCACTTTTTATTAAAAAATTAATTGTTAATTATGGCATCGAACAACCCATCATCTAGGTCTAGGGGGAAAGGCCGACTTATCCGTAGTAGTAGTTCTAGGGAACCACCAAATACAACGAGCCCCCAAATTACGAGTCAAACCAATGACCCCATTTACTTCCCCCCGGGCTATGAGCCATATAATACGTCGGGATTTCCAGCACCACCACTAAACCAATTTCCACTACCACCATACCAATTTCCACCTAATTATATCGGTGATCAAAAAAACTATTGTTCTAGCCAAGGTAGCCAAGAAAGTACCCGAATTCCCTCCGGTTCTACCCCTTCTACTGCCACTCCCACTAGTCCCACTACTAACCATCACACACATCATGAATGGTTAACCGAAACTGAGATGCTACTTTTGAAAAACCGAAGGAGTGAGGTATGGCGTTATTTTGTCCTAAGTAAAGATGGTGAACAATGGGCAAAATGTAAAACATGTAATAGTGTATTCACGACAGTTACCAAAAACGGGACGGGACACTTATCTAGACACATGAAAGCTTGTGCAAAACCAGCTAGTGATCCAACCCAGCCCAAAATTTCCCAATTCCATCCATACGGCTTTACATACAACTATGAGAGGGATAGGGATGAACTAGGAAAAATGATAGTACACGCCGAACAACCTTTTCTTTTCTCGGAAAGTGACGCATTCAACACCTACATTAACAAAGCACTACAACCCCAACATAAAAGAATCTCTAGGAAAACCGGGTCGTTCCGCCGCAATGAAAAAATTCCTAGAGTACAAAGTCCGGTTACAAGCCGAATTGAGTAACCTTAACTGTAGAGTATCTTTAACAGCCGATTCTTGGGATAGTGGTTATAAATATCACTATTTATGTGTGACTTTCCATTGGGTAGATGATCAATGGATGTTACAAAAAAGAATAATACATTTCAAAATGCTGGAATACCCACACACCGGCATTAACATTGCTCACCATTTAATGCAAGCAATAGACGAATACAACCTTCGAGATAAAATGATGTCTATGACTTTTGATAATGCAACCTCTATGACATACAGAGCTAATCTTATCAAACAAAACTTAACCGATGTACTATTAGACGGTGAAGCTCTTCATACTAGATGTGTTTGCCATGTACTTAACTTATGTGTACAGGATGGAGTTCGGGCAATTGGCCCATACTACAGCAAAATCAGAGATGCTATTATGTCTATTAATAGCTCTAACATGAGATACCAAGAATGGAAGAGTTTTCTAAAACAACAAAAGATAAGGGTAATAAAAATTAGAACCGATTGCCCAACTAGGTGGAATTCCACCTATGACATGTTAACAAAGGCAATTGAGTACAAGGGCCCGTTAACATTATTTTACAACCAAAAATTTCCACAAAATGCTTTGTATGATGATGATTGGAATAACTGTGAAAGATATATGCAATTTTTACAGTTATTATATAACATGACGTATTGTTTTTCTACTGTTTACAATCCTTGTGCTCAAAACTTTCTTTCTAATGCATGCTTACTCGCCCAACTTTTCGCTGATCATCGCCATCAAAGTGATTATGATCCGTATCTTCCAGCAATGGAAAAAAAGTGGCGTAAATATTATAGTGAGATTCCTTTGATTTATATTTTTGCTTCCATATTATATCCTAGGCAAAAGTATGAAAACACATTTATGTTAGTTGACATTTACTTTCAATGCATGTTTCTTGACGATGATGTAGAAAACTATAAGACTAATGTGAAGGATCAGTTTTTTGCTTTATATAGAGTCTATGAAGCCAAATATGGCACCGTTCCTCGCTCAGGGCCTTCCCAACCATCCAAAAACGTAAGTAAGAAGGCCAAACATTTATTTTCACAAGCTACTAACTTGATTTCAAGGTTTTCAGGTGATTCATCAATCAGGAGAACGCAAAGCGACGTCTCGGAGTTGCAGATGTACCTGAGTTACGACTTCACCAAAGGCATGGACGACGATGAGATAAACAGCCTCGACCTCCTTGCATGGTGGAAACAACAAAGCTCGAAGCATCCAACTTTGGCGGCAATGGCACGAGACATTCTTGCTATCCAAGTTTCCTCCGTCGCCTCCGAACGAGCTTTCAGCGCATCCGGAAGGGTTTTAGACGATAGAAGAACAAGTCTAAAACCCGAAACACTAGAAATGTGCGTGTGTTTCAAAGATTGGTTGGATGCGGAAAATCGCTCACAAGACCGTTCTTACGACCACAACGACAACGAAGAAGGAACCTCCGCTTCCGGTCCGGGTTCGGCTAGTTCCCAATCTATGCAACTAGCCGATGACCTTGAAGGCGAAGGCGAAGACGAAGACGAAGACGAGCAAGAAGAAGGAGAAGAAGAATAGACAATTATTGTATATTGTACGATTTTAAAAATATCAATTTTATCATTTTCCAATTTTTGTTTAATACCATCATTGTATGATTTTTATCATTGTTATCATTGTACAATTTTCTCAACTCAAGTAATAATAATATAAAGTACGCATTATTCACATCCAAAGTCCAATTTGCCTTTTTCCCCGTTTTGTTACAATTTGTAAAATCATATTAAAAAAAAAAAAATTATACCAATTACTAATAAATCATAAACATTAAATTTTAAAGTAATAGTATAAAGTAAATATATAAATATAAATATTGAATATACAAATTATAAAACATAAATATTCAACTTATAATTATAAAATTCATAACTTAATAACTTATAACTTATAAGTTATAAACTTATAAGTTATAACCTTATAAAACTTATAATTATAATTTTATAACTTATATACATTATAAACTTATTAATTTATAATGTTGTCATATAAAAAAATAAAAAAAATAAAAAAAAAAAAAAAAAAAAAAATATTTGAAAACTGCACCAGCCCGCTGCCAGCCCGCAGGCCGGCACGTGGCCGGCACGGCACGAGCCCGCCAGGCACGAGGGTCGTGCCGTGCCGTGGGCTGGCCTGTGAAAATGGCCGGCACGACACGGCATGAAATCCTGAGCCCGCAGGCACGAACCAGCCCGTGGCCCGCCAGGCACGGCCCGCGGCGGCCCGGCCCGACACGGTGCCCAGGTTTACTTACTCCTATCTCCTTTTAGTCCTTTAGTTCAATATTCAAACCACACTTTCTTAAATCTTCCTCAAATCACAACCCCACCACACCAACCACCACAGTCCATCAACCCACCCAACACCATCACCAACTGCTGCTCGTTAACCACTCTAATCTTGTCCTTCCACCGCCGCAACAACGCCATCCCAATCGTCCTCTCCCTACTCACCCTCTTTGCCTTCATTACCGTCCTCCACCGTACAATTGCCCCCTTGAAAACAACTTTAATTTCATCAATTGAAGTTGATATTGATGTATATAATACATCATGGTTGGTTAAGTTCTTTATTTAATAGATGTAACATACATTTGTGAAGATAGCTGCACCTTTGCAACCTTTGGTGATGATAGATTTCCAAAAAAAAATTAATTTAAAAAATAAAAATAAAAATTTCGGGTACCGTGTGACCCGACTAATACACTATCCGAATCTCTGGGCACCCGAAAACCCGGGTACCCAGTTATGAGCACCCCTAGGAGCTAGTATTAAGACATGGGAAATACGAATGGGTAAAATGACAAAATTGGCATTTTTGAAAGGAAAAATGTTAGTAAGGGAATTTTTATAAATTTGTTATTTATTTCGAGCACATTCTCATATTCATTGAAGTTAAACTTTAACTATCACCCAATATCATATCCTATGAATCTATAATAATAAAGTTATACGAGTATTTTTCGAAAAAAAAAAAAAGTTACACAAGTATTAAATAGAGATATTTGTGTTCATAAATTATACTACGTACAATTTTAATTTTCTGTGTATATTTTTAAAAAGAATATGATTACAAAATAAATCTCATTTCTATTAATTACTCATTCACAATATATATAGGTTATAGGTATTTGAAATATATAACCCAAAAATGAATACTAATTTTATAGATTTATTCTATTAACCACAAAATATGTTTACTGTTATAAAATAAGGAGAAACATGATAGAGATTGTGAGAGAATCGATCAGTATATTTCTATTCCATATGACAGGGGTATATATATATATATACAATATAATTAGGGTTTGGTTGGATAAGAATATAAACCCTAGATCTATCTAGAATATTCTGGAATGATACAACATACAAAGAGTATAATGGGCATCCACACAATATTTCATAACACTCCCCCTTGGATGTCCATTATCGAAGACTGTGTCTCGTTAAAACCTTATTAGGAAACACCCTGTGGGATAAAAACCTAATGAAGGAAAAAGAGTACAACATTCTTCCTAATACGCTCGATATGGTGTCTCATTAAAAACCTTACCAAGAAAACTCAATGTGGGATAAAACCATGGTCAAGGGAAAAAAGAGTGCAGCGCGTATTTTCTCCCCTTGATGAATACATAACGTGAAATCTTCTAGTGCAATAAATCCGACGTGATATGGTTCGTTGGATAACTTCTCCCATGTAGCAGAATACCATTTCTTGATAATTGATCCTTTCAAATCGAACTTGAATCTTCAACTCTTCACATGAACTTATTGAGGCGTCTTCATTTCTTCATACTTGTGGAAATAATACAAGTGTTTACCATTATTTCATTCGATAGTTTTGTTTCGAATTGTCATAACAATTAGATGTATGCCTTCTTCTGGAGGTCATATATACTACAAAATGACGATCAATAATTGATCACATTATCCAAACACAATTTCATGGCAACACTTGATATTATCATATATATTTCATTTTTCAATATCATATGAATTAAGAAATTAAACTAATTACATACTTTGCTTATGGCTCTTCTGGACCATAAGAATATTATTCTCACTCAATGGCATCTCAACGTTATTCTTTAATTAGATATTTCATGTTTTATATGAGAGTTCATCAATGAATACAAAGACTTGTTGAATCTCACATACTCAAATTTCAGGTTGAGATATCGATGATGTAGTCATATTGACTTTTCAGGAGTTTGATAATAATTGCAATATTCAAGATATAAAATATGTAGGGCTGAGTATTTATATACATCGTATATAAGTTCTTCAGGAAATTTTCTTACATGATTCATAACATGCTACTATTAAATCGACGTCATCAATAATTTCATCACTAGTGTAAGCCCATTGGAACATAAATATTTTTGTAATATCCCATCAATGTTGTAAATACGCCTTACTATACTTTGAATGAACATTCACATATAACACAATTATTGCATAGAAACTAGTGCATGCAATATGAGATATATAAAACATGATAACATATTAAGCAAAATATACAATAAGTAATGCATCTAACAACTACTAACATATGCAATGAACAATCCGTTAACCTATGACTCATACATGCATATAAACATACATATGACTCAAAATAATGCAAGACACTGTACATTGTGGATTTAAAAATCCATATTTCATTGGAATTCTGGTCCATAATAAACTTTTGATCATTTTATGTCGACATCAAGATGGACATATATATTTCAGATCCCTTATTCACTAGTTCATTCTATCATGCATATGCATATTATTTATCGGTTCCACAGTAATCCGGTATTATAAAATTCAGTAAGACATAATTTTGCATGCTAATTTACTATGATATATGAATACATCTCCAATTGGTACCATTATAACATTTCACATATCATAGGCCATCTATTATAATTCTCAGATATCTATATATACCACTTCTATTTGGGGTATTTCATACACTATGGTATTTATATACTATTACACTGTTAAAAGTTTTAACTGCACTATCTTGCCATATATCATATCCATTAGAGATATCTTTATTCTGGAACCGATCATACAATCTACACTTCAGGTGTAGTGATTCAAGTATAATTGGCAAGATTTTATCTCAATATATACACATAATATGACTAAAAAGTATCTTCAACGCTATGCAACATGAGTCATAACTAAATACAAATCAAATCATAAATGTGCAACATATCTTGATAATATATAGGCAAAAGTTGGCATATAACTTTTCAAACTACCTTTATAGGGATCATCAATTATATTTTCCGATTTTTCCAACTTTTGCTAATTCTTCTCCCCCTAAGTTGGTAAAATATCTCATTTATAGGGGCATCTAATTCTATACCAAATTAGTATACAAATTTGCATTGAAAAATTCTTTTCATCGAGAGGATCACAATCAAAATAATTATCTCAGAAGATTTGTATTAAACAAGTTTTATCTCTTCTAAAGAACAAATCAATGAAGAATCATTTCTTCATTGACTTTACATTGCATGTGTATTTATTGTTACACTTTCCATAATATGTTCTCTTTTGGATATCAATGTCAATGGGGAGACATGTGTTGTGCAGCTGTACGTTTTTCTTTCTTTTTCAATTTCTTATGTGCTGACATATAATAGCCCCCAATCAAAAGAATTATTATACAAGCATAAAACACTTGCTTGAAATTCTACTAGGTAGTGATCTTCTAGATCTTTAAAGATTTAAATTGAGTATTTGGTGAGATTCTGGTCACCTAATAGTTGACAATAACATATTTGTTATTCTGGTGAACTTTTGGTCACCTATTACTATTGAATAATAGCTCAATCTCAATGTTATGTCTTGTCATTTAATTCATTTCATATATGCAACATTGAGAGAGCGTCGGCACATTATCAAATGAAACTTCAAGTTTCCATAACGGGTAATTATTAAACCCGGATGGCCTAATTTAATTATCACATCTAATCACTTCTCTAAATTTGAACTCTGGTAAGTTTTTCAACACTAATGAACACTTTATTAAACTTACTTTATGCATGGCCATGAATATGATGTGATATTTGAAAACTAACATGTGTTTCTTTATATAATTGGCAAGACAATAAACTAATATGTTTCCAATAATTGCTCATGCTCTGCTGGAGTTATGACTATAATTTTGATACATGTTAAGCTTGTTGGACATTTTATACTCTTCAGGAGTATTTTATAGAATCATGGTACATATTAATTTTACTAAAAGTGATTTCTTCTAGAAATTAATGGGATTTATCACTTTCTCAGATTTGTCATAGTCAATAGTTGTTCCTTTCCTTTTCGACGATACTGAATTATCTTTAGAACCTATTGATCTATCACGCTTCAGGCGTGCTATAGGTTCATTAGCAATTGATGTTGTCCTTCTGGGACATCAATTTCGATTGTAGCATTTACAACTAGTATATATGATCAATGACATTTATTTTTATCCATCTGCAGAATGGTATCGTTTCAAAATATTTAATCAACATGTGACCACTTTATTAAATAAATAGTTGATATTTAAGTTGATGTATGTACCAAACTGACCTCAATATATTTTATTATTTATGTGCAAGGATTACATAAAATAAAGGAATAAATAAAATCTCCCCCTAATCCTTGCATATGGGGCATGAAATGAATCCAACAATTCCACCTTTTAAGGCATAAATTCTTTCAGCAATGCATGTATCAAGCATAATAAAATTATTCTTATAAACTCGTAACTCTTTCCCAATTATATTAATCGATCTCTTATAAGGATGGACATAATAAATATATATTTTTAAATAAGTTGCACATAATGTCATGATTAGTTTCTTGAACTCATGACACTATTTCTAGCTTGTTCAAATAGATATTCTAATGAAATTTTAAATGAATTATAATCAAAAGTATATCATACAAAAACAAGCTTGATACCTTTTTAATCTTATAAATTCTCATTCACTTCTAGGATTGAGTAAATCTAATAATCTATAAATTAAATCATCAATTCTAACCCAGAGTTGGATATCCAAAGTACTATGTATTAAAAAAAAAATTGTGTATTCTTTCTTATGACATTGTGTTTATAGAATCACACATCAATTAATGGAGGTTATGACATCATGCAAATATTAGCAATCTCACTCATAAAGGTAATTAGAAACAATGCTATCATCAAAGAACCAAATCATACTCATAAATTTTAATTCTTGATAATGACGTTAAATATCTATAAACAAATATTCATGTGATCAATGAAATTATGTATCACCCAAATTTAAATAATCTCACTCATAAAGTACCGGCATATTACGGTTATCGTCAAAGACTTCATTGCATTCCCATAAAAATTTACTCTACAAAGTTTAATTCACATTCATCAAAGTCACTAATTTAATCAACGTTAGGCTCCTTGAGCAACTAGCTTAGATAGACTTATCACCCAATATGTACTTTCCTTAGGAGTGAACTTAATTAATATACCAATATACCAAACGCACGCCATCTATAATATGGATTATAAGATATAAACATAGCCTGACAAATAAAAATTATAAATGCGGATTTAGGAAATAGCTTAGATAGAAATATTTATAATAAATCATATCTTGAGTACTTGAAATCTTCTTAGATTATTATAGTGAACACATGACATACACATAACAAAAAAAAAAATTCACATAATATTCATAAACATTTCGAAAATAGAGGTTCAAATTTCTCATTCTTACCGCAAGTGGATTACATATAAAATATACTTTGTATGACCTTATTGATCCTTTGCCAAAACAAACCTTTCATTTCAGTTATCAATCTTGGAAAAATAATGGGTCTCATCCAAGCCTTCAAAAAGAAAATAAATGTTACACCTCTTGCAATTATATACATTTCCAATTCGATAAAATGCTAAATTTACAAGAATAAATACCAATAATGTTTGTAAATTCTCTTTTGGAGTTAATGCAAGCCAACAAGATACTCACAAAATAAAACCTAGCAATAAGTCCATGCTCTACAATTCTGATCAATTGCATATGCCTCTAGATCAAGGTGAAAGTTTAACAATTTTAATCGTTCAAAAACTAAGCAAACAATACCTAATCAACCGAGACAAATAACAAGTTCCACAATCAATAATCACGTCTTACCAATGAACACAATAAAGATTAGTAGAAGTAATGTAAATCAACTAGCACATTTGTTACAAAATAATAAATTTACATGAAAGTATTTCCCTTCAACACTCACAAGTATTAGTCGGACCAACTTACTGCAGAGAATAATAAAAGATATTGAGAGAAGTTGTATTATTCTCATTAACTTAGAAAGTATATATAGCTATACATAAGCTAGGTTAGGCAGATAGACTAACGTAAATAGTTACAACAGAGTACTAAGAGTAAGGAGAGAAAGCTATAGTTGTAAAAGATAAATATGTATAACAGTATTCTCAACATAATAAGTATGAAAAAATAAGCTAAGGTTTGACCATATTAATCAATCCTTATCACTTACTATCTAATTAATCTCTAAACTAACTTAATCCCACATAGATGACAATCACGGCATAATAATAATAATAATAATAATAATAATAATAATAATAATAATAATAATAGGCACAAAATAATCATATTATACACATAAGTTTGACGTTACGACTTTTAAAGTTGACAAACTCCCCTAATTTTAAGATAATCTAATCATACGACTCACACTAATGATATCATATTGTAGCCTGCATAGCAAATTAAAAACAAAGTTCTTTGTTCATGCTGCTGGAGTATTTCATGTTCCAAAAGGGTCACGAAACTTCGCCAATTGCTAATATCACGGCCGGTTGATCATCACTTGCTTAACATCAATTATTAAATTCCATGAAGTCACAAATATCATGAAATCATATCATCTATCTGACACAACTAATTGCTATTTCACAAATTGGATTAAAGTTGTTTAACATAAACACACAATTGCCGCACTATTTCGATTATTTTAATAACTTCAAAGCATATAATTAGTTCTCAAAATTAAATTCAATTATAATGTCACTAAAATTTTATTTAACATATAATCGAAAATAGCAATATTAGTATATCACCAAACGTGGTGATAATAATGATTCGAAAACAAAAACCCACAAAAGATTAATCTCGGCTGCAAACTTAAATCCACTTCAATTGTTGTGCCAAATAAAAAGCATCCTAAATTCAACATATCAAGAATAAGATATTTAAAATCAATAATCGTCTTTTAGATTGTTAATAAATAAGCAAATAAAACGATAAATATTTATCTTAATGTTATGGATTTTGCGCTAGTCGATTATTGTAGATATAATAGAGGACTAGAGGTAGAGCTATGGTGCTGATAACGTGTTATAAAATAAGGTGAAACATGATAGAGATTGTGAGATAATCGATCCGTATATTTCTATTCCATATGAGGGGGGTATATATATATACACAATATAATTAGGGTTTGGTTAGATAAGAATATAAACCCTAGATCTATGTAGAATATTCTGGAATGATACAACATACAAGGAGTATAATGGGCATCCACACAATATTTCATAACATTTACGGAATTTTTTATTTGTTATCTTTCAAACTTATGACAATTCAAATAAATTTGACTATTTTTTTTATTCATTTTAATAACTTACTTCATATATCACATAACTTTAAAAAACAAAAAACTTAAAATTACAAACGATAACAAGTTCTAAGTTGTTTACACTAAACCTATTTCACTTTCATTAAACTTGTTTTAATTGTATAATTAAACTATAACACTGTGTTTGGATCGAAATTTTGGAAGGAAATGGAGGGGAAGGAAGATGAAGGAAAGGGAGGTGAAGGAAGGGGAGGGGTGAAGAAAACCAAATCCCTCATTTGGATAACAGAGAAAATGAAGAAAGAGAGAGTGAGGGAATTTGCTTGTTCTTGTGAATTTTACCCATGGCTGAATTAATGTGTTTGCTCTTGTGATAATATGAATTGAAGTTCTCAATTTTTCAAAATCAATAATTCACAGATCAAAATTTCAAAATATAAATTTCTGGAAAATATAAAATTCTTTCATATATAAATTTTCCGAAATAAAAAAATTCTAAAAAGCAAATTTTCTTCATTGTTGATTTTCCAAAACGAAATTTTCTGAAAATTGATTTTTGCAAATTAAAACCAAAATTTCTAAAATTTGATTTTCGAAAATTAAAACAAAAATTTCTGTATGCTGGTTTTAGAAAATTAAAGAAGACCGTATTTTCTGAAAATTGATTTTTGAATATCAAAATCTTTTTTTTTTTTTTCCAAAAATTCGATTTTTGAAGATCATAATCAATTTTTTGAAACTTGATTCATGAAATTAAAAATCAGATTTCATGAAAAATCGATTTTTGTAAATCAAAACCAGAAATTATGTATCTCAACATTAGAATTTTTATACTTTAAAATCAATTTTGAAAAATAAAATTTCTTAAGATCGAAATTTTAAAAAGTAGAAAAGTATGGATATGGCGGCAAATGATGTGGCGGAAGATGACGACAGAAGATGACAGTACGGCTTGTGGTAGAGGTGACAAACGAACTATAAGTGCCGGAGAAAATCTAATATATATAAATAAAGTAGGCATTTTTGGAGAGCTTTCGGAGCGCCACGTAAGAAATATACTTATTTCGACCAATAAGAAGAAAAGATAAAGTAAAAATTTAGGAAAAGATAAATTTATTAATTCAATACCGTGAGTATAAGAAATCCAAAAAAAATATCCTAAGAAATATTTAAATGATAAACGCTTATAATAAAGTTTGATACCTATCATTATATGATAAATTTTAATAGTATTTATGATAAGAAATACAAATTGTTCTTTAAAGATTTGTATTTTATTTTTGAATTAAAAAATTATGTCGCCACATAAAAGTAACGAATTAGATTTGATATATCTAAAATTTTAATGCCACGTAGATTATAATCCACGAATTAAATTATTTTAATGAAAAAAATAAAATAAAAATATAGGAAAAGATAAATTTATTAATTCAATACTAAGAGTATAAGAAATCCAAAAAAATATCCTAAGAAATATTTAAATGATAAACTTTTATAATAAAGTTTGATACCTATCATTATAAGATAAATTTTGATAGTATTTATGATAAGAAATACAAATTGTTCTTTAATTATAATTAAATTAAAATTTGTGATGCCTACCATTATAAATTGACACATCATACGACATAAACAAAATTTCCTATCATTAGAAAACCCCATCAAGCGAATTTTGTGTTAGTAATTTTGTGTTAATTTTTAGTCATCAATGGCCGGGTAATTTTTAGCTTAATTTTTAAATCCTATGTTTAAATTAGTATTTCTAATTATACTTACATTGTATTAATTTGGGATACTCAACGATTATATGTTTATGTTTTATTTACTAAATGTTTTTTTACATACAGATCTAACACATCATACGACACAAATAAAGTTTCGTATCAATACAAAACCCCATCAAGCGAAATTTGTGTTAGTAATTTTGGTGTTAGTTTTAGGTCATCAATGTCCGGGTAATTTTTAAAATCTTATGTTTAAATTTATATTTGTAATTATTAGTTACATTGTATTTATTTAGGATACTTAACGATTATTTGTTTATGTAATGACATACGATTAGGTGTTGTATACTTAATATATGGATGGCTTTGGTTATTTTTGGAGATGATGAAAAAATTCCAATGCATAGATTTGATTTTATATCGCAACAATTTTTCTTTTATTGGTAAATATATTGATTTATTTTATTTAAATGTAGATATTTAATTTATATCAATTTCAGTTTGACTAACATTTCACGTTTCAATTTATCCATTGATGTAGTAGGTTGGTTGTGGACGGAAGAGGTTGGTGATTCTATCGAAATAAAAGGTATGATAAAACAATGAATAATGATTTAGGATTTAATTTATTAAAAATTTATCATTTCACATTAAAGATTTTATATAACGGAAAAAATATCATATTTACAATTTATTTATATTTAATAAATTCATTATAAATTATAGTAAAAGTAAATAATATGAAACTTTTGTAATTTTGTCTGAAATTATTAAATACAATAAATCAAATAATTAAAAATCTTAGATGAAAAAACCGTGCATCGCACGGGCTTCCATCTAGTTAAACCAATTTTCCTTCCAAATCTACTCTAATGTGGAAAGATTTGTTCTATCCTTCCATTTCTCTTCCTCCCAATTCCCTCACATGCCATTTTTGCTATCCAAATAGAGGAAAACTAATCTCTTCTTTTCCCTCCATCCAAACAAGCTGTAATAATCCTTATGAAGTTGTGAACCCTCATTTAAACTCGTGTTTCATCAAAATATTTTACTAGTTTGACATTGGTAGCTCTTATCTAAACTTAATTTTTCCTAAGTTGAGCAAAACATAGCCTAAACGGGGAATAAAAAATCTGGCAATACCTCACAATTATCTGAAACGTCAGGGTAAGAATGTTAGGATAGTAAGTTTCCATACTGTTCTTCAATTGAAGAGTATACCATCTGCAGAAAACAATGCATATGACACTTCAACCCAGATAATATTAACAACCAATCCACATAGTATATTGTCAGCCAACACACACTCACAGTTCAAGCATAGGCGTCTTAGGAGAAGAAAACAACAAAGTAGCTAAACAAAGCAAATAAAAAAGCCTCGAAAATGTCCCCAACTTATTTATTTACATTGATAGTTGATGTGAAACTGGTGGCAAAATCCTCGTGACCAGCCAACATAGCCTCAGCAAACACAGTGCATGGTACCACCAGCTTGCCCCAGAAAGCTGCTAGAACAGTTGGAATCAGGGCTACCAATATCAATATCCTCATCGAAATCCAGCAGATCTAGAGATTTGTAACTGTTTGATGATAGTACCCTATCAGTATCTGCAAAGGAATCCAAACACCGGTCAGATCTTCCTCCCGACTTGCGGTAATGCTTCTTGTCTTTAGTTGCACTTCCTCCCCCACGCACACTCTTGCTCTTTTGCTTTCCCTTTCCATGTTTCTTACTGCTCTTGGACTGCTGCTGATTCTTTTTCTTTGGGTAGTGAGACAACGAAGTTGGTGGTGGATCATATACGTCAGGAGCCCAAGATACACTCAGCTTCCTTGGAGGCACACCTATCTTCTCACGGCTACCCTTGAGGGCAGAGACAAGCTTGCTTTCAGTTGGAAGAGACAGTGAGCGCAAGCAAGATTTACTTTCAGGCTGAAAATCAAGTGTCGCTTCCTCCTTGACAGCAACAGGAAAAGTAGCACACTTGTGCAAGCACTTACTAGATGTTGCAATGGAGCCCTCCAGATCTGAGTCAAAATCACCAGATCCTGTGTCTTTATCTTCCAGACTACTACTACTGCTGCTGCCATTATCATCAGATGGCAGAATGCCAGTATCCAAATTCTCACTGTTCACTAGCAGATTATCATGAAATGCATTTTCAAGTTTCTGCAGTGTGTCTACTGTAGTACCACTGCAGGCATGCTGCACTTTCATGGCAGAAGATTGCTCATGATCATCAGTGCCACTATCATATGCATGGACGCTGCCCATCGAATAAGAACAAGAGAATTGCAGACTCAATTTTGCAGAGCCAAAAAATCACAATATTGCACAACACAATCAGATTAACAAATGTCTCCAAAGACAATTGTAATGACTATAGCAGAGATCAACTACCTTCTATAGAGCAATCCCTTTTATCTCTCTACAAGGTGTGAGCAGTTTAATAAGAGGAAAACCAAGAAACACGAGGAAGGGAAGACAGAGATGGTCACTAATAAGCGAAAAACAGAAATAACCTAATGTTAACTAAGATTACCACGCCGATCACTTTTTTCAAGATGTTTCAGACGATGGGAACATAATAAACTACGCAAAGAAGTAGCCAACAAAATGGAAGGTACAATAGGAAGTGTAGTGGGCACCGAAGGCATTGTGCTCCGATGCTCTTCGATCCCCCCTCGGGACAAGTAAACCTCTAAATGCAACAAACCTAATATAAGTTCCAACTCCCTGTTATAAGAAACTAAGTGTCACAACTTCTGGCCAGAGTAGTTTTAGGCACTTAGGCAGTTAGTTTTCTCTCGAAAGGTAGCATATTCCTTTAGCTTGAGGTATTGTGGCACAAATTGTATCCAAATCTGTCAAGAGGAATTTAACTACATAAGGTCCGGAATAAAGAGCATAAAAAAATCTTAGCACATATAATTGATGTAACGTTCACAAAAGAAGGGGAAAACAAGTACACAATTCAACATTGAAAATTTGTAGAATCCCAGAAAACATTCAGAATGGAAATATGAATCAAGCTTCCCCAAGGCAAGGGAATGCAAGTCTGTCTTTACTCTTTATCAAAAAGTCATCGGAATAAGTACATAAAACTACGAACTGCCCCAGGAAAACAACTGACAAGCACAACCAATTATACAACTAATTTGATTATTTGACAAAGACTTTGATCTTGACATTATACTATTACTAATCAGCAAGATATATATCACAACACCTATGTATGCAAATATGTGACAAAACGGCTGATACAAATTGACAATCCGTAACATAAAGAAGAGCAAAGGATCAAAAGATGCAGTTCCAACATTAGATGCATTGTAAAACGGAGTTATCTGTTGTATTATTGTATTGTACACTAATTAATCATTAAAATTTCATCAGCTACTGCCACAAACATGTGAGGAAATGTAAATGATTTGGCAATATATACTCCAAACAATCATTTAAACACGAAAAAATGGTATTCAACGAAAGGAAGGAGGCAACGCTATATGAACCTAGATTATCATTCAATAATTCCTAGTCCAATAAACAATTTTATCATGTTCTGTTAATACATAAATTGATAACAAATAACCACATCTGAAAGCAAATACTCAGAATAACTCAGATTCAAAACCATGTTTAACTCCTTAAAAAAACCTCAAATGACGAGATTATAATTGCTAATACTTACTCCAACTAAACACAGAAGACTATTCCGATACGTCGCAACATAAGCTGAATAAACAGCAGATCATAATTCCATATAATTTTTAACACAAAAAATACATAAAAAGCAAGCTCTTCAAGTGCTGAATCATGTAAAAACTAGAAAATCAATCATTCATACAATTTTTTTTTTAAATAATTAAGGATAAAACACATGAACAACTAAAAAACCTAATTATTCAACAATAATCAAAAAAGCTCACAATTAAACATTCCGTACCATACCAGAACCCTAAAACAAAAAATCTGACCAAAAAAAAAAAAAAAAAAAAAAAAACCTAATTCAAAATTTTAAATTCAACAATAAAAAAAATCAATCATCAATTTCAAACCAAACAACCCTTTGAATGAGATCCGATATACACACCTACAAAAAAAAATTAAATATATAAATTAAAAATTAAAGGAAAAAGAAAAAAGAAAATACAAACCTGATTGATTCGATCTGAAGGAAGGTAAGAATATTACGAACAAGCTACAGAAAAAACCTTCAAGAATTAGGCATTGTCAATAGAAAAAAAATTGAAGAAAAATATCTAGGGTTTGAGGGGTTTTTAAACTATATTATCTAGATGACAGATAGAATAGATAGATAGATGATGATGTTTTTGTAAGGAAAAGAAAAGACGAGAAAATTCTAACCTTTTTAATTTCCAAACTTAAGGATTATTTCCTTGTATTTCTCTTTGTATTAATTTCATGGATCTGTCAGCTTCAATTTTTATTTATACCCAAATTAGTCAAACGCGCTCATTGAAACGGAGATGGTCTACCGACGTTAACTATACGCTTGCACAATCTAATGTTTACCACTTTAACCCTTTGTTTAGTATAGTATACCTCGTCATTTTCGGCCGGGCTGAATTGGTATTGTTAATCCTTCGGTTATGAAGTATAGCCCCCTACCTGGTATGGGCGGCCCTTGCCCAATACCAGAATATAATAATAATTTCTCCAAAAAAAATAAATAGAAATGAAATAAGGGTAGGGTAAAAAAAGAGGAGAGAGAAATTTCCTCCTTGTTTTATCAATTACGCGCGAAATGTTTCCCGGCGTCGTAGAGAGAAATTTCCTAAAAGATCTACAAGAATTTCCTACAAGATCTACAGAAATTTCCGGTAAAATTCCCGCTAGAGAAGGCCGTTTATTGAAATGGAGGATCTAGTAAAGTAATCGAACTAGTGAAATTGTTGTTGGAAAATTAGGGTTTAATAAAATAATGAATCTGTTGTTTTGGTGTGTGCTGTCGGAAGAATTGCCAATGGAAGTCGGTGTAAACTGTGAAGTAGAGCCCTTGGACCATGATGTTGAAGTATGCGAGTGGGATCTAGAACAAGTTGAGGTATGTTTCACTGAAGTTTGTTTCACTGAGGTATTCAAATATTACCAAATTGTACTGAGATTAATTGTGTTTGTGTATTGTTGATGCATATGATTAATGCAGTAAGTGCAATTGAGGTTTTTCTTTTCAGGGAATTAGCTTTTGTTTATTAGTAGTTGAGTATGTAAAGGATTGATTTATTGTTGATGCATATGAGTAATGGTGTTTGGGAATTTGCTGTAAGTGGTGTTAGTGCATATGAGGTTTTGTTTGGAATAGGAAATTTGGTAATATTTGAATAAGTATATGATTTGGTTTCAGTTAGGTTTTGGGTTGTTTGATTGGTAAAGTATTGTCGGTGTTAGTAATTTGGGTTGTTTGATTGGTAAAGTGTTTGCCTAAACTGTTTCTTTATTTAACACTGTCAGGATGCTATCATAATGAACACTCCAGTGAAGGATGTATTAGGGTGTTCAGTAGATGCAGCAACCCCGGTACGGTGTGTTGTTGAGAGTGAAGAAGGCAGTATGAAGATTTACTGAACCACCCTAAAGTGGGTATGGTGTTTAGGAGTTGGGAGTGTGCTGATCAATTTTTCATAAAATATGGGAAGCAGAGAGGATTTGGAGTTTTCTGTGCGGCTAGTAATTTCAAGATAGAGCACGGTAAAACTGACAAGAGTTAGAGGAGGAGCTACATTTGGCGGTGTGAATGTGTTGGTAAGCCATACTTAAGGAGAAGAGTAAATGGGAAAAGGGTGTATGGTGGTGGTTTGGCTTTGGACTTAAATCAGAGGAAGACTAAGAAGTGTGGGTGTCCAGTGGAAATGAGGGCATTTTGTAAACCTGATGATTCGTGGGAAGTGCAAAAGGCAATCATAGAACATGAATTTCACAATCCAACTCCCCGAAAGTCACGACATATTTCCATGTATCGGCAGGATGAAATCACTACTGCGGTTAGGAGGAAGTTATTCAATGACTGCAGTGCTGGTAGTCAGGTGACACAAGTGCATCGTAGTTTAGCCAAAGAGCGCGGTAGGGTAGAGAATACGACTAAAATTACATAGAGGGATTTGAGGAATGTATTGGCTAGGCAAAAGAAGTTCAATATGAGCGGGGGTGATGCTAATGCAATGCTTGCGTATTTTGATAAGATGAGTTCAGACAACCAGAATTTTTTTCACAAGTATAGGTTAGATGATGAGGGTAGGCTAACTAATGTCATGTGGGTTGATGCACGTTGCCTATCAGGAGTTCGGGGATGTAGTATGTTTTGACTCTACCTATGTTACTAATGAGTATGAGCTCCCGTTTGCCAACATCGTCAGTGTGAATCACCATGGCCAGACTATACTTTTGGGCTGTGCTTTAGTGTCCCATGAAAACACTCAAACTTTTGTGTGGCTGTTTTCGAACTGGCTAGACTGTATAGGAGGTAAAGTCCCAAGGGGGATTTTGACAGACCAGTGTGTTGCAATGAGGAAAGCTTTGAGTATTGTGATGCCCACTGCCAAGCATAGGTGGTGCTTATGGCATATTGTGAATAAGTTTGGTACCAAGCTGGGAATGTATGCGAACTACCAGGAATTTCACGACGTGCTACTTAATGTTATATATGACAGCTTAAGTGAAGATGAGTTCGAGGTAAACTGGAGTGTTGCAATGGAGTCATATGCACTTGGATCAGATGAATGGCTTTCAGGTTAACATGCTGACTTTAGTTTTTTGTTAGTGTTATGGTTGCTGAGTTTGGGTGAATTATTTTACTGTTATTTCCAAAACAATTAGTGATTGTATGTTTTATAGTATTATATCTGCTTTTTCAGTGATTGTGCTAGTGTTAAATCAGATTGAAGAAATTATTATAAATGCTCTATCAGAAAATAAATAATGTTTGGTTAGTCATTGTTTCATATAACTTATGTATAGATTAACAAAATTCTCATGGGGATTAAAGATATAAGTGTTGTTAATAATATTGGTTCACAAATCAAATAGGATTGTTCGAGGAGAGACATATGTGGATCCCGGCCTATATGAAACACCTTTTTGGGCGGGCATGAAAACTACATAGCGTTCAGAGAGCATTAACAGCTTCTTTGACAAGTATGTCTAGCGGGACACTCGCCTGTACTAGTTTGCAGAGAGGTATTGTGATGCCATGGAGAATAGGGCAAATGTAGAGAAATAAGCTGATGCCAACAGTGCAATGAGAATGAGGCATCTGATAACCGGGTTTTCTTTACGAGAAAAACTTCCAGAAAGTTTACACCGATGCTAAGTTTGTAGAGGTGCAGGACCAATGCACCAGGCTTATGTACTTGAGTGTCGTTGGGAAACAAGAGATATCCAACAATGTTGTGGAACATTTGGTTCAAGATGTATGGTTGTATGATAAACAACTAACGAAGGAGATTCCTCTTGAAAGGAAGAGAATTTACACTGTAATGATAAACTCTGAAACAAATGATATGTCATGTGAATGCAAGCTTTTTGATTGTCATGGAATAATGTGTTGCCATCAGTTAAAGGTGTATGATTTAAATGGCATTACTGCAGTCCCTTCTAAGTATATATTGAGGTGTTGGCATAAAGATATCCATAGGCGTCACACACGGGTTAAGGTCACATATATACCATGATCCTATCAAAACTGCAGAAGTGAAGAGGTATAATAGGATAATGGTCCGATTTGAGAGCGTGTGTCTGAAGGCAGCCACCCGTCCAGAGTATGTGAAAATGGTGTTTGATGCCATATGCCAGTTGGAATACTTATGTACTGGAGGTCTGCAATCATCTCCTTCAGTGAATGATAATGTGAATGATGTGGATGATAATTTTGGTAGCTCCAGCGTGCCTTCTCATGTTAATGAGTCTCTTGGGAACACATCTGCTTTGGGGCTTGAAGATATATCCCTTGATCCAGTCAACACTCCAACTCTTAACACACGTGTTTCAAATGAAGAAGTTTGTCCTCAGGGGGTGAGTTTAGGGAATGAGAAGCAGCCTTCTGATGTGTTGGCACCCAAAGCATTGTCTGTCGGGGATCTAATTTCGAGGAAAAAACCATATAGACCAAGGGCAAAGCGATTCCTATCATTTGTGGAGAAGTGTGCTAAGAAAGCAGCATCGGAACTAAAGTAAAAGCAAAGCACGGTAAACCATTGTCATTAGTTTATGAATCTTTTGGTTGTGTTACAAAAACCTTAAAATGTTTTCTTTTGTCTATAGGACCAGAGTGGGTTGAATGATGCTGTAATGGAACCTAACAAGCCCCCCAAGCCAAACAGAAAAAGAGGAAGGAAATCAATAAAATAGCAACAAGCGGCTAATGTTATTCCTATAAGTGAATATGATGGATTGAAATGTAATGCATGAATGGTTTGTTGTTGGTATAAAAAATAATCTTGTTTCAAATAACAAGGACCAACTCAGGTGGTGGATCAAGGACCAATATCTGCGATTTGGCTTGGCGGAATAGGGTGTGGACCTGTATATGGTGAAGTAGGCTACTTTACTAGGTCCATTCAATCCTGTCCTCTGTGGGTTGCCCGCGATGTGCTCCCATTTATTTCTACTACCATTATGAGTGCACCATCCTACAATAATATATCGGGTTATTAACATCTTAGTAGTGATATATCTCTTTTGTATTATCAGCGCATGAACAATCAGTGCAGTCATTGGGATATTGCGTTTTGTATATCAATCGTAGTAGTGACAGGTCTCTTTTGACACTTTTGTTAATTATGCTAATTGCATGTGATGAATGATCAATCGTAGTTATTGCAAAACTAAATAAACAATGCTAAAAAGTTAAATTAGATAATTTAAAACCAGTACACTAATCACCACCATCACTGATAATTTTTTTTTTTGTCAAACCTAATACAATAACTAAGCTAATTTCATATTGCTGCTAATTCCATGATGCTAACACTGATCACCACCGACACGAGTACACAGAAGAGTATTATATTGAAATTGTTGTTGCCTGCGGTACTTGTATTTCGATTGTGTAATTCCCTGGACAACCTCTTATTTTCATGACCCAAACACTCCATCCTAGCGTTGGGTATGCTGAGTTCAGTGGTAAGCTTCTGTTTCTCCGAAATAAGGACGTTGGTCACATATCTTTGCCAATCGGTCAACTCTTTGTCTACCCACTAGAAATAGTCACAGCCTTTCTCCCCCGTTTCGAAATTGTGAAACATGTAGGAAAGGAATTTCCTCCCCGGGTTGTCGTGTGTCCAGCTGGTTATCTTTGCTACCGGCAATCCACATTCGCATCGCTTCGTAAGTCTTGACATCTTCGGTATGCAGTTGGAGATTAAAGGAGGGGGAACTTTTGAATTTTGTTGTAATTTGAAATTTTTTGTAATTTGAATCTTCGGTTAGGAAGCTGTTTATATAGATATGATGTCAACTAGCTATGTATAAGCTATTTATACTGGTTTAATTCATAAAAACTATTCAATTTTACATGGGCGAGTTCCAAACAATGTCATCCTTCATTTGTACGGTTTATCTTCTGCTAAGAAAAACTATGTATAAGTAAAATACTGTTATTACAAAGTAGACATCTGTTATTAAAAATGTTGGGTTTCATAGTGTCCGACACTACGCGGAATGAAACCCGCCCAAGACCCGCACACTAATTAATGAAACTAACCATGCAATCGCATAATTAAACAACAAAAGAGAGAGAAAAAGAAAAGACAATCTTACCCTCGACGCGTGCTTCGCTCGCTTACGAGCTCTTGCTTAAAAGCTCTAGCTTCGCAAGTGCGTAAGCCTCCGACGGCTCGCACCCTCGACCTGACCCGAGCGGTCTCTACACCGAAGGTTAGTTAGGGCTAGACCAAGGAAATACTAGAGTATTACGAACTGAACGGCTTTTTCACTTATAGATGCCTTATTGAGTTCCACTCAAGTGCTTTTTCCCAAACCCAAAACAAGGGTATTTATAGGGAAGGGAGTCTTGATTTCCCATTTCCCTTCAATGTGGGAGAATTGCGTTTTGCTTAATTTATTTTAATTCAAAAACAAATTAAAAAACAAATCAATCACACAAGCGCCAAGTGGCATATGGTGAGCAAGGGTAGTTGAGGACCACTAAGGGGGAGGGGGGGACCAAAGCACCACTTGCTCCGAGCAAGGCCACCAAGACCGGTCCCCATTGACCAAATGCTGACTTCACACATGGCTAGCTGGCAGCCTGCCTTTGCTGCCAAGGCTGCCTAGCTGGCGCTTAGCACCAAGGCAGGGCTGGCTGGCCAGCCTGCCATCGCATGTGCGCAGCAAGTAAGCCGCGCACGCATTACGGGCTGCAACTGTTACTGCGATGCGTTGCGAGTGCTGCTGTGCGAGTGCTATGCAATGCCCAGCACGCAAGCACGCATAGCCCATAGCACAAACACGCATAGCGTGCTGCTGCTGACTACACGATGCTCGTGCTAGGCGCAGCCTAGCTGCTGCACACTAGCACACATAGCGCGCCAGGTGCTAGCATGCGTGCGGCCAAGTGCACCAGTCCCACAAGCATGCTTAGCCAGCAAGCCTAGCACACAAATGCATGCTTGGCTTGCGGCGTGCCTTGTGATGCATGCGGTGGCCTAGGCTAGCCTAGCAATCGCATGGCTAGGTTAATGCGACGCTACGGCTAAGCTCGATATCCGACATATTTGTTCGTAGTACTCTAATGACTCATCTAATCCTTTGGATTGATTCATCGTCTCGGATCGGTCATCGTCTCGGATCGAACAACTCGAAGGGTTCAGTCAAGATTAAGCTATAATATTAATTATACATTAATATTACTGATCGGAAGCGGCCTCCACCTAGGCATTCCGATCACTTGACCTCACTGAAGAATTAGCTTTTTAATAATTCTGAACCCTTTATCGGAATAATACACTTGTTGGAAGGACGCCATTCCTTTCAATCTCCCACTTGTCCTTCCGGACAAGTGTGTAGTTAGTGTATAGCCCATTTCCTATGTCACTTAATGTCTCTTCATGAACTATAAGGTAAGAATCTTCGTCATCCTTATTACATCCAGAAGTGATTCTCGATTTCCAAGTTCGACTGTCAATAAGTAGATGATTTCTAAAATCCATCTGAGCAAGGCCATGCATTTTCACAGTTTCGCTCTTCGAGAAGCCTTCTAAACAACAAAGACATGTTCCCTATTGTCAGTAGGGGGACATTCCTAGTCTTGTATTGTTAGCTTCCCTAACTAAGAGGACCTAGTCGCCCGAGTGTTGACATTATAATCCCCTTTTACGGCAGACGTTTGACAACATCAAAACGGACTAGTACTCAAATAAGAGAACCTACAATACTCACGATCGAGGAAAAAAGGTTCCGATTTCTATAATGAGAAATGTACTTATGACGACTTTAAATCTCTTAAAGTACACTCATAGGTCAATCTGGTACAGTTCCAAACCAATACCTGTGCAAATGATTTATGACAATCATGTCCTTGTAGCACAAGAAACGGTGCTATAAATCATACTACACACTAATCTCAAGTGGTCATTAACCGTCCATCATTTAAATGACCTTGATTAGGGATAATTTTCGATTGAAATATTCAATGTTCACTTAACAAGTGTTTCTTTTACCCTATTTTGAATATTCTAAGAAATCGAATGGACTCATTATTTAATTCTAAGCCACAATTAAATAGAAATGGAGTAATAATAAATTTGCTGAAAATTTAATTGCTCTAAAACCGAATGGTTCAACATAGTGTTTTACATTCAAATCTCAAATTTAATTAAAACATACCAGGGAAATCAAAGCCAATCTCCAACGTGCCTGATTCCCATTGCCTCAACGTGCTTGTTGTGCTTCACTTAAGGCAAAGGTTTAGTGAGTGGATCGGCTACATTGTCGTCCGTTCCAATCTTACAAATTCTGATTTCACCCTCGGACTTCCATTCCCTTATCATGTGAAATCGCCTCTTGACATGTTTGACCTTCTGATGTTCCCTTGGCTCCCTAGCCTGAGCAATAGCTCCATTGTTATCACAATAGAGGTCTATCGAACCCTTGATGGAGGGTACAACATCAAGTTAACTAATGAACTTACGAATCCAAACTGCCTCCTTAGCTGCTTCTGAAGCTGCCAAGTACTCGGCTTCAATTGTAGAATCTGCAGTGGTGCTTTGCTTAGCACTCTTCCAACTAAATGCTCCTCCATTTAGGCAGAATATGTACCCTAATTGCGACTTGGAGTCGTCTCTGTCAGTCTGGAAGCTCGCGTCGGTATAACCTTTAACAACCAAATCATTACTCCCACCATAGACCAGAAATTTATCCTTGTTCCTTTTCAGGTACTTTAGGATATTCTTGGCCGCAGTCAAATGCGCCTCTCTTAGGTCTGATTGGTATCGGCTCGTAGCACTCAAGGCATACGATACATCCGGCCTAGTGCATATCATGACATACATGATCGATCCAATAAGCGAAGTATATGGAATTTCTTTCATCCTTTCTCGCTCATCAGGTGTCTGTGGACACTGCTTCTTGCTGAGAGTCATGCCATGTGACATGGGTAGGTGCCCTCTTTTGGCCCCTTCCATGTTGAAGTGTGCCAGTACCTTATCAATATAAGTACTTTGGCTCAATTTAATCATCCTTTTAGATCTATCCCGATAGATCTTGATGCCTAATATGTATAGAGCCTCTCCCAAGTCCTTCATTGAAAAGCATTTCCCAAGCCAAGTCTTTACAGACTCCAACATTGGAATGCTGTTTTCAATGAGCAATATGTCATCGACATATAAGACGAGGAATGAGATGTCACTCCCACTGACCTTCTTGTAAAATGATAAGACCAAACTTACTAATGGCTTCATCGAATCGCAGATTCCAACTTTTGCTTGCCTGCTTTAGTCCATAAATGAACTTCTTAAGCTTGCATACCTTCCCAGCATTGCTTGAATCAACAAAACCTTCCGGCTGTGTCATATACACAGTTTCTTTCAAAATCCCATTAAGTAAGGCGGTTTTTACATCCATTTGACATTTTTCATAATCATAATGCTAGGATAATCCGGACGGACTTAAGCATGGCGACTGGCGAAAAGGTTTCATCATAATCAACGCGCGTGAAGTTGCCTGTAACCTTTTGCCACCAATCTAGCTAGCTTTGTATGCAGATACATTTCCATCTTTGTCGGTTTTTAACTTGAAAAGCCATTTGCAACCGATAGGTGTGTAACCTTCGGCCAAATCAACCAAGTCCCAGACTTGATTTTCAAACATGGAGTCCATCTCGGATTTCATGGCCTCTTGCCATTTTGCAGAGTCGGGGCTCGTCATAGCTTGTTTGTATCTCCATCCATTATGAGGATGTCCTGATCTTTGGTTAAGACAACACCGAGGAATCTGTCTGGTTGAGATCTTGGCCGTAGCGACCTACGCAGGGTAATAGGTTAAGCACTTGCATTGTCGGTTTGACTCTGACCAATGTCAACAGCTGCTTCTAAAGCACTTTGATTGTCAGTTTTGTTAGGTTGACTTTGTTGCTCGTCCTCTCGAACTTCATCGAATTCGATTTTCCTCCCACTTGTCATTATGGAAATGTGTTCCTTCTCCAAAAAGACACCATCTCGAGCAACAAACACTTTGTTCTGGGAGGTGTTAATTCTGATAGAATGTCATTTTCTTTCAAATGATCGTCAAATTCGTGGCTCAAATACTCGCCACCTCGATTAGATTGAAGTGCTTTGATTTTCTTGCCAAGCTGATTTTCAACTTCACTCCGAAACTCTTTGAATTTCTTAAAAGATTCAGATTTGTTCGACATAAGGTAGACGTAGCCATATCTACTATAGTCGTCGGTGAAGGTGATGAAATATCGATAACCTTGCCTTGCGGGTGTACTCATTGTTCCCATACATCTGTATGTATAAGACCCAATAAGTCACTAGCCCTTTCTTCTTACTTGGAGAATGGTTGCTTTATCATCTTGCCTAATAAACATCCTTCGCAATTTTCAAACGACTCTAAGTCGAATGAGTCAAGAATACCTTCATGAAGAAGTTTCTTGATGCGTTTGATGTTAATGTGGCCAAGTCAACACTGCCACAAGTAGGTTTGATTCGACTTAATGGTCTTAGCTCTTTCGGTGTTATCATTAAAATTTGTCTAATCATATGTAGAATATGCAATTTTCATAAAACATATAAGCAAGACATTCAAAAGACAACCATTGTTATAGTCTTCTGATCAAATAACCAGGCATCCAACGCCATTTATCAAAATATGTTCAAAGGCATGATAAACATGAATTAGTTTAATTACAAGCCAAAGACAAATAATGTGCCTACAACCACGATGGAAAGACCATCTTCATTGTCCGCTCGTAGTTGCACATCCACTTGTGAAGCCCTCTCACTTGGTCCCTGAAAATGGGAGCATAAAGTGAGTTAAACATGGTATTTAATACCTATGAATAGCTTTATACACAAGTGTTTAAGGAAGATACCTGAGGTAGATGAAACATTCTTCTCCTCCTCATCCCTGTGGAAGATCTTGCATTCCCTCTTGTAGTGGCCTTGCCCACAACAATAGAAGCATCGCATCTTCGCTGTGTTCTTGATCTCCTTCTTCTTTGCTCTCAAGGGCTTTTTGGTTGCTCCATATAGGAGGTGGCTTGGCGTAGTAGTTGCGTGCACTACATTTCTTAAAGAGTGTATCTCCTTTCCCGCAGCTATATGCATCCTAAGTGCATCATAGCCCGAGTGGAGTGAAGCAAGCAAGATATGACCCACCATCTCATCCTCCAATGGGATTCCGAGAAGCTCCATGTGCTTGAAGAGCCTAGTCATTCTTAGCACATGAGGTTGGAGGGGCATACTGGGTCTCAACTTGGTATTGTAGACCCTTGACCAAAGCCGGTACCTCTCTTTAGCATGGAAACCCTCTTCCGGTGGCTTAATATTTATGTTTGAGAGTGACCTAGTCACATCAAACACGAGTCCATCATAGTTGCCATTGAGACTCTTGGTGACTCTCACATTGACAACGTCCTCAAGTGCTTTGAGGAACATGTTCGGAAAATAGGAGGAGAACTTTTCCTTCCATTCTTCCGGGATGGAATTAGCCATAAGTCGCGAGACTTTTATTCAATTGGAAGACCATTCATCATGAGCTTCATCACTGATGATTCCCTTAGAGAAGAAGCTTGGAATGGGAATATCAAGAACTCCATGGAACAATTCTAAAGAGTTATCCGCAGTTCCTTTACCCACTCCTTGAAGTTGACCAAGTTTAAGCTAAGGGCCAACTTATCAAGGAGTTCCGGGCACATTGAGTTGTTGTTGTTGTTAGATGCAGACATGATTCTACAATTGAAAGAATTTGAAATGAAAAACCATTCATAAAACCAATAAGTTTGAAATTTGAAGTGTACATGCAAATTTTCAATCTTATTGAGTGTTTTATCCACGCATTAATTTGTCCCTTTTAGGCGAGAATAAAACGATTCCAAGATCCCAAAAATCAAAAAGTGATTAAGCATGCTTTGGCTTGTCTTAACACTTAATATTTTAAGGTAAGCAATCCAATTGCTAATAGATCTAAGCTACTCTTGGTTCGATAAAACGTCGCATCTAATGCTTCCTTGACGTTTTATCTCCATTGCCACCCTTTTACTGATATAGTTTAGCTTAACCAAGACCAACTTGTATACCTAGTATACCTTACGTTCTTAGAGAAGTAGTGATGCCTTGCTTTGGCGTAGCCCATCACTACGTGCATTAGTTCGGTAAGTGTTGTTCTTAGAATGACAAATTTGGCTCAATTTTATAGGGACCTAGGGTTTTATGTTGGTTGATTTAAGAGAACTTAATTAATCATCGCAAAATTTGAAATCCTAGACATGCATTTATCATACCATTCATTCATATATAAACATAAGTAAAAGATGCATTTGGCAACTAGCATGACCCCTTGAGTCTTCAAGTCTCCATGGGTCTTCGATGCATCCTCTAGGCTTATCTTCTTAGAAACGCCGTCTTTGAGACATCTCCACCAACAATGCAACTACTAGCTTTAATGATTAGGACTAATCTAAATATTAAGGTACAAAAATACGCAACGGTACGCATACCGTATTTAGATTTACAAAAGTACATAATGGATCGCAGTCCGTATTTACTATCCTAATTGGGCCCCACTAGTTGCCATTTTCACAAAACCTGTGATACAATATACATTCCATTCATCCATCACTATTTGTGAATGACCCATGCATTTTACAACGTAAAACAAGTAACAATGCATAACACGCGCAAACTAGTAACTAACTTAGGTGGTTAATCCGATTAACACGCCTAATTAAAACTAGTCAAAGCTGTTAACCGATTATGTGATTAAAACGCAATAAAATTAGCTCAAGTAATTAACGAAGCTCCCACTAAATTTCGCATCCAATCAACTTAATTAATCCAATTAATTAAGCCGATTAACCCAAATTTTGCCAAATTATTTCGCAAGTGCCGGCAAAACCAAGGCCTAGCCTGGTCAAAATAATAAAATAATTAAAACGGCAAAAATTGCAAAACATATAGCCCAACGATGCTTTATGACGCCCAAGTGCTTAGCACCAAGGCTCGAGGTGCCTTGCGAGGCCGCACCCGCACAACTGCTTGTGGCCCAAGCACGTGGGAGTGACTTACGATATCGCTTGCGCGTTACACGGACCACATCAGCGCACTTGCACACACACAAGACATGGCCTCAAAGATCCTAAATCATGCTAGCTTATGTTGCCTAGCAACACATCGCAGCACCAACGCACCCTTATCGTAGCACCATGTGTGCACTAGCTGTGCATCCTAAATGCACCAAGCACGCACACACCGCACTTAAGCGTGTAGGCAACAAGCGTGCACCTAGCCCAACACGCCACACAACAGCAACACTTCGAGGCACGAGCAGCCCCATGCGCACCTCGACAGCCACATGTGGGCTGCGTGAGCAGCCCGGCTAGCCGTAGGTTGTGCTTGAGCGACCTTTGCCTCGATTTTTGTGCTTTTATCTCAGGATTTAATCCCGATATATGTGTGACATAAAATTGATTCTAAATTTATTTTAGAACTAACATTGAGCAAGAATGAAAATAAAACAAGTCTAACCTAAATAAATTCAATTTTAGTGCACAAACCAAAATTATTCAAGAACTGTTCTTTAAATTATTTTTGGTTCATCTTGATGCTTCAAAATTAAAGGGCTATACTCATAATTTATTTAATCAAACATAAATTAATAATGAGATTTGACAAAAAATTAAATGTGTTGGAAAAATGAACACATTCATCCAATGAAAAATTTCCCACAATAACTTGTGTAAACTTGAAAAATTACATCTTCCAATATGAAGATTAATTAACTTTCAATCACAAGTTTTGAACTCTTTAGAATTTAATCAACTCAAAAATGATTAAATCCAAAATTAGTTCAATATGGAATTTAGAAAGTAAAGTTCCAACCAAATAAACAATTAACGATTGGATCTTTAACATTATTAAAGGGACTTCAAAATTACAAATTCACCATAAACATTCACACTTGAAGCAATTGATTTGCAAAAATGTGAAATTTCAAGTTTATGTGAAAAATGAGCTCACCAAATTAAGCACCAAATATGACTTCATAAACATGCTTAATAAGGTTTATTATTGCAGTAGATTAGTGATGCAATCATACATTTATTCTACCTTTAACATTCCATAATTAATAGAGGTTTAAAGATTTAAAATTTTTTGTCAAAAACGAAAAACCCCTAGAAAAACATGTTTGTGGGTGGATTTTGGCTTCTGGATAACCCTTAAAAGAATAAAAAACAATTTAGAACATCGATTCTACCCAAAATTCACTATTTTTGGGTCAAAATCTAGGTTCGGGAGCCAAAATTAGTATAAATACGAGATTAAAACTAATTAAAACAAGCTTCTAATCTAATTAGATAGAAAAACCAGAAATTTAAATCCATTTAATTCGCCTTAATTAATTATTAGTTACAATAATTAAAATGAGCGCGGCTCCAATACCGCTGTTTGATTTCGTAGTGTCCGACACTACGTAGAATGAAACCAGCCCAAGACCCGCCCACTAATCATTGTAACTAAACATGCAATCACATAATTAAACAACAAAAAGAGAGAAAGAGAAAAGACGATCTTACCCTCGACGCGTGCTTCGCTTGCTTACGAGCTCCTACTTGAAAGCTCTAGCTTCGCAAGTGCGTAAGCCTCCGACGGCTCGGACCCTCGACCCAAAACATGGGTATTTATAGGTAAGGGAGTCTTGATTTCCCATCTCCCTTCAATGTGGGAGAATTGCATTTTTCTTAATTTATTTTAATTCAAAAACAAATTAAAATGCAAATCAATCAACAAGCGCCAAGTGGCATATGGTGACCAAGGGTAGGTGAGGACCACTAAGGGGGAGGGGGGACCAAAGCACCACTTTCTCCCCAAACAAGGCCACCAAGACCGGTCCTCATTGACTGGATGCTGACCTCACGCATGGCTGGCTGGCAGCCTGCCTTGGATGCCAAGGCTGCTCAGCTAGCGCCTAGCACCAAGGCTGGGCTGGCTGGCCAGCCTGCCTTCTCATGCGCGCAGCAAACAAGCCACGCACGCATTGCGAGTTGCTGCTACTGCGATGCGTTGCGTGTGCTGCTGCGCGAGTGTTATGCGATGCCCATCACGCAAGCATGCATAGCCCATAGCACAAGCACGCATAGCGTGCTGCTGCTGAGTACGCGATGCTCGTGCTAGGCGCAGCCTAGCTGCTCCATTGCTTGCGGCTGGGTGCGTGGCCCAGCACACTAGCACGCATGGCGCACCAGGTGCTAGCATGCGTGCGGCCAGGTGCTACAGCCCCGCAAGCATGCTCGGCCAGCAAGCCTAGCACACATATGCATGCTTGGCCTGCGGCATGCCTTGCGATGCATGCGTTGGCATAGGCTAGCCTAGCACTCGCATGGCTAGGCTAATGCGAGGCTACGACTTAGCTCGTACTTGTCGCTTGTTGGATTTCTCGTCTAGTCGTATTCCAATTCAACTCGACTTACGACGCTCAGTTTTGACGCTCTAAGCTCGATATCCGACGTATGTGTTCATAATACTCTAATGACTCATCTAATCCTTCAGATTGATTCGTCGTCTCGTATCGGTTTTCGATTGGGGTGCGACCCGAAGGATTCAGTCAAGATTAAGCTATAATATTAATTATATATTAATATTACTGATCGGAGACGACCTCCACCTAGGCATTCCGATCACTTGACCTCACTGAAGAATTAGCTTTCTAATAATACACTTGTTTGGAATAATACACTTGTTAAAAGGACGCCATTCCTTTCAATCTCCCACTTGTCCTTCCGGACAAGTGTGTAGTTAGTGTATAGCCCATTTCCTATGTCACTTAATGTCTCTTCATGAACTATAAGGTAAGAATCTTCGTCATCCTTATTACATCCAGAAGTGTTTCTCGATTTTCGAGTTCGACTGTTAATAAGCAGATGATTTCTAAAATCCATCTGAGCAAGGCCATGCATTTTCACAGTCTCGCTCTTTGAGAGGCCTTGTAAACAACAAAGACATGTTCCCTATTGTCAATAGGGGGACATTCCTAGTCTTGTATTGTTAGCTTCCTTTACTAAGAGGACCAGGTCGCCCGAGAACTTACAATATTCACGGTCGAGGAAAAAAGGTTCCGATTACGATTATGAAATGTACTTATGACGATTTTAAATCTCTTAAAGTACACTCATAGGTCGATCCGGTACAGTTCCAAACCAATACTTGTGCAAATGATTTATGACAATCATGTTCTCGTAGCACAAGAAACGGTGCTATAAATCATACTACACACTAATATCAAGTGGTCATTAACCGTCTATCATTTAAATGACCTTGATTAGGGATAATTTTCGATTGAAATATTCAATGTTCACTTAACATGTGTTTCTTTATCCAAGACATGGTCTTGATAACCTGTTTTGAATATTCTAAGAAATTGAATGGACTCATTATTTAATTCTAAACCACAATTAAATAGAAATGGAGTAATAATAAATTTGCAGAAAATTTAATTGCACCAAAACCGAATGGTTCAACATAGTGTTTTACATTCAAATCTCAAATTTAATTAAAACACATACCAGGGAAATCAAAGCCAATCTCCAACATGCCTGATTCCAATTGCCTCAATGTGCTTGTTGTGCTTCACTGGAGGCAAAGGTTTAGTGAGTGGATCGGCTACATTTTCGTCCGTTCCAATCTTACAAATTCGGATTTCACCCTCGGACTTCCATTCCCTTATCATGTAAAATCGCCTCTTGACATGTTTGACCTTTTGATGTTCCCTTGGGTCCCTGGCCTGAGCAATAGCTCCATTTTTATCACAATAGAGGTCTATCGGACCCTTGATGGAGGGTACAGCATCAAGTTAACTATTGAACTTACCAATCCAAACTGCCTCCTTAGCTGCTTTTGAAGCTGCCAAGTACTCGGCTTCAATTGCAGAATCTGCAATGGTGCTTTTCTTAACACTCTTCCAACTAAATGCTCCTCCATTTAGGCAGAATATGTACCCTGATTGCGACTTGGAGTCGTCTCTGTCAGTCTGGAAGCTCGCGTCGGTATAACCTTTAACAACCAAATCATTACTCCCACCATAGACCAGAAATTTATCCTTGTTCCTTTTCAGGTACTTTAGGATATTCTTGGCCGCAGTCAAATGCGCCTCTCTTAGGTCTGATTGGTATCGGCTCGTAGCACTCAAGGCATACGATACATCCGGCCTAGTGCATATCATGACATACATGATCGATCCAATAAGCGAAGTATATGGAATTTCTTTCATCCTTTCTCGCTCATCAGGTGTCTGTGGACATTGCTTCTTGCTGAGAGTCATGCCATGTGACATGGGTAGGTGCCCTCTTTTGGCCCCTTCCATGTTGAAGTGTGCCAGTACCTTATCAATATAAGTACTTTGGCTCAATTTAATCATCCTTTTAGATCTATCCCGATAGATCTTGATGCCTAATATGTATAGAGCCTCTCCCAAGTCCTTCATTGAAAAGCACTTCCCAAGCCAAGTCTTTACAGACTCCAACATTGGAATGCTGTTTTCAATGAGCAATATGTCATCGACATATAAGACGAGGAATGAGATGTCACTCCCACTGACCTTCTTGTAAAATGATAAGACCAAACTTACTAATGGCTTCATCGAATCGCAGATTCCAACTTTTGCTTGCCTGCTTTAGTCCATAAATGAACTTCTTAAGCTTGCATACCTTCCCAACATTGCTTGAATCAACAAAACCTTCCGGCTGTGTCATATACACAGTTTCTTTCAAAATCCCATTAAGTAAGGCGGTTTTTACATCCATTTGACATTTTTCATAATCATAATGCTAGGATAATCCGGACGGACTTAAGCATGGCGACTGGCGAAAAGGTTTCATCATAATCAACGCGCGTGAAGTTGCCTGTAACCTTTTGCCACCAATCTAGCTAGCTTTGTGTATAGATACATTTCCATCTTTGTCGGTTTTCAACTTGAAAAGCCATTTTCAACCGATAGGTGTGTAACCTTCGGCCAAATCAACCAAGTCCCAGACTTGATTTTCAGACATGGAGTCCATCTCGGATTTCATGGCCTCTTGCCATTTTGCAGAGTCGGGGGTCTTCATAGCTTGTTGTAATTTGAAATTTTTTGTAATTTGAATCTTCGGTTAGGAAGCTGTTTATATAGATATGATGTCAACTAGCTATGTATAAGCTATTTATACTGGTTTAATTCCCAAAAACTATTCAATTTTACATGGGCGAGTTCCAAACAATGTCATCCTTCATTTGTACGGTTTATCTTCTGCTAAGAAAAACTATATATAAGTAAAATACTGTTATTACAAAGTAGACATCTGTTATTAAAAATGTTGGGTTTCATAGTGTCCGACACTACGCGGAATGAAACCCGCCCAAGACCCGCACACTAATTAATGAAACTAACCATGCAATCGCATAATTAAACAACAAAAGAGAGAGAAAAAGAAAAGACAATCTTACCCTCGACGCGTGCTTTGCTCGCTTACGAGCTCTTGCTTAAAAGCTCTAGCTTCGCAAGTGCGTAAGCCTCCGACGGCTCGCACCCTCGACCTGACCCGAGCGGTCTCTACACCGAAGGTTAGTTAGGGCTAGACCAAGGAAATACTAGAGTATTACGAACTGAACGGCTTTTTCACTTATAGATGCCTTATTGAGTTCCACTCAAGTGCTTTTTCCCAAACCCAAAACAAGGGTATTTATAGGGAAGGGAGTCTTGATTTCCCATTTCCCTTCAATGTGGGAGAATTGCGTTTTGCTTAATTTATTTTAATTCAAAAACAAATTAAAAAACAAATCAATCACACAAGCGCCAAGTGGCATATGGTGAGCAACGGTAGTTGAGGACCACTAGGGGGGAGGGGGGGGACCAAAGCACCACTTGCTCCGAGCAAGGCCACCAAGACCAGTCCCCATTGACCAAATGCTGACTTCACACATGGCTAGCTGGCAGCCTGCCTTTGCTGCCAAGGCTGCCTAGCTAGCGCTTAGCACCAAGGCAGGGCTGGCTGGCCAGCCTGCCATCGCATGTGCGCAGCAAGTAAGCCGCGCACGCATTACGGGCTGCAACTGCTACTGCGATGCGTTGCGAGTGCTGCTGTGCGAGTGCTATGCAATGCCCAGCACGCAAGCACGCATAGCCCATAGCACAAACACGCATAGCGTGCTGCTGCTGACTACACGATGCTCGTGCTAGGCGCAGCCTAGCTGCTGCACACTAGCACACATAGCGCGCCAGGTGCTAGCATGCGTGCGGCCAAGTGCACCAGTCCCACAAGCATGCTTAGCCAGCAAGCCTAGCACACAAATGCATGCTTGGCTTGCGGCGTGCCTTGTGATGCATGCGGTGTCCTAGGCTAGCCTAGCAATCGCATGGCTAGGTTAATGCGACGCTACGGCTAAGCTCGATATCCGACGTATTTGTTCGTAATACTCTAATGACTCATCTAATCCTTTGGATTGATTCATCGTCTCGGATCGGTCATCGTCTCGGATCGAACAACTCGAAGGGTTCAGTCAAGATTAAGCTATAATATTAATTATACATTAATATTACTGATCGGAAGCGGCCTCCACCTAGGCATTCCGATCACTTGACCTCACTGAAGAATTAGCTTTTTAATAATTCCGAACCCTTTATCGGAATAATACACTTGTTGGAAGGACGCCATTCCTTTCAATCTCCCACTTGTCCTTCCGGACAAGTGTGTAGTTAGTGTATAGCCCATTTCCTATGTCACTTAATGTCTCTTCATGAACTATAAGGTAAGAATCTTCTTCATCCTTATTACATCCAGTAGTGATTCTCGATTTCCAAGTTCGACTGTCAATAAGTAGATGATTTCTAAAATCCATCTGAGCTAGGCCATGCATTTTCACAGTTTCGCTCTTCGAAAAGCCTTCTAAACAACAAAGACATGTTCCCTATTGTCAGTAGGGGGACATTCCTAGTCTTGTATTGTTAGCTTCCCTAACTAAGAGGACCTAGTCGCCCGAGTGTTGACATTATAATCCCCTTTTACGGCAGACGTTTGACAACATCAAAACGGACTAGTACTCAAATAAGAGAACCTACAATACTCACGATCGAGGAAAAAAGGTTCCGATTTCTATAATGAGAAATGTACTTATGACGACTTTAAATCTCTTAAAGTACACTCATAGGTCAATCTGGTACAGTTCCAAACCAATACCTGTGCAAATGATTTATGACAATCATGTCCTTGTAGCACAAGAAACGGTGCTATAAATCATACTACACACTAATCTCAAGTGGTCATTAACCGCCCATCATTTAAATGACCATGATTAGGGATAATTTTCGATTGAAATATTCAATGTTCACTTAACAAGTGTTTCTTTTACCCTGTTTTGAATAATCTAAGAAATCGAATGGACTCATTATTTAATTCTAAGCCACAATTAAATAGAAATGGAGTAATAATAAATTTGCTGAAAATTTAATTGCTCTAAAACCGAATGGTTCAACATAGTGTTTTACATTCAAATCTCAAATTTAATTAAAACACATACCAGGGAAATCAAAGCCAATCTCCAACGTGCCTGATTCCCATTGCCTCAACGTGCTTGTTGTGCTTCACTTAAGGCAAAGGTTTAGTGAGTGCATCGGCTACATTGTCGTCCGTTCCAATCTTACAAATTCTGATTTCACCCTCGGACTTCCATTCCCTTATCATGTGAAATCGCCTCTTGACATGTTTGACCTTCTAATGTTCCCTTGGCTCCCTAGCCTGAGCAATAGCTCCATTATTATCACAATAGAGGTCTATCGGACCCTTGATGGAGGGTACAACATCAAGTTAACTAATGAACTTACGAATCCAAACTGCCTCCTTAGCTGCTTCTGAAGCTGCCAAGTACTCGGCTTCAATTGCAGAATCTGCAGTGGTGCTTTGCTTAGCACTCTTCCAACTAAATGCTCCTCCATTTAGGCAGAATATGTACCCTAATTGCGACTTGGAGTCGTCTCTGTCAGTCTGGAAGCTCGCGTCGGTATAACCTTTAACAACCAAATCATTACTCCCACCATAGACCAGAAATTTATCCTTGTTCCTTTTCAGGTACTTTAGGATATTCTTGGCCGCAGTCAAATGCGCCTCTCTTAGGTCTGATTGGTATCGGCTCGTAGCACTCAAGGCATACGATACATCCGGCCTAGTGCATATCATGACATACATGATCGATCCAATAAGCGAAGTATATGGAATTTCTTTCATCCTTTCTCGCTCATCAGGTGTCTGTGGACACTGCTTCTTGCTGAGAGTCATGCCATGTGACATGGGTAGGTGCCCTCTTTTGGCCCCTTCCATGTTGAATTGTGCCAGTACCTTATCATTATAAGTACTTTGGCTCAATTTAATCATCCTTTTAGATCTATCCCGATAGATCTTGATGCCTAATATGTATAGAGCCTCTCCCAAGTCCTTCATTGAAAAGCATTTCCCAAGCCAAGTCTTTACAGACTCCAACATTGGAATGCTGTTTTCAATGAGCAATATGTCATCGACATATAAGACAAGGAATGAGATGTCACTCCCACTGACCTTCTTGTAAAATGATAAAACCAAACTTACTAATGGCTTCATCGAATCGCAGATTCCAACTTTTGCTTGCCTGCTTTAGTCCATAAATGAACTTCTTAAGCTTGCATACCTTCCCAGCATTGCTTGAATCATCAAAACCTTTCTGCTGTGTCATATACACAGTTTCTTCCAAAATTCCATTAAGGAAGGCGGTTTTTACATCCATTTGCCATTTTTCATAATCATAATATGCGACAATTGCTAGGATAATCCGGACGGACTTAAGCATGGCAACTGGCGAAAAGGTTTCATCATAATCAACGCGCGTGAAGTTGCCTGTAACCTTTTGCCACCAATCTAGCTAGCTTTGTATGCAGATACATTTCCATCTTTGTCGGTTTTTAACTTGAAAAGCCATTTGCAACCGATAGGTGTGTAACCTTCGGCCAAATCAACCAAGTCCCAGACTTGATTTTCAAACATGGAGTCCATCTCGGATTTCATGGCCTCTTGCCATTTTGCAGAGTCGGGGCTCGTCATAGCTTGTTTGTATCTCCATCCATTATGAGGATGTCCTGATCTTTGGTTAAGACAACACCGAGGAATCTGTCTGGTTGAGATCTTGGCCGTAGCGACCTACGCAGGGTAATAGGTTAAGCACTTGCATTGTCGGTTTGACTCTGACCAATGTCAACAGCTGCTTCTAAAGCACTTTGATTGTCAGTTTTGTTAGGTTGACTTTGTTGCTCGTCCTCTCGAACTTCATCGAATTCGATTTTCCTCCCACTTGTCATTATGGAAATGTGTTCCTTCTCCAAAAAGACACCATCTCGAGCAACAAACACTTTGTTCTGGGAGGTGTTAATTCTGATAGAATGTCATTTTCTTTCAAATGATCGTCAAATTCGTGGCTCAAATACTCGCCACCTCGATTAGATTGAAGTGCTTTGATTTTCTTGCCAAGCTGATTTTCAACTTCACTCCGAAACTCTTTGAATTTCTTAAAAGATTCAGATTTGTTCGACATAAGGTAGACATAGCCATATCTACTATAGTCGTCGGTGAAGGTGATGAAATATCGATAACCTTGCCTTGCGGGTGTACTCATTGTTCCCATACATCTGTATGTATAAGACCCAATAAGTCACTAGCCCTTTCTTCTTACTTGGAGAATGGTTGCTTTATCATCTTGCCTAATAAACATCCTTCGCAATTTTCAAACGACTCTAAGTCGAATGAGTCAAGAATACCTTCATGAAGAAGTTTCTTGATGCGTTTGATGTTAATGTGGCCAAGTCAACACTGCCACAAGTAGGTTTGATTCGACTTAATGGTCTTAGCTCTTTCGGTGTTATCATTAACATTTGTCTAATCATATGTAGAATATGCAATTTTCATAAAACATATAAGCAAGACATTCGAAAGACAACCATTGTTATAGTCTTCTGATCAAATAACCAGGCATCCAACGCCATTTATCAAAATATGTTCAAAGGCATGATAAACATGAATTAGTTTTATTACAAGCCAAAGACAAATAATGTGCCTACAACCACGATGGAAAGACCATCTTCATTGTCCGCTCGTAGTTGCACATCCACTTGTGAAGCCCTCTCACTTGGTCCCTGAAAATGGGAGCATAAAGTGAGTTAAACATGGTATTTAATACCTATGAATAGCTTTATACACAAGTGTTTAAGGAAGATACCTGAGGTAGATGAAACATTCTTCTCCTCCTCATCCCTGTGGAAGATCTTGCATTCCCTCTTGTAGTGGCCTTGCCCACAACAATAGAAGCATCGCATCTTCGCTGTGTTCTTGATCTCCTTCTTCTTTGCTCTCAAGGGCTTTTTGGTTGCTCCATATAGGAGGTGGCTTGGCGTAGTAGTTGCGTGCACTACATTTCTTAAAGAGTGTATCTCCTTTCCCGCAGCTATATGCATCCTAAGTGCATCATAGCCCGAGTGGAGTGAAGCAAGCAAGATATGACCCACCATCTCATCCTCCAATGGGATTCCGAGAAGCTCCATGTGCTTGAAGAGCCTAGTCATTCTTAGCACATGAGGTTGGAGGGGCATACCGGGTCTCAACTTGGTATTGTAGACCCTTGACCAAAGCCGGTACCTCTCTTTAGCATGGAAACCCTCTTCCGGTGGCTTAATATTTATGTTTGAGAGTGACCTAGTCACATCAAACACGAGTCCATCATAGTTGCCATTGAGACTCTTGGTGACTCTCACATTGACAACGTCCTCAAGTGCTTTGAGGAACATGTTCGGAAAATAGGAGGAGAACTTTTCCTTCCATTCTTCCGGGATGGAATTAGCCATAAGTCGCGAGACTTTCATTCAATTGGAAGACCATTCATCATGAGCTTCATCACTGATGATTCCCTTAGAGAAGAAGCTTGGAATGGGAATATCAAGAACTCCATGGAACAATTCTAAAGAGTTATCCGCAGTTCCTTTACCCACTCCTTGAAGTTGACCAAGTTTAAGCTAAGGGCCAACTTATCAAGGAGTTCCGGGCACATTGAGTTGTTGTTGTTGTTAGATGCAGACATGATTCTACAATTGAAAGAATTTGAAATGAAAAACCATTCATAAAACCAATAAGTTTGAAATTTGAAGTGTACATGCAAATTTTCAATCTTATTGAGTGTTTTATCCACGCATTAATTTGTCCCTTTTAGGCGAGAATAAAACGATTCCAAGATCCCAAAAATCAAAAAGTGATTAAGCATGCTTTGGCTTGTCTTAACACTTAATATTTTAAGGTAAGCAATCCAATTGCTAATAGATCTAAGCTACTCTTGGTTCGATAAAACGTCGCATCTAATGCTTCCTTGACGTTTTATCTCCATTGCCACCCTTTTACTGATATCGTTTAGCTTAACCAAGACCAACTTGTATACCTAGTATACCTTACGTTCTTAGAGAAGTAGTGATGCCTTGCTTTGGCGTAGCCCATCACTACGTGCATTAGTTCGGTAAGTGTTGTTCTTAGAATGACAAATTTGGCTCAATTTTATAGGGACCTAGGGTTTTATGTTGGTTGATTTAAGAGAACTTAATTAATCATCGCAAAATTTGAAATCCTAGACATGCATTTATCATACCATTCATTCATATATAAACATAAGTAAAAGATGCATTTGGCAACTAGCATGACCCCTTGAGTCTTCAAGTCTCCATGGGTCTTCGATGCATCCTCTAGGCTTATCTTCTTAGAAACGCCGTCTTTGAGACATCTCCACCAACAATGCAACTACTAGCTTTAATGATTAGGACTAATCTAAATATTAAGGTACAAAAATACGCAACGGTACGCATACCGTATTTAGATTTACAAAAGTACATAATGGATCGCAGTCCGTATTTACTATCCTAATTGGGCCCCACTAGTTGCCATTTTCACAAAACCTGTGATACAATATACATTCCATTCATCCATCACTATTTGTGAATGACCCATGCATTTTACAACGTAAAACAAGTAACAATGCATAACACGCGCAAACTAGTAACTAACTTAGGTGGTTAATCCGATTAACACGCCTAATTAAAACTAGTCAAAGCTGTTAACCGATTATGTGATTAAAACGCAATAAAATTAGCTCAAGTAATTAACGAAGCTCCCACTAAATTCCGCATCCAATCAACTTAATTAATCCAATTAATTAAGCCGATTAACCCAAATTTTGCCAAATTATTTCGCAAGTGCCGGCAAAACCAAGGCCTAGCCTGGTCAAAATAATAAAATAATTAAAACGGCAAAAATTGCAAAACATATAGCCCAACGATGCTTTATGACGCCCAAGTGCTTAGCACCAAGGCTCGAGGTGCCTTGCGAGGCCGCACCCGCACAACTGCTTGTGGCCCAAGCACGTGGGAGTGACTTATGATATCGCTTGCGCGTTACACGGACCACATCAGCGCACTTGCACACACACAAGACATGGCCTCAAAGATCCTAAATCATGCTAGCTTATGTTGCCTAGCAACACATCGCAGCACCAACGCACCCTTATCGTAGCACCATGTGTGCACTAGCTGTGCATCCTAAATGCACCAAGCACGCACACACCGCACTTAAGCGTGTAGGCAACAAGCGTGCACCTAGCCCAACACGCCACACAACAGCAGCACTTCGAGGCACGAGCAGCCCCATGCGCACCTCGGCAGCCACATGTGGGCTGCGTGAGCAGCCCGGCTAGCCGTAGGTTGTGCTTGAGCGACCTTTGCCTCGATTTTTGTGCTTTTATCTCAGGATTTAATCCCGATATATGTGTGACATAAAATTGATTCTAAATTTATTTTAGAACTAACATTGAGCAAGAATGAAAATAAAACAAGTCTAACTTAAATAAATTCAATTTTAGTGCACAAACCAAAATTATTCAAGAACTGTTCTTTAAATTATTTTTGGTTCATCTTGATGCTTCAAAATTAAAGGGCTATACTCATAATTAATTTAATCAAACATAAATTAATAATGAGATTTGACAAAAAATTAAATGTGTTGGAAAAATGAACACATTCATCCAATGAAAAATTTCCCACAATAACTTGTGTAAACTTGAAAAATTACATCTTCCAATATGAAGATTAATTAACTTTCAATCACAAGTTTTGAACTCTTTAGAATTTAATCAACTCAAAAATGATTAAATCCAAAATTAGTTCAACATGGAATTTAGAAAGTAAAGTTCCAACCAAATAAACAATTAACGATTGGATCTTTAACATTATTAAAGGGACTTCAAAATTACAAATTCACCATAAACATTCACACTTGAAGCAATTGATTTGCAAAAATGTGAAATTTCAAGTTTATGTGAAAAATGAGCTCACCAAATTAAGCACCAAATATGACTTCATAAACATGCTTAATAAGGTTTATTATTGCAGTAGATTAGTGATGCAATCATACATTTATTCTACCTTTAACATGCCATAATTAATAGAGGTTTAAAGATTTATATTTTTTTGTCAAAAACGAAAAACCCCTAGAAAAAACATGTTTGTGGGTGGATTTTTGCTTCTGGATAACCCTTAAAATAATAAAAAACAATTTAGAACATCGATTCTACCCAAAATTCACTATTTTTGGGTCAAAATCTAGGTTCGGGAGCCAAAATTAGTATAAATACGAGATTAAAACTAATTAAAACAAGCTTCTAATCTAATTAGATAGAAAAACCAGAAATTTAAATCCATTTAATTCACCTTAATTAATTATTAGTTACAATAATTAAAATGAGCGCGGCACCAATACCGCTGTTTGATTTCGTAGTGTCCGACACTACGTCGAATGAAACCAGCCCAAGACCCGCCCACTAATCATTGTAACTAAACATGAAATCACATAATTAAACAACAAAAAGAGAGAAAGAGAAAGCTCTAGCTTCGCAAGTGCGTAAGCCTCCGACGCCTCGGACCCTCGACCCAAAACATGGGTATTTATAGGTAAGGGAGTCTTGATTTCCCATCTCCCTTCAATGTGGGAGAATTGCATTTTGCTTAATTTATTTTAATTCAAAAACAAATTAAAATGCAAATCAATCAACAAGCGCCAAGTGGCATATGGTGACCAAGGGTAGGTGAGGACCACTAAGGGGGAGGGGGGACCAAAGCACCACTTGCTCCCCAAACAAGGCCACCAACACCGGTCCTCATTGACCGGATGCTGACCTCACGCATGGCTGGCTGGCAGCCTGCCTTGGATGCCAAGGCTGCTCAGCTAGCGCCTAGCACCAAGGCTGGGCTGGCTGGCCAGCCTGCCTTCTCATGCGCGCAGCAAGCAAGCCACGCACGCATTGCGAGTTGCTGCTACTGCGATGCGTTGCGTGTGCTACTGCGCGAGTGTTATGCGATGCCCATCACGCAAGCATGCATAGCCCATAGCACAAGCACGCATAGCGTGCTGCTGCTGAGTACGCGATGCTCGTGCTAGGCGCAGCCTAGCTGCTCCATTGCTTGCGGCTGGGTGCGTGGCCCAGCACACTAGCACGCTAGCACGCATGGCGCACCAGGTGCTAGCATGCGTGCGGCTAGGTGCTACAGCCCCGCAAGCATGCTCGGCCAGCAAGCCTAGCACGCATATGCATGCTTGGCCTGCGGCATGCCTTGCGATGCATGCGTTGGCATAGGCTAGCCTAGCACTCGCATGGCTAGGCTAATGCGAGGCTACGACTTAGCTCGTACTTGTCGCTTGCTGGATTTCTCGTCTAGTCGTATTCCAATTCAACTCGACTTACGACGCTCAGTTTTGACGCTCTAAGCTCGATATCCGACGTATGTGTTCATAATACTCTAATGACTCATCTAATCCTTCAGATTGATTCGTCGTCTCGTATCGGTTTTCGATTGGGGTGCGACCCGAAGGGTTCAGTCAAGATTAAGCTATAATATTAATTATATATTAATATTACTGATCGGAGACGGCCTCCACCTAGGTATTCCGATCACTTGACCTCACTGAAGAATTAGCTTTCTAATAATACGCTTGTTTGGAATAATACACTTGTTAAAAGGACGCCATTCCTTTCAATCTCCCACTTGTCCTTCCGGACAAGTGTGTAGTTAGTGTATAGCCCATTTCCTATGTCACTTAATGTCTCTTCATGAACTATAAGGTAAGAATCTTTGTCATCCTTATTACATCCAGAAGTGTTTCTCGATTTTCGAGTTCGACTGTTAATAAGCAGATGATTTCTAAAATCCATCTGAGCAAGGCCATGCATTTTCACAGTCTCGCTCTTTGAGAGGCCTTGTAAACAACAAAGACATGTTCCCTATTGTCAATAGGGGGACATTCCTAGTCTTGTATTGTTAGCTTCCTTTACTAAGAGGACCAGGTCGCCCGAGAACTTACAATACTCACGGTCGAGGAAAAAAGGTTCCGATTACGATTATTTAATGTACTTATGACGATTTTAAATCTCTTAAAGTACACTCATAGGTCGATCCGGTACAGTTCCAAACCAATACTTGTGCAAATGATTTATGACAATCATGTTCTCGTAGCACAAGAAACGGTGCTATAAATCATACTACACACTAATCTCAAGTGGTCATTAACCGTCTATCATTTAAATGACCTTGATTAGGGATAATTTTCGATTGAAATATTCAATGTTCACTTAACATGTGTTTCTTTATCCAAGACATGGTCTTAATAACCTGTTTTGAATATTCTAAGAAATTGAATGGACTCATTATTTAATTCTAAACTACAATTAAATAGAAATGGAGTAATAATAAATTTGCAGAAAATTTAATTGCACCAAAACCGAATGGTTCAACATAGTGTTTTACATTCGAATCTCAAATTTAATTAAAACACATACCAGGGAAATCAAAGACAATCTCCAACATGCCTGATTCCAATTGCCTCAATGTGCTTGTTGTGCTTCACTTGAGGCAAAGGTTTAGTGAGTGGATCGGCTACATTGTCGTCCGTTCCAATCTTACAAATTCGGATTTCACCCTCGGACTTCCATTCCCTTATCATGTAAAATCGCCTCTTGACATGTTTGACCTTTTGATGTTCCCTTGGGTCCCTAGCCTGAGCAATAGCTCCATTTTTATCACAATAGAGGTCTATCGGACCCTTGATGGAGGGTACAGCATCAAGTTAACTATTGAACTTACAAATCCAAACTGCCTCCTTAGCTGCTTTTGAAGCTGCCAAGTACTCGGCTTCAATTGCAGAATCTGCAATGGTGATTTTCTTAACACTCTTCCAACTAAATGCTCCTCTATTTAGGCAGAATATGTACCCTGATTGCGACTTGGAGTCGTCTCTGTCAGTCTGGAAGCTCGCGTCGGTATAACCTTTAACAACCAAATCATTACTCCTACCATAGACCAGAAATTTATCCTTGTTCCTTTTCAGGTACTTTAGGATATTCTTGGCCGCAGTCAAATGCGCCTCTCTTAGGTCTGATTGGTATCGGCTCGTAGCACTCAAGGCATACGATACATCCGGCCTAGTGCATATCATGACATACATGATCGATCCAATAAGCGAAGTATATGGAATTTCTTTCATCCTTTCTCGCTCATCAGGTGTCTGTGGACACTGCTTCTTGCTGAGAGTCATGCCATGTGACATGGGTAGGTGCCCTCTTTTGGCCCCTTCCATGTTGGATTGTGCCAGTACCTTATCAATATAAGTACTTTGGCTCAATTTAATCATCCTTTTAGATCTATCCCGATAGATCTTGATGCCTAATATGTATAGAGCCTCTCCCAAGTCCTTCATTGAAAAGCACTTCCCAAGCCAAGTCTTTACAGACTCCAACATTGGAATGCTGTTTTCAATGAGCAATATGTCATTGACATATAAGACGAGGAATGAGATGTCACTCCCACTGACCTTCTTGTAAAATGATAAAACCAAACTTACTAATGGCTTCATCGAATCGCAGATTCCAACTTTTGCTTGCCTGCTTTAGTCCATAAATGAACTTCTTAAGCTTGCATACCTTCCCAGCATTGCTTGAATCAACAAAACCTTCCGGCTGTGTCATATACACAGTTTCTTTCAAAATCCCATTAAGGAAGACGGTTTTTACATCCATTTGACATTTTTCATAATCATAATGCTAGGATAATCCGGACGGACTTAAGCATGGCGACTGGCGAAAAGGTTTCATCATAATCAACGCGCGTGAAGTTGCCTGTAACCTTTTGCCACCAATATAGCTAGCTTTGTGTATAGATACATTTCCATCTTTGTCGGTTTTCAACTTGAAAAGCCATTTTCAACCGATAGGTGTGTAACCTTCGGCCAAATCAACCAAGTCCCAGACTTGATTTTCAGACATGGAGTCTATCTCGGATTTCATGGCCTCTTGCCATTTTGCAGAGTCGGGGCTCTTCATAGCTTGTTTGTATGTCGCTGGCTCATCTCCATTCATTATGAGGATGTTCAGATCTTTGGTTAAGACAATACTGAGGTATCTGTCAGGTTGAGATCTTGGCCGTTGCGACCTACGCAGGGTAATAGGTTAAGCATTTGCATTGTCGGTTTGACTCTGACCAATGTCAACAGCTGCTTCTAAAGCACTTTGATTGTCATTTTTGTCAGGTTAACTTTGTTGCTCGTCCTCTCGAACTTCATCGAGTTCGATTTTCCTCCCACTTGTCATTATGGAAAGGTGTTCCTTCTCCAAAAAGACACCATCTTGAGCAATAAACACTTTGTACTCGTATTTGTCGTAGAAGTAATACCCTTTAGTTTCTTTTGGGTATCCTATAAAGAAATACTTGTCTTATTTTGGGTGAAGTTTGTCAGAATTTAACCTTTTGACATAAGCTTCGTAACCCCAAATCTTAAGAAAAGACAACCGTGGAGGTTTCTTCGTCCATAGTTCATATGGAGTCTTTTCGACAACTTTTTACGGAGCTCGGTTTAGTGTTAGTGTCGCGGTTAGAAGTGCATGTCCCTAGAAAGAGATAGGAAGTTCACTAAGACCCATCATAGATCAGACCATGTCTAACAAGTTTGGATTCCTCCTTTCGAACACTCCATTCCATTGTGGAGTTCCGGGAGGTGTTAATTCTGATAGAATGCCATTTTTTTTTCAGATGATCGTCGAATTTGTGGCTCAAATACTCACCACCTCGATCTGATCGAAGTGCTTTGATTTTCTTGCCAAGCTAATTTTCCCCTTCACTCTGAAAATCTTTCAATTTCTCAAAAGATTCAGATTTGTTCGACATAAGGTAGACATAACCATATCTACTAAAGTCGTCGGTGAAGGTGATGAAATATCGATAACCTTGCCTTGCGGGTGTACTCATTGGTCCACATACATTCGCATGTATAAGACCTAATAAGTAACTAGCCCTTTCTCCTAACTTGGAGAATGGTTGTTTTATCATCTTGCCAAATAGACATCCTTCGCAATTTTCAAACGACTCTAAGTCGAATGAGTCAAGAATGCCTTCATGAAGAAGTTTCTTGATGCGCTTGATGTTAATGTGGCCAAGACGACAATGACACAAGTAGGTTTGATTCGACTCAATGATCTTAGCTCTTTTGGTGGTATCATTAACATTATAAACTTGTTTGTCTAGAGAACGCACATAAAGACCATTTTCTAAATAAGCCTTACCATACAAAACATTATCGAAATAAAACGAACAACTTTTTAGGGTAAAAATACCCCTAGACACGTGGCCCTATAAAGGCCTGCCACGTGTCAAAGTTGCAACGGTCACCAAAGGCCCAATCCCTTTGTGACACGTGTCCATTGTACCCTAATTGAGGTGCAGTTCTCCCCTACTATAAATAGTAGGGGCATACCTCTTTTATGGGGATCGAGAACTATTCCAACAACCAACCAAACATAAAACCCATTGCGAAACGCCCTCTAATCGAGAAGCATTTATTGTTCTTTATACCTCTTTACGAAAGATTCTAACTTGATCTTCGGAGGCGGAACTCCCACCCCTCATCAGGAGTCTCCGTTATTTGTGCAGGTACAGGCGAAGGAAGGAGCATACTAGGAAATTGTAACTCTCCTGCAGGACACATAAAAAACCCCCAAACATCTGGCCCCGTCTGAGGAGAGAGTACTTTCTAGATGACTTCAGAACCTGTACTAGCGGGGAAAGGTAGCCTACCTGCTGGTGAGGCTAAGGTCCACTCGGACCAAGATATAGCCGACAACTATGAGGTTGAGACTTACACAGCCGCTGATGGTTCTTTTAGGACCAAGCATACCCGTTCCAAAGACAAACGGGAACGGGCAGAACTTCAGTCGGGCCCTAGTCACCCCACCTGAGGTCCGCTTGGGTTAACCCCCGCTTCAGAAGGAGCCACTCCTGTCTCCAGAGACGAACTCATGAATATGATGATGAGTTTCAAAGGAGAAATCAAAGGCCTCCTAGATAAATCAGCTAGCCCCCGCAAGGGGCAGGCGGAAGAGAGACGTCTTGGGAAAAAGACCGCCAAGGCGGTAAAAGATAGAGCACCTACTCCGCACCCAAAGCCAACAGTGTCAGTTAGGTCCATTGATATTTCAAAGATTCGCATTCCCATGGAGAAAACCAGAAAACCCTTCTGGCACATACAGCCAGATGGAACAAAGAAGGTCTACTCTGATGCTCGGACGCTTATCCAGGATAAAAAGATTCAGCAACGCTCCGAGTCGGCATCAACGTCGACCTTTCAAGACAGTTTCCATATTACATCAGGGAGGCACTCGCGAACAAGTAAAGAGAATCGGCCGAGCGAGGTTTCCGCTCGATCCGACGCTCATATAATCCAACCGGCAGTTCATGGGTCACCATACACGCCCTTTGGATCTCCTTACTCACAGCCGGCCCTATTCGGGGGTCAACTGCCACCTGTCCAGCCTATAGATTGGAAGCTCCAGCTGCTCAACCTTGGGGAACAGCCAACGGCGTTCTCCCGGGAAATCACTGAGACGGCTCAGCCGTCAAAAATAAAAAATGTGTTGGTAGGTGCCAATGACGGCACCACCAACCCAGAAGAACACCTTATGGCATACACCAACTTGATGTATTTGCAAGGTTTTGATGATGCCTCTTGGTGTAGGTGCTTCCCGGCAACGTTGAAAGGGATTGCTCAACGTTGGTTTGGTAACCTACCTGCCGGATGCATCAATAACTTTAGAACGTTGGCATACTGGTTCACATCCAAATTCTCCATGAACATCCCTGCTAAAAAGACAAGCCTTGATCTGGGGGCAATACAGCAGGGGGACAAGGAAGGGCTTAGGTCATATGTCAGGCGGTTCAACCTGATGAGAATCCAAATCCAGGGATTGTCTGATGACGTCGCCTATACCGATTTCTTCAAAGGTCTAAAGGACGGGTCAACTTTTAAGTTTGACTTGGTCAGAAAGAGGGTCTCTACCCTTCATGAGGCATTAATGAAGGCAGAGGCTTACATACAGGCGATGAAACTTTACGCTGTTAAACTTCCAACGGATTACAAAAGATCCGATAAAAGAGAAAGCCGGCCTACTCAGCCGGCCAAAAGGGAAGAAAAGAAACGAAAAGAAGTCTGGGCGGCAGAGCCATCCGGACAACCGTTCCAGAAGAGGAAGAGGTCGGATCCGTACGTCCCAAAGTACAAATTCACCAAGGATTGCGCCTCCATTCTCAAGGAGGTTAAAGACCGATTAAATCTTGAAAAATCGGCAGCAATGAAGAGTCTTGTGAGCAGCCGGGATAAAAGTAAATATTGCCATTTCCACGAAGAGATAGGCCATGACACTGAAGGCTTTTTAGTCTCAAGCGGCTCTTTGAACGCCTTGCTGATGAGGGGGCTCTAAAATCTTATCTGCCCAAATCAAAGGGTACTCCCAAGCAGGTCAAGGGACAACCTCCAAAGACACCGGCAATTCATTCCGACACTGATGAGGATACCATCTTAACCATAGCCGGTGGATTTGTCAGTGGTGGTCCTACCATCCGGGGTACAAAGGATAACATAAGAAGGCTGGTCAACTCAGTGGATGAGGGTCAGTCGTCTAAAAATTCATTCCCGGAGGTTAATATCTCCGAAAGGGATAGAGGAGAGGTCAGGCGGCCCCATGATGACCCCATAGTCATCGAATGTAAAATTGCCAATCAACGAGTTGGCCGGATCTTAATTGAAACCGGGAGCTCGTCCGACCTCATAAGCTACCGGTGCTTAGAAAACTCTAGTACAAGCCCAATAGCATGAATCAGGCTCCATACCCTCTTGTTGGCTTTGGGGGAGGAGTAGTGCATCCGGTGGGGATGGTTGACCAACCCATCCGATTTGGAGGGAAGGGGAAAGGCCGGCACATGGTTGTCAAGTTTCTTGTTGTTGAGGAACTGACGGCCTACAAATTGATCATTGGCCGCCCAACCCTTAACATCTCTAAAGCAGTGATCATCCCGTCTCTGATGTTGATTAAATTCGAGAGGGATGATGGCATAGTCGGATCCTTGAGTGGGGACCAAAAGACGGCGAGAGAGTGTTACCTCTCAGACGTCAAACCAACATTGGTCACAGACGGTTAGGAAAAGGAAATAGTTGAACTTGACGAATGTGATCAAGAAGCACCGGCCTTGAAAGCAGCCGGTAAAAAGAGAATGGCAGATGAAATGGCACCTGTCAAAGAAAAACAATAGCAATCACTATCAGGGGAGAGGTTAGACGACCTTTGCCCCCAGCCGGCAGGAGAAATTATTGACATCATCTTAGATGACAACCGGCCTGACAGAACTGTCAAAGTTGGGACGGTTGCTTTTGACAACTTAGGAACCAACTTGCTCCGATTGCTGAGAGAATTCAAAGATGTGTTTGCCTTTGAAGTGGAAGAAATGCCAGGCGTAAGCCCGGATCTTGCTGTTCATAAACTCGCTGTGGATCCTAAAAAGAAGCCGGTTAGGCATAAAAAGAGGAACCATGGCGAGGAAAGATCTCAGGCGGCCGCAGCCGAGGTCAAGAAGCTTTTAGATACCGGGTTCATTCGGCAATGCTACTATTCGGATTGGGTAGCAAATGTTGTCCTTGTGAAAAAGCCAAATGGTACTTAAACAGAGCTTGTCTAAAAGATAGTTACCCGCTTCCAAAGATCGACCATTTGGTAGACTCTACAGCCGGTAATGCTCTGATGAGTTTTATGGATGTCTATTCTGGCTTCCATCAGATACCTTTGTGGAAGAAAGACCAAGAAAAGACGGCTTTCGTTACAGATCAGGGTTTATACTGTTACACGGTGATGCCGTTTGGGTTGTAGAATGCGCCTGCTACCTTCAAACGAATGATAAAATATGTTTTTTATGATCAGATTGGGAGAAATGTAGAGGCGTACATTGATGACATGATAGTCAAATCCAAGCTATAGGCGGATCATCTAGCTGACCTCCGAGAAACCTTCACCACCCTCAGGCGGCATAAGGTCATGCTTAACCCAAAAAAGTGTGTCTTTGGTGTTGAGTCTGGGAAGTTTCTCGGATTTTTGATTAACTAGAGAGGCATAGAGGCTAATCTGGACAAGGTACAGGCGGTAATTGACATGCAGTCGCCTCGTACCGTCAGAGAGGCTCAAAAGCTTACCGGTTGTCTGGCGGCATTGGGGAGATTCCTCAGCCGGTCAGGGGACAAGTGCCTTTACTTTTTTCAAGCAATCAAAAAGAGGTCCAGGTTTGAATGGGGTGAAGAGGTTGAGGTGGCATTTCAATGGTTGAAGCAACACTTGCATTCGTTGCCAAGATTAGTGAGTCCCCTACCCCAGGAGGCTCTTTATATGTACCTAGCCGTCTCGGATCATTCCCTTAGTGTCGTTCTCCATGCTGAGAGAGACGACAAACAGCTCCCGGTTTATTTCATAAGCCACGTTCTCCGGAATGCCGAACTTTGATATCCCATGATTGAAAAATTTGGTCTGGCTTTATACAAAACGGTCAAACGGTTGAAACCTTATCTCTTGGCTCATCCGGTTACCGTCTACACTGATCAACCGCTTAAACGGCCTATGACCACGTTAGAGTCATCTGGGAGAATGATTAAATGGGCAGTGGAAATTCAAAGTCTAGAGATAACTTTCGAGCCCAGGCGGGCAGTGAAAGGTCAGGCGTTTGCCGACTTCATTGTCGAAATGACTTGGCCGGTACAGCCGGATAATACTGATCAGGTATGGAAGGTGTATGCAGACGGGAGTTCTACCATGAATGGTTGTGGGGCAGGCGTAATTTGTCATCCCCTGGAAGGGGATAAATACGAGTATGCTCTACGATTCAAGTTTCAGGCTTCGAATAATGAAGCAGAGTACGAGGCCTTGCTAGCCGGTATCCGCATGTGTAAGGCAGCCGAGGCAAGGAAGGTTGACGCCTGTTCTGATTCTCAACTAATTGTTAGCCAGTACCATGGTGATTACAAAGCCACCCACCCGGTAATGATTAAATATCTTCAAGCAGTCAAAGAAGAGGCTGGGGCATTTGATGAATTCAATCTAAGTCAAGTACCAAGGTCTGAGAATAATCAGGCGGATGCACTATCAAAACTGGCATCATCCGCCACTTGCAATACGCCAAGGTCAGTCTTTTGGGAAGTCATGGAAAAGAAAAGCATTGAACATAATCCCATTGGAGTTCTAGATCGAAGCTCTACTTGGATGGACCCCATCCGGGACTACTTGGTAGACGAAACTCTGCCGGATGCCTCCTCAGAAGCAGCTGCTCTAAAGAAACGAGCATTAAGTTTCGTCATGCACAAGGGTGAACTCTTTCGAAAGGGGTACCTACAGCCATTATTCAAGTGTATAACCCCAGAAAGGGGAAAGGAAGTGCTAGAAGACCTGCATGCCGGCTTCTGTGGATCACACATAGGCGGAAGAACTCTTGCAAAGAGAGCCAGGCGGAAGGGGTACTTTTGGCCCACTCTTGAGGCAGATGCTCTAGATCTGGTAAAGAGATGTGACAAGTGCCAGAGATTTGGCTGGCTTATTTGTCAGCCGGCTACTGATTTAACGGCTATCTTCAGCCCTATCCCGTTTGCCAAATGGGGCATGGATATTTTGGGACCACATACGCCAACCTCAGGCGGCCGTAGATACATTTTGGTGGCTGTTGATTACTTCACAAAGTGGGTTAAGGCAGAGGCGGTAAAAGACATTAAAACTAAGGATGTCATCTCCTTCATCTGGAAGAATGTCATCACCCGGTTCGGTGTTCCTATGTCAATGGTCTTTGATAATGGTCCGCATTTCAAGACGCCTGTCCTCAAAACTTGGTTGCAAGACCAAGGAATTTCACATTATTTTGCAGGCCGTCCACAAGAAAACGGCCAGATGGAAGCTTTTAACAAGCTCATTTTAGGCGGTATAAAGAAAAAGATCGAAAAAGCAGGCGGTCTTAGGGCAGAAGAATTGACTCATGTTCTTTGGTCAATCAGAATGACAGAGAAGGGGTTAACCGGTGAAACCCCATTTCTCATGGCATACCGCACAGAGGTTGTCCTTCCTGTTGAATTATATGAACCAACACTTCGAATCATGCTTTATGATGAAGAAGCAAATTGGGAGGCCATGCGTCTGGCTTTGGATTCTCTCCTTGAAAGAAGGGGTAATGCCGCCTTACGTCATGAAATCTACCGTCTGAGAATGACGAGAGCCTACAACAAAAGGGTGCGCAAAAGAACCCTTAAAGTAGGAGATTTTGTACTACATAAGCTTGAGGCAACCTGTAGGGCGAACGAACAAGGGAAGTTAACTCCAAATTGGGAAGGACCCTATCGGATTTTTGAAGAAGTTAGAAATGGTACTTACCGCCTGGAAACCCTAGACGGAATGTAGCTACCTCGCACCTGGAACGTAGATAACTTGAAAAAGTACTACTTCTAAGGAATTTGTAATTTTTGTAAATAGCATTGAAATTTGAAGTATATCATTTATGTTCATTTAATTGTATTAGCACCCGTCTAGTACAAAAACACAGACGGAAGAACATTTATTAAACCACTGCTCCAAAAAAAACAGTCATCCGGGTGAATTCACCGAAGAGAACAGCTCCCTTCCGGGTGGTACATTGTTCTGGCGATCGTAAACTCAAACGGCATTTACTAACACATCATTGAAAGTAAACAGCCGTTCGAAATGATCCATTGCATCTGGGATTCGGCCGGCATAGATCCAAAAGTGGTCCATTCGGCAAAATCAAAATCCTGGTAAAAACACCAACCGGCTTTAGCAGCAAAGCACTACAGGCGGTTAGGTATTCCGGATGAACACTTGTTTAAAAGAACAATGTTATTCCTTTTTGTATTAAAACTCCTGCTGTGTTAAAAACACAACAGATTTTTAAATATATGTATGGGCTTAAAGCAACCGGTCTGTATCCAAAAGATATGAAGACGATCTTTAGTACCCATCCGGCTGTCTTTGAAACGGCTGCTTGTTTACCGTTGGAGTAAACAAATCAGCCGTTTCAGGGGCATTTTATTATATCAGCCGGTATGTTGAAGGTCAAAGATCGTTACCAATCCGGCTGTCTTTGAAACGGCTGCTTGTTTACCGTTGGAGTAAACAAATCAGCCGTTTCAGGGGTATTTTATTGTATCAGCCGGTATGTTGAAGGTCAAAGATTGTTACCCATTCGGCTGTCTTTGAAACGGCTACTTGTTTACCGTTGGAGTAAACAAATCAGCTGTTTCAGGGGCATTTTATTGTATCAGCCGGTATGTTGAAGGTCAAAGATTGTTACCCATCCGGCTGTCTTTGAAACGGCTGCTTGTTTACCGTTGGTATAAACAAAGTCAGCCATTTCAGGGGCATTTTATTGTGTCAGCCGGTACGTTGTAGATATATACAAGTAATTCGCATATAAAAAAAAATGCAAGTAAAAGATAAATGTAAATAGGAAAACCGACTGAGTCGGTAAATATATTAAAATAGAAATGTTACCGGACCCATGTCCGGGGAAAGTACAGAAACATACACGGCTCGCAGGCCGGTTAGAAAAGAAAGGAAAGAAAAAATTGTTTATGGTTGTTGCTGTTGCTGCTATGGTTGCTGTTGTTCCGGTTGATGAGCTTGTTCAGTTGGAACTTCAGCCGACTGCTCCACCACTGTTTCCGGCTGGTCTTCAGTTAGAGCCTCCTGATGTTCATCATTCGGCTGATTCTCCACACCTTGCTCGGCCCACTCCTCAAAAGGGGGAGGAGGGTCAGTGCCGAGTACCTTAGCCTCGTATACTTCAGAAGCATACAGGTACCGGAGGTTGAAGTATTCGAACTCATAGTCCGGATGAATGAGACTCCAAGCCAGCTTCATACGCTCCTCGCAGTCGGCCTCATTCTCTTCAATCAGGCGGATCTGTTTCTTCTCCGGCTCTTCTTTATGAGCCACCTGATTTGAAGCAAGCTCATCTTTCAGCCGACTGTTCTCCCAGCGGAGGTCGGTATTCTCTTTGTCCACTCCATCCAGAGCCTTGAGATCAGCCTGAAGGTCCTTGACTTTTTGCTCATGCTCGTCTACCTTCTTCTTTGCCGCCTCCCCAGCTGAAACAGCTATCTTCAGCAATTCCTTCTGTTCCAACTCCCTCTGTTTAGTCTCCAAGTCATATTTAAAAGCATTGAATTAGGAAACGTCAATCAGCTCAGATGCACGTTTCTGAGCGTCCCTTACCTCCTCTTGCTTTTTACGCAAGGGGACTTGGAGCCCATCAACTCTCAGAATCATCTGCGACATCAGTCGGAAAAAGTGTTAGAAAAATTGGAAAATTATTATCATTTGTCCGGCAAATCAAGATCATTGCACAAGCATAGGCCATCCGGTCGATTACCTCAGCTAGAAGGGAGTTGATGCGGTCAGGGTTCACCTGGTGCACAGCCGGCACCGCCGCCTTCTCAGAGCGGGTCAGAGTCTTAAGCATCCTCTTCGCATATTGGTTGTAATTGGGCTGGCTGGAGGATGAATCTGCAAGTATAGAGTTATCCGTCAAATGCTGGGCATATGCTCCGCCAATATTCTGACGGTAGCTTGAGGAATCCCCGGATTGGCTTGCTTGGGTTTTAACTCTCATATGCCCAAGTGGCCAGGGGGGATCAAAGGCAGAGGTTTTACCTTTTTTGGACTGTGGGGTCAAAGCCTCGCTAGCCGCATTTGGATCAGAGCCCTTCCAGATCAGATCAGCCGAAGTCACCGGCCTCAATTCCTCAACTACCATTTCGAAGTGGGGAATGGCTTGCAGGCTCTTTCCTGCAGTTGTTGGCCTATCATTGTCAGGCGTTTTCTTTGAAGCCGCAGCAGCCGGGGCGGGAGCAGCCAGCCTTGGTGTTTTAGCAGTCGGCTGAGGTATGTTTCTAGCCAGCTTTTTGTGTATGCTCGCTAAAGAGCAAGGCATGATTTGGCTCCTAGCTGAAATCAATCAAACACATTACAACTGGTTAGATATCATTTACTTCAAGTATATCACATCCGGCATAAAAAAAAAAGGGCAAAGGCAGACTACCTTGACATTTTTGGCGGCCAGCGCCGCCTTCTTCTCCTCTATCTGCTTCTTCCTTAGAAGAATAGCAGAAGTGGCTGGAGTCTTTTTTGGAGGCACCATTCCTTTGGCAACTTTGCAAAAAGACAAAAGACAGGGTTAAAATACTGATAAACATACGCAGACGGCAGATGCTAGGTCATTCAGCAACCTACCCTTAGTAAACATTGTACTGGGTTAAAATACTGATAAACATACGCAAACGGCAGATGCTAGGTCATTCAGCAACCTACCCTTGGTAAACATTGTACTAAGATTACAAAGGGACAGGAAGGCTTCATCTTTAAACCATTCCGGATGGGGAACCCAGAATTTGGGAACAATAATGTCGCTCCCATCATCCATCTGGGAGGTCGTCTTAAGAAAAAGACCTCTCTCCATTATCTGATCCCATGCCTCAGCCGACACTTTTGGGAGAGCACATTTTTTCCCGAGCAAAGCCGGGTGCTTATTATATCTGCGCAGCCGGCGGTTTAGCTGTGGAGTTGGGGAAGAAACAACGTAAAATTTGCTCTTCCAACAGCTTCACTTGGACGGCTTGTCCAGGGTCATCATATAGTCCGGATGGGTTGTTAAAGTATACCATGCATTCCATCCACCCGGCGCCCGGCTGAGGTAATGCATATGAGCAAATGCCTCACAGCTGGGCTCAACCTCCTGCAACTCGCAGGCGGCAATGTATCCCAAAATGTTGACCCATGAGTTAGGGGTCAACTGCCATACACCCAAGTCATACCCCCTTAGTATGGCTTTTATGCAGTGATGAAGGGGGAACCGGAGGCCGGCTTTGAATGCCGCCTCGTAAAAGCGAAGTAGTTATCGGCATTTCCACATCGTCGGTCCAAACGACGCTTGCCTCTACAAGCGGTACTACCACTACCCAATCGTCCCCTACCGGCTTCTTCTTCAAAAAAGCACGGAGTGTTACGTTTAAAGTAACCACATCCCTGGCGGTCATAGTCATGTCGGTAGGGTCACCTATAGCCGGCCACTTATAGGCTTCCTCATCAATAGGCGCAGCTGCTTCAGGAGACTCCTTATCAGAGTCGGACTCCTCATCATCTAAACCTTCGCCGGATTCCTTGGCATTAGAACCAGAGCTACCCAAAATGCTATCACCCGGTGTGCTAGGTACACTCGGGGAGTCTTGTGGAAAATCCTCATTTGGAACTCTTTCATACGGTTCCTCAGTCTGCTCTTCGTTTAAAGGGTCAGCCGGATCAATGGCTGCATCATCGGACTTGTAATCAGGGTCTACTTCCGTCCGTCTAATCCGGGTCATTCTGTCCTGAACATGAACATAAACGGTTGAATTCAAAGTAGGTGAAGGTTGGCCCAAGAACCCCCAGACGGTAGTCCCAGTCCTAGACTCAGCCGTCCCTGGTGACCGGGTGACCACTGTCGTAGGCTGTGCCGTGTTTATATTGGTGGAGTCCATATCCTAACTCTATATGCACAACCGGAAATTAAAGGGAAAAGAATTGCAAAGGGTACAGACGGTACCTTAGAATGTGAAGCTTGTTGGATACAACCGTCAAAGTTGAAAGTGGCTTGAAGTCACCATAGGCGGATGTGTACAAAGCTGAAATAAGAAAGAAGAATTAGATCAAGCAGATTTAAGGAGAAATCAGGAAAAGGTAGCACAGACGGTCTTCCATGAAAAGATTTCAAAGGTCCCCCAAACGGTGACCAGTCGGATGAGGGCCATTGGATCAAAATGAAAATTGCTTAAAAGCCACCCAGGCGGTATTAAAACCGGCTAAGGGTCTGAGGACATTTTTTGTCAAATAAACCTAGAGATGCCCCAGGCGGAGTATCACCGGCTGAATATCTTGCAAAGAAAAGATTAAAAAAGATTGAAAGCACCACAACCGGTATGGATGCCGGTTATAGGCACTAAAAAAGTTACCAAGGTCACTCAAAGATACCCCAGACGGTTAATTCCGGATGAGGGTATAGTGGAACCTGTTTTGAAAAGAACAGAGATTGCTCAAACAGGGCCCAAACGGTGAATCACCGGATGGGGGTATATTGAATGCAACTTGAAAAGATTTTGAAGACACCTCAGACGGAATGCTCCGGCTGAGGTAGCGTAGATATTAAATTCATTAAAAATCGAAGAATGTAACCCTAGCGGTATTAAGCTCAGAAGTACCCCAGGCGGTGTTTCACCGGATGGGGGTACATTGAATGCATGATTTTTGAAGGTTAAAGACCCCTCAGACGGAGCTATGCCGGCTGAGGGAGTGAATTCAGTACTTGGAAATGGGTTAAAGACCCCCCAGGCAGCATGTAACCCGGATGGGAAAATCAGTCAAGTTCCTTAAAATCAGAAGTTAAAAGTGAAGAGAAAGGGGCAGCCGGTACCTTGTTGAAATTGAGCAAAATATACTCAACCGGTAGCCGGATGTGATTGATCTACAAATGTCAGATGCAAGAATTCTTGAGGAAATTAAGCAGCCGGTGTCAGAGCTCTCAGAATTTTTTTTGAAAATTTTGTAAAGTGTGGAGGAGAGAGGCGATGTCTCCTATTTATAGGAGAGGGGCAGAAGGCGAATGAACACCTTCTGCCTTAAAAATTGAAAAACTCAAAAAAAGGAGGGAAGTAGGCGAACCGTCACCTCCCATTCTTCTGACGCCTATCACAGGTGACACGTGGCTATGCCACGTCACACCTGTGAGGGGAAGATGTTTAGGGTAAAAATACCCCTAGACACGTGGCCCTATAAAAGCCTGCCACGTGTCAAAGTTGCAACGGTCAGCAAAGGCCCAATCCCTTTGTGACACGTGTCCATTGTACCCTAATTGAGGTGCAGTTCTCCCCTACTATAAATAGTAGGGGCAGACCTCATTTATGGGGATCGAGAACTATTCCAACAACCAACCAAACACAAAACCCATTGCAAAACGCCCTCTAATCGAGAAGCATTTATTGTTCTTTATACCTCTTTACGAAAGATTCTAACTTGATCTTTGGAGGCAAAACTCCCACCCCCCATCAGGAGTCTCCATTATTTGTGCAGGTACAGGCGAAGGAAGGAGCATACTAGGAAATTGTAACTCTCCCGCAGGACACATAATAAACCCCCAAACAACAACTATTGTCTTTTCTCCGAAATTCAAAACCTTTGGCGTCCAACGTCGAAATTGAAATAATGTTTTCGGTAACTCTTGGAACATGATAACAATTGTCAAGTTCTAAAACAAGCCCAAAGGGCAAAGAAAAACTGAGATTTCTAATGGATACGGCTGACATCTTGGCTCCATTGCCGACCCAAAGCTCGACCTCTCCCTTCTCTAGCCTCTTACTTATCCTTAGTCCTTGAGCATTGGAACAAAGGTGTGAGCCACATCTGGTATCTAATCCCCATGATGTTTTGCTAGTGAATTTTAAGTCTATAACAAAAATACCTGATACAGAAGCAACGGTGTTGTTCTTCTTATCTTCCTTGAATTTGAGGCAATCCCGCTTTTAATGTTCCTTCTCCTTGCAGTAGAAGCATTCATAATCGGATTTAGAAGAGGGTACCTTTTTGTCTTTGCGGCTCTTGGCAGCGCTAGACTTAGGCAGAAAATTCCTCTTCTTTTTCCCTTTAAAGCTTCTCTTCTTGCCCGAGCGCTTGAATGGCTTGCCCTTTTTTATCATGAGCATGTCATGCTTCCCCTCATCCTTGAGCGTTTGCTCGGCTTGCTTCAACATCTCATGAAGCTTGGTGAGGGTTTTCTCCATGCTGTGCATATTATAGTTCATCTTGAACTGATCATAGCCTTTGTGCAGCGAATGGAGAATGATGTAAATATCCATCTCAGTTGAATACCCAGCGTCAAGCCTTTCCATGTTCTCAAATAATCCGATCATTTTAAGTACATGTAGGCTGTCTGGCTCTCCTTTCTTGAGCTTGCTCTTAAGGATTTGCCTATGGGTTTCTAACCTATCAGTCCGGGCCTACTCTTGGAACAACTTCTGAAGTTCAGAAATGACCTCAAAAGCCGTCTCCTTTTCAAAGAAAGTCTTTTGGAGGTCCGGAGACATAGTGGACAACATGATGCACTTGACATCCCGATTAGCAGTTTGCCATCGGTTAAGGGCAACCTGAGAGACCTCCTCATTGGGAGCGTCGGGCATTTCCTCATCAAGGACGTATTCCTTTTGCTCTTGCATGAGAACAATACGCAAGTTCCTTTGCCAATCAAGAAAATTTGGCCCACTCAACTTCTCCTTGTCGAGAATTGAGCGTAATGAAAATTGGTTGTTTGAGTTATTTGCAGACATGTTTCTACAATTGAAAGAATTTGAAATGAAAAACCATTCATAAAACTAATAAGTTTGAAATTTAAAGCATACATGCAAATTTTCAATCTTATTGAGCGTTTTATCCACGCATTAATATTAGTCCCTTTAGTCGAGAATAAAACGATTCCAAGATCCCAAAAAACAAAAAGTGATTAAGCATGCTTTGACTTGTGTTAACACTTAATATTTTAAGGTAAGCAATCCAATTGCTAATAGCTCTAAGCTACTCTTGGTTCGATAAAACGTCGCATCTAATGCTTTCTTGATGTTTTATCTCCATTGCCACGACATCTAAGGACTCCTTACTGATATCGTCGAGCTTAACCAAGACGAACTCGTATACCTTACGTTCCAAGGGAAATAATGATGCCTCGCTTTGGCGTAGCCCATCATTACGCGCATTAGTTCGGTAAGTGTTGTTCTTGGAATGGCAAACAAATTTGGCTTAATATTATAGGGACCTAGGGTTTCTATGTTGGTTGATTTAAGTGAACTTAATTAATCATCGTAACATTTGAAATCCTAAACATGCATCTAACATAAAATTTAATCATATATAAACATAATATATATATAAAACATAAGTAATAGATGCATTTGGCAACTAGCATGACCCCTTGAATCTTCAAGTCGCCGTCTTTGAGACATCACCACCAAATATGCAACTACTAGTTATTATGATGAGGACTAATCTAACTATTAAGGTACAAAAATACGCAACGGTACGCAGACCATATTTAGATATACAAAAAATACATAATGGATCGCAGTCCGTATACACTATCCTAATCGGGCCCACTAGTTGTCATTTTCACAAAACCTGTGATACAATATACATTCCAGTCATCCATTCACTATTTGTGAATGACCCATGCATTTTACAACGTAAAACAAGTAACAATGCATAACACGCGCAAACTAGTAACTAACTTAGGTGGTTAATCCGATTAACGCGCCTAATTAAAACTAGTCAAAGTTGTTAACCGATTATGTGATTAAAACGCAATAAAATTAGCTCAAGTAATTAACGAAGCTCCCACTAAATTCCGCATCCAACTTAATTAATCCAATTAATTAAGCCGGTTAACCCAAATTTTGCCAATTATTTTGCAAGTGCGGGCAACACTGAGGCCTAGCCTCGTTAAAATAATGAAATAATTAAAACGGCAAAAATCGCAAAACGCATAGCCCAACCATGCTTTATGATGCCCAAGTGCTTAGCACCAAAGCGCGAGGTGCCTTGCGTGGCCGCATCCGCACAACCGCTTGTGGCCCAAGCATGTGGGAGTGACTTCAATGTCGCTTTTGCGTTACACCAACCATATCAGCGCACTTGCACACACACAAGACATGGCCTCAAAGGTCCTAAATCATGCGAGCTTATGTTGCCTAGCAACACATCGCAGCACCAACGCACCCCTATCGTAGCATCATGCGCATCACCCATGCATCCTCGATGCACCAAACACGCACACACCGCACCATGCGTGTAGCACCAAGCATGCACCTAGCCTAACACGCCACACAACAACAGCCTTTCGAGGCATGAACAGCCCCATGCGCACCTCGACAGCCAAATGTGGGCTGCATGAGCAGCCCGTCTAGCCGTTGGTGGTGCTTAGGCGATCCTTGCCTCGATTTGCATGCTTTTATCTCGGGATTTAATCCCGATATATGTGTGACATAAAATTTGATTCTAAATTAATTTTAGAATCATCATTGAGCAAGAATGAAAATAAAATAAGTCTAACCTAAATAAATTCAATTTTAGTGCACAAACCAAAATATTCAAGAACCGTTCTTTAAATTATTTTTGGTTCATCTTGGTGCTTCAAAATTAAAGGGCTATACTCATAATTAATTTAATCAAACATAAATTAATAATGAGATTTGACAAAAAATTAGATGGGTTGGAAAAATAAACATATTCATCCAATGAAAAATTTCCAACAATAACTTGTGTAAACTTGAAAAATTACATCTTCCAATATGAAGATTAATTAAGTTTCAATCACAAGTTTTGAACATTTAAGACTTTAATCAACTCAAAAATGATTAAATCCAAAATTAGTTCAACATGGAATTTAGAAAGTAAAGTTCCAACCAAATAAACAATTAAAGATTGGTTCTTTAATATTTTTAAGGGACTTCAAAATTAGAAATTCACCTTAAACATTCAAACTTAAAGCAATTGATTTGCAAAATTGTGAATTCAAGTTTATGTGAAAAATGAGCTCACCAAATTAAGCACCAAATATGACTTCATAAACATGCTTAATAAGGTTTATTATTGCAATAGATTAGTGATGCCACCATACATTTAATTTACCTTTAACATGCCATAGTTAATCAAGGTTTAAAAATTTAAATTTTTTCTTCAAAAACAAAAAACCATGTTTCTGGGTGGATTTTGGCTTCTGGACAGACATTGAAAGGGACAAAAACGATTTAGAACATCGATTCCACCCAAAATTCACTATTTTTGGGTCGAAATCTGGGTTCGTTAGCCAAAATTAGTATAAATACAGAGATTAAAAACTAATTAAAACAAGCTTCTAATCTAACTAGAAAGCAAAACCGGAAATCTAAATCCATTTTAAATCACCTTAATTAGTTATTAGTTACAATAATTAAAATTAGCGCGGCTCCGATACCGCTGTTGAGTTTCGTAGTGTCCGACACTACGCGGAATGAAACCCAACGAAGACCCGCAGACTAATTAATTTAACTAAACATGCAATCACATAACTAAACAACAAAAGAGAGAGAAAGAGAAAAGACGATCTTACCCTCGACGCGTGCTTCGCTCGCTTACGAGCTCTTACTTGAAAGCTCTAGCTTCGCAAGTGCGTAAGCCTCCGATGGCTCGCACCCTCGACCCGACCAGAGTGGTCTCTACCTCGAAGGTTAGTCGAGGCTAGACCAACAAAATACTAGAATATTACGATCTCAAAGGTTTTCTCACTTATAAGGAGATGCCTTCTTGAGTTCAACTCAAGTGCTTTTCCCCAAACCCAAAACATGGGTATTTATAGGGAAGAGAGTCTTGATTTCCCATCTCCCTTCAATGTGGGAGAATTGCATTTTGCTTAATGTATTTTCATTCAAAAACAAATTAAAATGCAAATCAATCAACAAGCGCCAAGTGGCATATGTTGAGCAAGGGTAGGTGAGAACCACTAGGGGGACCAAAGCACCACTTGTTCCCCAAGCAAGGCCACCAAGACCGGTCCCCATTGACCAGATGCTGACCTCATGCATGGCTGGCTGGCAGCCTGCCATTGTCGCCAAGGCTGCCCAGCTGGCGCTTAGCACCAAGGCTGGGCTCTTTGGCCAGCCTACCATCGCATTCGCGCAGCAAGCAAGCCACACACGCATTGCGGGCTGCTGTTGCTGTGATGCGTTGTGTGTGTTGTTGTGCGAGTGCTATGCGATGCCCAGCACACATAGCCCATACACAAGCACGCATAGCATGCTGCTGCTGACTACGCGATGCTCGTGCTAGGCGCAGCCTAGCTGCTGCATTGCTTGCGGCTGGGTGCATGGCCCAGCACACTAGCACGCTATCATGCACCGCGCGCCAGGTGCTAGCATGCGTGCGGCCATGTGCTCCATGATAAGTGGCATTTATGCCACTATTTAGACCTCAATTCCATGTCATTTCCCTATGCTTGTCCCTTGTTTAAGCCTATTTCGCTCGGTTTTCCCCGTTTTTCCAATCATTACGCTAATTCCTTTGTAATCCCCTCTTATTTGCCTATTTATACTACTTTTGGGATATTTCTTATGTTTTGTAGTCCGGAAAGGTGGAAGTCGAGAGAAGAGCGAAGTTCAGGAAGCCGTTCACGAGCCTCGAGAAGTCAAGCGCTATGGAGCCATGTAAGAGGCCTTTAAAAGGGCTCTCTAGGCCTCAAAAGACCTCCCCAAGTTATCTGGAGATGCCTTGGAGAGGACACGGCCAGAAGGCCCGCGGGTGCGGCCCAATAACCCACGGGCCGCGGCGAAGGGAATAGTGAAAATCCGTAAGTTCGTAGCAGACAGACCCTTGCTTACTCTTTCGACCATAACTTTTGATCTACACGTTGGATTGAAGAGATTCAAATTGCGTTGGAAACTAGACTTGAAGGGCTTTCCAACGGTATGTTTCACGCCCCAAGAAGTCTTCTAGAACAGAAGTTATGGACGTCTAAATCTGCGCAACACTGCCAGGATGCGTAGCTACCGCGAGCGCGGCTTTCTGGGTCTTTTTCAACGGATTTTCTTCTTTCTCTTCTTGTAATTTAAATAGCATGACCTTCTTTAGACTTGGAGGGGAGTTTTTGGGGTCTTCTCTCCTCCTTGAGGGGATGAAACCCCTTTGCTTTCTCCATCATTTCACCACTTAGATTAGAACTTAGATTTAGTTTTAATCTTTGTTTTGTAATTTAGTTTAAGAGTAGTTTAGAGAGAGAAAGTGAAGAGCTTTAATGGTGGATTGGGAGGTTGAAGATGCAAAATGTGACATTTGTTTGGATTCCTTTTCAATACATCAATGAGCATTCTAAACTCTATCTCAATTTTATTGCTTTCTTTACTTATTGCTTTCTTTGGTTTATTGAATGTTTAGAGTAGTTGATTATTTCAATAATTCCTCTTCGTTGTTTTTCCCTTGTTCTTCATTGCTCTTGTTCTTAGTTTCTTCATTGTTCTTCTTTATTGGTTAATGTTAGTTGTTCATGTTAGTTTAGTTTGTGTTAGTTTCATTGTCTTGTTGATTTAGTCATGTTAGTTTAGTTTCCTAGCTAGGGTTAGGGATGATTGTTGATTATTGTGCAAAATGAACACTTTATTGATGGTTTGATAGAGATTGTTGATGTATTGAACTAAGAATGAAGGGCTTAATGCTTGGTGTCTTTTTAGCCAATCGATATCATGATTTAATCGCTACTATGCTAGTTGTGCAAGAGTGAGCTAGTTTAATAGAAGAATTTTGTTGCTTGGTTGACCACGACCTCATTGGCGGGGTTGAGAGTCTAATGGCCTAGTGTGTGCGAGAGTGACCTAGGTTGTTAGGCAATTCTCCAATTTCATCTACTTGACCGATTAGATAATCAATAGTGTTTGTTTGCGTTTGATTAGTGTTAGTATATCGGTGTGTATGGTTATTTCTTGATGATTTGGAAGTGCTCATTGAGGTGTGTTAATGCTTGCTTTCACTTTGGCTAATTGAATGCATAATTTAATTGCTACCTTATTTAGTTGCTTGGAAAAGAGCTATTTAGGTAGAAGAGAACCCCTTGAGTTAATCACGAGCCTTTGGCCAGATTGGGTGTTTAATTGTATAGCGTGCTTGGGAGAGACCTAGATGATTAAGAGTTGCCCCTTGCATTTTATTGCGAATGTCCATGCTTATTGCTATGCTTGTGCTTGTCACATTAATTATGCTTGATTCCCCTTCCCTAGTGACTTATTTCTTAGGTTCTAATTCCGTAGTTAGTTAGCTATCATCTTTTGTTTTAATCTACCCCTCATATCTCCTTTGACCTAGCTTAGTTGGCGGTAGTGTTGACAATAGTTTAGCCGTCTCTATGGATCGACCCTTTACTTACCATTAGACTTGTCTGGTGTAGGTTTAGGTATAAAAATATTGTTTGGTAGAGGGATAGTTAGTCCAACGATCTAATCTAATCCGCTCTCACCACTCCAGCCCCACAAGCATGCTTGGTAGCAAGCCTAGCACGCATATGCATGCTTGGCCTACGGCATGCCTTGCGATGCATGCGGTGGCCTAGGCTAGCCTAGCACTCGCATGGCTAGGCCAATGCGAGGCTACGACTTAGCTCGTACTTGTCGCTTGCTTGATTTCTCGTCTTGTCGTATTCCAATTCGACTTGACTTATGACGCTCGGTTTCGACGCTCTAAGCTCGATATCCGACGTCTTTGTTCGTTATACTCTAATGACTCATCTAACCCTTCGAGTTGATTCGTCGTCTTGGATCAGTTATTCGATTGGGGTGCGACCCGAAGGGTTCAGTCAAGATTAAGTTGTAATATTAATTATATATTAATATTATTGATCGGAAGCGGCCTCCACTTAGGCATTCCGATCACTTGACCTCACTGAAAAATTAGCTTTCTAATAATTCCGAACCCTCTATCGGAATAATACACTTGTTGGAAGGACACCATTCCTTTCACAATGTTATGGTATGTTTTATTATGGAGTGTTTAATTGTGTTTCCCAAATTTTTAATTTTCATTTATGTTTTATTATACAATGTTTAAGAGTAGTGCTGAATATGTCAAGTTAACACACATAATATTAAAGTGAAAATTTTAAAAATTGAGTACATAAAAAATTAACTACATATAAAATTGAGTACATAAAAATTGAGTACATATAAAATTGAGTACACACCCTAATTTTGAAAAGGATAACATAAAGTACCTACAAAAGATGTACATAAAAAAGTTCCAGATCAAGATGCATCTCCAACAAGAAGTACTATCAAAAGGATTTGAAAAGTAGATGTACTTACAAGAATCTCTTTCTTGGTTTCCTTTCATGTCAGTACCCGTGTTGTCTACTCAAACTCAACCTACACCCCTACGCCTAGTAAAGGTCAACACCTCTTTCCACATTATTTTTAGAACATACTCTTATTTTATAAAATATACAATATTTTCTAACCAAAACTACTATATTTAAAATTATAGTCATTTTCTTCGTGATACTGTTACATGAACGTTACTTCGTGATAATGTTACATGAACGTTATTTTTCTGACAATATACAATTATTTTCTAACCAAAACTAATATTTATAATGTACGAACTGTGATATTAATATGCAAACTGTGAGAAAGTTCAAAGGGACGAAGTTCGTGACATTACTATGTAAACTGTTATTTACATTGTATACATTGAAATGGTGACTTGGAAAACTTCCCGCCAAAAAAAGCGGTAAAGTATTTCCCCTTATAAGGTAGCACCTGCTATGCAATTCATCAAAACACCTAATCATCACCATGAAAGAAATTCTCATCCCATCCCTAATGATGAAAACCCACAAGATAAAAAAAAACAGCTTAAACTCCGTTCTCCTTACGAGAAAGCAAAATCAATTAGGGTCATTTTGTGCCCAAGTTCATCCAAAACCATGATAAAATTTAAATTCCTTAAAAAAAAAAATTGAGTTGTTGAATTTGATCTTAAATCCTCAAGAGGCAGAACCTTCATCCACCAACATCGTTCAAATGTCACAATGTGGAGACATCTTACCTTTGCACATTCCAGATTTGAGTGATCTAGCATTACTACCTAAACCACTGAAGGTGTACTTTGAGTGGTTAGTTCGAAATACAACTCTTGGTACTTTGTTAACAACACTCGATAGAGTGTCATCCTTGAACGAGCCGATCGCCACCTTAATCGATAAAGCACCATTTATGACCAGGCTCGGGGAGTACTCAACGACAGTCCATAGCTCTTGCCATGTACTGAAGTTGTTCGTCACGAGTTATGGAATTCAAAAGACCATAGCCTTTGAGTTAAATTCCGGTAACGTGACTAAAGATGCGAGAGATAGGCGCAATTTCACAATGAAGCTTAATGTGAATGCCCCTTTGTACGAAACAGGTGCAAGAGAATATAGAATACTATTGTGGAACTGTAAGGGAATATCTCATGATAATTTTCCAACTCAAGCTTCCCACATAATAGAGGCCGTCAAGCCACACTTGTTGATGCTAGCCGAGACACGGGTGTCAAACATGATCACAGGATGGGTTACAGTCGCGTTAAAACCTTACATGATTTATTTCGCTGACCCTAAAGGTGTTGGTGGTGGTATGGCAATACTAAGCTTCTGCAAGCATTGTGAATTTAAGAATGTCACCACAGCTCCAAATTATTGGAAAAGGGAAGCTTTGATTAAAGAGTAGAACTAAGGGGTGGCTTTGATTAAAGAGTAGAACTACTGAATTAGAATTTAAGAATTTTGTATTAAGCTGTGTATGTGAATTAAACTATTTTACTTATTAGTTCAATGATATGTAAGTTTCCAACTGAAATGAAAATCCTATAATTAATTACCAGTTAAATGAATGATATGTGAAGTTGGCTATTTTCATACTTCAAAAGTCCATATGAATGACCCATAAGCCATACCTAATAATGGCCAATTTACAAGAAGGGTCCCATCGAATGCAGGCCAATTCATCGTATGGTCCAATGTATCAATATAAAACCACAAAATATAAAGGCCAGTACATCAGTTTGCAAAACTAAGACCCATCACCATTACATGAGAAAATCCATAAGTTAAGTCCTAACATTTAGTTACACCAAAACAAGCACCACCTGTTTAACATACATATCATCAGAAAATGCTACTTTTTCGTAACGGCGTCCGACACATCAGGTCGTGCTTCATTGAATTCGCACATCAAATCCTCAAACAAGAGCCACGATCTTTCAACATTATAATCAGATTCTCAGAAGAATGGCAAAGAGAATATCATAAATAATGGCAACAACAGGTTAGTAATAATCAAAACAAAGACACTTCTTTCATATGTCATGAAAACAAACCAATGAAAGTTCGGTTAGGAGCCTCTTCGCGTTCCGCTTGATGGCAGCTAGTATATGCACTCCACATCTATGCTAGGGAGTAATAGAATTACATGCAACGTCAGCAATGTATATGGACATTTTGATGAAACATGCGGTCGTATGTACGTTTCAGTTAAAGGAATGACACATACAAATTGCCCTGTTGATCCATTCTAAGGGAAGTAGTGACCTAGCTCCCAACAGTTCCTAAGGGCCATTGAGGTTCTAGACGCTAGAAAACAAGATCCATTGCATATGCCTACACACAATTGGAAGATGTAAGAGGTCACAGACACATTAATCCTAAAAAACGAGGGTACATTACAGCTCCAAAAAGTACCAGCCGTTTGACATTTATGGAGTGTAAATCTGCGGCCGTGTACATCTCTATGGAATCCATCACAAGAATCACTTCCCGATTCACAAAAAAGGCTACACATCACCAACGATTATTTAGAACAACGGGGATAAATACCTACAAAAGAAAAAACACACAATATGAACAGTACGAAACTTGGTCACTTCAGTATTTCCTAAACAAAATCAACACAACATACGGCTCTAATCTTTTACCACATTAATCCGGTTCGGAGATAAACCCGACAATTGCCTTATGTACACTTTTGTTGTCCGGTCGAGGTCTTCTAGGGACTTTCTTTGCAATACACGAAGCTGCCAAAAATAGCTAAAGTCAGATGTGCTCAAAACATACTCACAAAACTGAGTTGAAGCCTTCAGTTTCCAACACATACCGCAAATGCGAGGTCCAAGATAAATCGCCCGCTGCGACCTTCAAACCGCTTAGCCTAAACCTTTTCATACATCCTCGCAGACACCTGCATATACTATCATTACAATCACCTTGAGTTAGTAACTATAATAAACCAAACTGTATATGGACCATTTTATGAAACCTAGATTTATTTACCTGATCACCAACTTAGCCCCTAGTCAAAGCTATGCCAGCACACGTAGATAGTGTTGCTTGATGTCCGTCACAACGTAGCATCACAGGATCTTCATCCCTACCCCAATAAATTTTATTTCACAATTAATGAGGTGTTATTCAGTGGACAAGACAAATATAATGTTCAGGAGAAAACTATGCACAACACTACTTACATTTCTGTGAGCTACCTTCTCGGAGAGAAATTGGTGTTCACCCTAACATACTCCAAGATACAATGCCAGAATCTACGATACTTCCGAGGCCGCCAATTGGTGACATATCCTTGTACTAGTTTCCTAGGTGTGGCTGTTTTCTTCTGCTTTCGCCAACTACGTTCACCAAAAGAATTCATTGACGTCGACGTCTCAACATCTTCATCTTCCGAGCTAAACGGTATCTATTCATCACTTCTCTCTAGACTCCGTGGTCCCCGTATTATTTGGTTTTCCGGGGACCTACCATGTATGTCAGAGGTCTCCTTATCTAGGTTCTGTAGCATCTCCTTCTCTAGCCTCTCCTTCTCCAACTTCTCCTTCAATTCCTTCTCCTACCTTGCTCTCTCCTGTCTCTCCTTTTCCTCCTTCTCCTGCCTTTCTTTTTCCTTCCTCTCCTCCCTTTCCTTTGCCTCCATCTCTTGCCTTTCTTTTTCCTCCCTCTCCTTCTCTAACCTCTCCAACTCCTCCTAGATTTCCCTCTCCTGCCTCTCCTTTTCCTCCCTCTCTTGCCTCTCCTTTTCCTCTCTCTCTTTTTCCAACCTCTCTAACTCCTTCTCCTGGATTTCTCTCTCTTGCCTCTGCTTTTCCTCTCTCTCCTGCCTCTCTTTGTCCTCCCTCTCCAGCCTATCCTTTTCCTCCCTTTTTTTCCTTTCCTTTTATTGTCTCTCCAGCCTATCCTTTTCCTCCCTCTCCTGCCTCTCTTTGTCCTCCCTCTCCCGCCTCACCTGGCTTTCTTTTGCCTCCCTATCCTATTTTTCTTTTACCTCCCTCTCCTTCCGTTCTTTTACCTCTCTTTCTTGCTTCTCTTTTGCTTCCCTCTCCTACCTCTCTTTTGCTTCCCTCTCCGAAATATCCTACCTATGCCTCTCTTCTCTCTCCCACTGATTACTCACAAAAGGGCTGCCACACATTAAACCACTTGAAATGTAATCATTGACAGAGAGGTCAGAGGAACAAGCCCCTGCCACATCCAACATAAGATAAACAGTGGTCAGCTACTAACATGAATACGTTTAACAGGATTCATAAAATTGTACGTTACCCGATGCCTTATTCCATCCAAAGTAGCCATCCCCATTCTTTGGACGCTTTTTTGCATCCTGTGTGCAGATAAGTTCTCTTCACCATCCTCCTCTTGTAGATCCACAGATTGCAATAAAGCTTCTACAACCTATTCTTTTCAGAACATACATTACACCATAGTATTACCCAACCAAATCGAAAGTTCCGAAAATCAGTCACAAACCTCAGCAGCCACAGCCCGTCTCTTCCCCGGTATAACGTCCAAGGCACTTCGTTCGTGTGGCCGACCATATGAAACATTGATAGTCTACACATATTAGGTACAAACAACTCAGTCATCACACAAAAAAGTCATCACACAAACCAAGCACAAACAAGTCATCAAACATACCCCCAACTTTCTAAAATCACCTTCCCTATGGCGATCAGCCTTCTTAGCCTTGTTGATCTTTACTTCTGTCCAAACTTTCATCCTAGGAAGGACTCCCCACTTCACAGGGGGCCTTCGCAACCAATCAAGGTACAATATCTGCATAACAAATCACAGAAAAAGCAAAATCAGACACTCAAATCAAGAAAAGTATTAACATTTAATAACAATTTCAGCTTCTCTCCACAAATGGTATGGTTGCAATACCAGAAAGCCACAACATAAATTCCTTAAACCAAAGTAACATAAATAGAAGACTAGACAAAAGAAATATGGTACACCCTCCACATCTCTTGGCAAAACCCGTCTGAGTAAAACCTCCTTGCAAAGCTAAAACCTCCTTGCAAAGCTACTGATGGAGTACATAAGTTTATCGATCACTAACGTACACCACTCATAGGACTCCGTCTCGTTTGTTGCAATTGCTGCTAGAATTAGCTTAGGGCACAACCTATGGGATGTTGTAGGATACAGAATATTAGCTAGGACTAGTAGCAGAAAGGCAACCTTAAACTCATACACATCCTGAAGTGGAGCTTCAACTGCATCAACTAAATTTTTCCTCGGTATCCCACTCACACGGATAGGGGTAATTTAACTTAATCGATTACGCACTCCTCGAACAAAATGTTCCATGTCTTCATCATCAACTAGTTCCTTCGGAACCGGCAAGGGCCCCTTAGGAATGCAAAGAACCCAATGGACTTAAACAAGATCGAATGGAAACTCTTTCCCGTTGGAAGTAATCAAGCAATTATAGGGCACATCAGCCCTAGTTGCAAGCCAATAAGCCAACTCCCTCGAAAGCTGCCTATCAACTAATACATACAACCAGCAAATCCCATATCCTTCACTATTTTCCTTTTTCTTTCATAGAATTCATTGATAATTATACCAAATTTCTCCACACGACAATTAACATTTATAGGCTGCAATTACATAATAAACAAAGACAAATCAATTAGGGCTGAAATTGCCATTCACCATGACTATTATTTTTTTTTCACAAAAAATTATCGACGAATTTTATCCTTTTCAGCTCCTCCTAGTTGCTTTACCTAATTGCTTCATCCTACCACCCTCACTAAGTGTATTGTCCTACACATAAACACATTAGCTAAATTCACCTCCTACACACAATGGCAAACCAAATACAAAACACGCGTGAAAACCAATTAACAACTCACCCTATACAGAGCATCATCAAGTTTCTTACATACCTAAACCAAAAAAAAATCATTATTAACACAACAACGCTAACATTTATTGAAATCGAAAATATGCAACACTTATAAATGTGTGTTACGATTACCTTCAGCAAAATCCTACCACCAGAATCATCATCAACATCAGACTCAACAGCTTCATCATGTATTTGTTGATCATCCTACATTTTAAATTCACAGGACAATTACAATCAGATAAACACTACACTAAACTTTAACATATTCCTAAAAACATTGCAATAACATTCCTTCAACCCAATATGAAAGATACATACTTAAAGTATTCTGATCCTTGCCCATTTATCTGTATCTGGCTGATACCAAGATAACCTCTACAATATCTCCCATAGAGATGCTTGCCCATTAATAAACCATAGACATTCACACTAGAACCTAAATCAAACACTATTCGACTATGGTTGGTACTAGACCTAAATCAAACACAATTCGACTATGGTTGGTACTAGACCTAAATCAAACACAATTCGACTATGGTTGGTATTAGACTTGCTATTACCAAGTAAGAGACCCTCCTGTTAATGGGCTGTTATACCAGCCAAAAGGATAATCATACCACCCAAAAGGATAATCACACCACCCAAAAGGATACTCAGGTAGTAATACAACATAATATACACAATTACATTATCCTAGCTAAACAATTTTCACACAATTCGACCACTTTAACTAATTGAAAATAAACAACATACCAACACAGCAAAACTTTTGCCATAAACACAATTACTTTATTAAGAAACACTAACCTTCGCCGCACATCGACCACCTCTTCTTCCATCCCTTCGACTTCCACCCCTTCCACGACCCCTTCTACCACCTGCAACAAAGACAAAAATTTACAAAACCCTAATTTCGTACAACAATTTCCTTATACAATTGCTTTTTAGACTACCAAAATACCGAGAATACTTTCGTTTACCTGACATCAGCCTACAATTGCTTCCTTGAACACCTTCAACACACACACCTTACAATTGCTTCCTTGCGGCGCACAACTATTGAACCGAGTAAAATTCTACTGAAAAGACTACCAAACTACCGAGAATCCTTCTCCAGAGCACACTGTCTTCGCCGCTAGGTTTTCGCGACCTATTTTCGCTGAGTTTATGCTAGGCTTTTGCTAAGTTTTCCGGTGACTTCTTTTTTATAGAGAGAAAAAGAAGAATTTTTTTTACAGCAATAAAATGTAGAGAGAGAAAATAAATTTGTTTTTACAGCAGTAACAAGTGCCCAGTTACTGTGAAGCTTTTACGCAGCAAATTACTGTTTTTCCCCTGGTATTGGACACACATGTCCATATCGGGTAACGGGCCATCACGCCTTGGTTATTGATTAGCTATTGTGGCTTTTTTTTAGGCTGTAGAGTTGTAAAAAGTGATTCGGCCTAAGAAACTAACTTGATTGAGTATGCGACATGTCTGATAATATGAGCTTTTGATATTGATATAAATTGATCTGATTTTTATCTAACGTCGGGTTTAACACGCAAATTTAAGATCTGATTGTGGTCTCCAACCAACAAAAGGAAACTCGGCATTTGATGTGGACTTGATAACTACACATTGTACTACACTCACATCTAATTTGATAGCAACTTGTCAAGCGACTTAACCAACATGACATCTAGGCTACTCGTCTCAATGGATATCGAGATTTAATTTGATCTGTATTATTATGAACATGACTTAAATTAACATGATACCCGAAATAACCCTGACCAACATAGACTAATGCTTAACTTCAACCTAATTTAAACTATACCCAATTAAACTCAACTCAAGATAAGTAGATATGTTTCACCTACATTGTTTCAGTCCAATATGTACTCCCTTCATTTCAAATCAATTGTAATATTTTCTTTTTCATTCGTTTTATTATGCAACATGAAGACTCCACCTTGATACTAGTTTTTGTTACTTATTCTAACGTTATAATGATGGAAGTCAAACCCACTAAACTTGTTAGTTATGTGCAAGTTAAGCCCAATAAGCATGCTGGATTAAAATTGCTACACTGGATTATTTTTGCATAAGTATTTTAATAATAATGTTTCTGATTATTTTAATCAAGTTATTATTTTTATAATTTAATCTTTTATTTCGATTTTTTTTATCTATATGTTATGATTAAGATAAATATATTTCTTAGTCATATTTTAAAATAAAGTTTATCTTGTGCTACCTAACCTTGTTTCAAGGAAGTTGTTAGTCTTGTTGTTGCACAGGATAAGGCTGGCAGATAAATCTCTTCAAAGATAATTGTTGAAACAGAATCAAAACAGCTAGCAACGTTCAATTTCAAATAGCCGAAAGTTTTGGAGAAGCATTTTTGAAGGAATTCTGTTGAAGATTTTCAAATGTTTGAAATTAGCCCTACAACGTTTGAAATCAGCTTACAGCTCTATAAATAGCTTGAAAACTTGCTGGAAAAAGATCACCGAAATATTCAGAAGCCTAGTGCTATCAAGAGTTGTTATTTCTCTCATTCAATCATAGTTTTTGTTTATTATTTCAAAGTGAGGGAAAAATCGTGAGTGTACACTTGTGCTAAACATTGTAATCTTGAGTGATACACTTCGTAGTAAAATTATAATACTCGAAGTTGTTTTTGAGTGATTGTTAGCTTTTATTTCTAGGAATTGAGTGTCTAAGGTATAGCTGGGGTGCTACGGAGAGAAGATAGTGAGATCTTCTAGGGTGCTTTAGAGCTCTAAAGGAGGAAATAAAATTTGGTTTAAAATCCTACGGGTTTAACAACCCTAGGCGGAGACGTAGGCCTTTGTGCTGAACTTCGTAACAATTTGATGTGTCTTTACTTTTATTCTTGCTTTTGTTTTTGTTTAAATATAACTAGCAAAATCCAAACAAACGCTTCTAACATTTTGTTTTGCAATCGTTTTACTTTACAAACAGTTTTCAAAGTCTTGAATTTAAAACTGAGATTAGTTTATTCCGCCTTGAAACTAATCTTAAGACCTTGATATTTTGTGTTTTGCGAAAATTGCCCATACTCTATTCAACCCCCCCTTCTAGAGTATTATTATGTTTATTTTATCACCATTGTGATCCTTTCACAACACTTTATTTGGTTAGGGCCCACTATTACTCATTATTTAATTAGTTTCTCTCCATTAACCCCACTTTCACTAATTTTATATTATTTTTCTCTCCCACTAACAATAATATATATCCCCTGCCAACTATACTTAATATTATAATTTTTCACTTTAGCCCTCATCTAAAAACTACATATGTCAAGCTTAGTGTTGTGATTAATTCGAGATGGAAGGAGTAAATTGAAATGAGTACGAACTTGAGTATTATGTCACGGTTTTGTTATATCTAAATGGATAGTGTATGTGAGAGGGGGGAGGGGAATGTTATATCTTGTATGCAAATTTTTGAATAGAAGGTCTTGTATGGACTTAGTTACACTAAATTATTGTAGACTCAATCTTTGACACTCCCAAATAATATAGTCACATTCTAGATGATATAATCACCTTTTTAGATGATATAATTATGTTGTTGTAAGTCATCTTTTGAATGATATAGTCGTATTTAAAATAATTTATTCGGAAGATATAATCATCTTTTGGATGATATAATTATTTTTTGGATGATATAATTATTTTTCGAATGATGTAATTGATGTTTTGATGTGGATCAAGAGGGAAATTCTTTTGAAGAGCCAATCATATTGGTTTTAAGGCCAATAGGGTTCGAGCTTGGAGTAAAGAATCAAGAATGGCTAACATGCGCAGCCATTGAAGAAGAAGTCAAGGTCCAGTTGGGTTCCGACGACGGCAGCGGCGGCGACGCGCCGATCTGGGTGCCACGCGCCGGCTCCCTAGCTCCGGCCTGAGTCCAGCTACACGGCGGTGGGGCGCGTGTCGATGATGGCGGCGCGTGAGACGGTGGTTCGGCGGCAGTACGAAAAGAAAGATTTTCTATACTTAGTTTTTTCTAGAGTTTTTGCTTGCAAGTTTTTACCTTTCACTTGAAAGGGTTTTTCTTGGTTTAAGCAATTAGGAATCTTCTTAATTTCTGTTATTTTAGTTTAAAATAATTTCTAAGTCAATTAGGAATTGTTTTAAGAAGTTTTAGTTTAATTAGAACTAGTCTTATTACTAGTTTCCTAGTTCCATTAGAATTGGGTTTCCTATTCTATCTAGGATACTTGGGGATCAAGGCTAGGGTTTTTTCCTAGTTCGAATAGACTTAGGAATAGTTAGTTTTAGTCTATAAATAAGGGATTTTTCGTGGCTTTGTATACACAACCAAAACCAGAAAATTCAATACAAGTTTATTGTTTGTTTTGCTTAATTGCTTACAAATTCTTTTGCTAGTTTTCAATTCAAGGAGTTGTTTTGATAATTAGAACGTTCAATTCTTAGTTCTAGGAGTAGTCTAAGTTTTGTTCATCAAAGTACTTAGTTCCAGGAGTGGTCTAGGTAATTTGAGAGGCGTTGAATTCGTTCCAGGAGTGGTCGTTTTCAAAGTCATATCCGGTTCGTTATTCTTAAGTTGTTCGATTTTCTTAGGAAATTCGAAGGGCTTGTGTTACTTGTGTGATTTTAGATTCTTTATTAAGTTAAGGGGTTTAAATCCACATCAAATTGGTATCAGAGCTTGTGTGATACCACATCAAATTGGTATCAGAGCCAGGTTGTAAGCAATTAAGCAAAACAAACAATAAACTTGTATTGAATTTTCTGGTTTTGGTTGTGTATACAAAGCCACGAAAAATCCCTTATTTATAGACTAAAACTAACTATTCCTAAGTCTATTCGAACTAGGAAAAAACCCTAGCCTTGATCCCCAAGTATCCTAGATAGAATAGGAAACCCAATTCTAATGGAACTAGGAAACTAGTAATAAGACTAGTTCTAATTAAACTAAAACTTCTTAAAACAATTCCTAATTGACTTAGAAATTATTTTAAACTAAAATAACAGAAATTAAGAAGATTCCTAATTGCTTAAACCAAGAAAAACCCTTTCAAGTGAAAGGTAAAAACTTGCAAGCAAAAACTCTAGAAAAAACTAAGTATAGAAAATCTTTCTTTTCGTACTGCCGCCGAACCACCGTCTCACGCGCCGCCATCATCGACACGCGCCCCACCGCCGTGTAGCTGGACTCAGGCCGGAGCTAGGGAGCCGGCGCGTGGCACCCAGATCGGCGCGTCGCCGCCGCTGCCGTCGTCGGAACCCAACTGGACCTTGACTTCTTCTTCAATGGCTGCGCATGTTAGCCATTCTTGATTCTTTACTCCAAGCTCGAACCCTATTGGCCTTAAAACCAATATGATTGGCTCTTCAAAAGAATTTCCCTCTTGATCCACATCATTCTCCCCCTCTTCAAAAGAATTTGTCCTCAAATTCGCATCATCCATGTAAGGAGAACAATTCCATGAAACCATCCAAATTCGACGAATACAAGCCAAAAGAACTATTACCTCAACGCTAGCAATTTTAAGCAATGTAACAACATCACCACGAGCAAGGCAATATTTTAGAAACAACCAATTCTCAATTTGGTCCTTGGTCTTCGAAGTTGACCATAAGAACACTTTAGGCTTCATGATATTTTTCTCATGTATGACTAACAATTTCTTCTCTTTATGCATGCCTAATGAATCCACCACTTCTAAAGAAACCATTAAATTATTATCTTGATTCACGAATGGCTCCTCAATAGTATCAAAAACCTTTTCCGACACCACCATTGGTAGATCATTATGAATAATCTGATCTTGAACAACGTCACACACAATTGGAACATCAATTGTTTCACTCACCTTTTCTTCGAGCTCTTTAGCACCTACATGTTCCTCTTCCTTATCCTTTTGACAATCTTCCTCCATCTCTTTAACTTTAACGCGGCATGGAATAATAGTTAAAGGAATAAGTTTGAACCTCTTGTTTCCCACCTTGACCGAATATGTGTTGGCCACACCATCATGTTTAACATGTCGATCAAATTGCCATGGTCTTCCTAAAAGAACGTGACAAGCACTCATAGGAATCACATCGCACCATAATTCTTCCTTGTAATTGCCAATGGAGAAATTCACCAAAGCTTGTTGTTCTACATGAAAACCCATAGAATTATCTAGCCAACCCAACTTATATGGTTTTTCATGATCTCTTGTAGGAAGTTGGAGTTTAGTAACCATCTCTGTAGACGCTACATTGGTACACGAACCACTATCAATGATCACCCTACAAGTTCTATCAACAACTTTGCATCGAGTATGAAACAAACTATCTTGTTGACCTTGAAAAATAATTTCTTCATGTAAATTCAGTCGCTCCATAAGCATATGTTTGTTACCAAAGCCAAAATCTACGTTATCATCTTCATGTTTTTTCTTCTTTTTATGACCTTGAAGTAACTTTGCAAATTCATCCATAGATTTTCGGATCCCTTCCTCCATAATTATGTGAAAAAAACAGAAATAAAAGAACCCTTATCCACACAGGTATATCCCACAAAAATCGCAACACAACTTGGAACAAAATCGCACACAACGAGCAATAAGTATTAAATCGGACCAAAACTGACACAGTTGCGGAAAACAGTCCAGTTTAATAGCAAACGAACTCGAAAAATTCCGAAATTTCACAGGCAGAAATTAGACAAAATTCCACCCAAAATCAAAAAAAGAATCACCTGAAAAGACCTTGTAACGAAGGAGAACGAGCCTTCTGAAGTTGACAGAAAAACTGGTTATCCGAGAACAAGTGCGATTTGATGAACGAATTGTTGAACGATCAAAACCCCTGAAATCTGATACCAATTTGATGTGGTATCACACAAGCTCTGATACCAATTTGATGTGGATTTAAACCCCTTAACTTAATAAAGAATCTAAAATCACACAAGTAACACAAGCCCTTCGAATTTCCTAAGAAAATCGAACAACTTAAGAATAACGAACCGGATATGACTTTGAAAACGACCACTCCTGGAACGAATTCAACGCCTCTCAAATTACCTAGACCACTCCTGGAACTAAGTACTTTGATGAACAAAACTTAGACTACTCCTAGAACTAAGAATTGAACGTTCTAATTATCAAAACAACTCCTTGAATTGAAAACTAGCAAAAGAATTTGTAAGCAATTAAGCAAAACAAACAATAAACTTGTATTGAATTTTCTGGTTTTGGTTGTGTATACAAAGCCACGAAAAATCCCTTATTTATAGACTAAAACTAACTATTCCTAAGTCTATTCGAACTAGGAAAAAACCCTAGCCTTGATCCCCAAGTATCCTAGATAGAATAGGAAACCCAATTCTAATGGAACTAGGAAACTAGTAATAAGACTAGTTCTAATTAAACTAAAACTTCTTAAAACAATTCCTAATTGACTTAGAAATTATTTTAAACTAAAATAACAGAAATTAAGAAGATTCCTAATTGCTTAAACCAAGAAAAACCCTTTCAAGTGAAAGGTAAAAACTTGCAAGCAAAAACTCTAGAAAAAACTAAGTATAGAAAATCTTTCTTTTCGTACTGCCGCCGAACCACCGTCTCACGCGCCGCCATCATCGACACGCGCCCCACCGCCGTGTAGCTGGACTCAGGCCGGAGCTAGGGAGCCGGCGCGTGGCACCCAGATCGGCGCGTCGCCGCCGCTGCCGTCGTCGGAACCCAACTGGACCTTGACTTCTTCTTCAATGGCTGCGCATGTTAGCCATTCTTGATTCTTTACTCCAAGCTCGAACCCTATTGGCCTTAAAACCAATATGATTGGCTCTTCAAAAGAATTTCCCTCTTGATCCACATCATGTTTGATACGCTTTTTAATGATACATTCACTTTTTGAATGATACATTTACATTGCAAATAATATAATAAGTTTCTAGATAATATAATCACTTTTAAATGATATGCTTACACCTTTAGAATGTTATAATCACATTTCGTATAATATAATCACATTTTAAATGATATACTAGGTGGTTGGGTGCACAATAAGTTACTGTGCACCGGGTCTATTCTAGAACTTTTAATTTTTGAATACGGTAAAGTTTCTTCTTGTAGATCAAATGTTGAAATATGTAAGTGTACCAAGTGTTATGAAATATTTGTAAATGTCCACTATACCCATATACTCTATAATATTTTAGGTTTAGGGTTTAGTGTTCTCCAATAAAACTCTAGCTATTGTATATTTATATATGTCCCCTATTTCACGGAATAATATACACATCGATTCCCTCTCAATTCTCTCTTTTTTCACACACGTTATTATCAGCATCATCCCAGTCGATTGAGTAGACAAAACCAGGGAGATCAATCATCAAGGTTAGTGTTATTGTTTTTTATGGAATTAATTAGCATAAATTTCATTGCTAAATCATCACAATTAGGAAAGGCTACATATACACCTAGTGTACATATATAATTTGTGCACCACCAATTAAATTATGCACCACCTAGTGTAAGCAAGTCCCACTAAGTAAAAGAGGGAAGTTGAAACTTCAAGGGGAAAGCTAGGAGGGAAAAAATTTCATCATCTTTCCGAGCAACCTTTGGCAACAGTAAAATTTGATGTGGCGCCAATATCTAGCTTTGGGAATTGTTTTGTAATTAGGAGAGAGAAAGTTTTTCGCCATTACTTAACCCAAGTTTCTTCATCTCCTTCAATCTTTTCTCCTTCCCTTTTTTTTTACCTATCTCGTCACCCCCAATTCAAAATTTTAATTTATTTCGGGAGCGTGGAGAAGATTAGAAGCGCTGGTAGTGCTCCGACATCGCAATATTTTGTCTAAATCTAGTAAGCTTCTTTGTTGCTTAGTTTGTTGTACTTTCAAATTTATTACCTTCCAACTTTTTCCTAATTTCATCATATCAATTAAAAAAAATGCAATTTTTGGGAATTAAAATTTTTTGGGAGACTTTTTTTTTCCGTTGACTTTTCAATTGAGGAACAAGTAAATTATTGGACCCATAATTATTTTTGCTCAGAAGAATATCAAAAGATGCATAATAATGAAGCTAAATTAACTAATGGGAGACTTAATATGGAAGAGTCACTTAAGTAAGAAATTAATTACTACAATAATATAATAATAATAATAGAAATAGTAATAGTAATAGTAATAGTAATAGTAATAGTAGTAATAATAATAATAATAATAATAATAACTTATTACTAATAATTCTTTTCTTTAATTCTTAGATTTCTACGCTATTAAATTTTGAAATTAAAAAAAAAAAAAAAAAAAAAAAAAACCTCCTAGTTGCTCACATTATACTATTCCTTCACTCAAACTACAAGTTTCTTAACCCATCAAACATAGATTAGATTATTTTGGCTGAAATACCTGATGAATAACTACAATAATTAGATGCATATATGCAGTAGTATCAAATTTTATGACTCACTGGTCATGCAGAGAAGCAAGGAAATCAACCTCGTATATCAGATATATGGCAAAGGGAAAATGCTCAAAGCATTACCCTAAACCCAAATTCAACGAGGAAACAATCATAAATGAAAATGGGTCTCCATTCTATAGGAGAAGGGACTACGGTCGCACACTTATTAAGGGTCGGTGGAATTCAATGCGACAACGGTACCATATAATGTAGATTTGATTGTCACGGGCCAACATATATTAATATTATTAATGTAGAATAATGGTGTAACAAAATTCGGGCAATCAAGTTTATTCAAGTACATACACAAGGGTCCAGATAGATGAAGAATATGGGTTGAAGACAAAATGGATGAAGTCAAGGCATATCTAAATTGTAGCTACGTATCAGCATGCAAAGTTGTATGGATCGGAGGATGTTCCATTAGGACATTAATTATCGCATGCTAGCGACAAATTGATTTAAGTTTTCATTTGCATAACAAGCTTACAATTACATTCAGTGAAAACCAAGTATTAAATAGTCATAAATATGGAAGGTGTTGAGAAAACTTTCACATAATTGTTGACATCAAAGTCAAGGTATCAAGAGGCAGAAGGCCTTATTTATGCACTATTCCCTGAAAAAATCACGTGGCATGTAGATGTAAAAGAATGGAGACCTAGCTAGAAAAATATAAACAACATTGGAAGAATGATCTACTCTCATCCAACCTCAGTGAAGACTTCTACTTGTGCATGCTTCCCCATGTCATACAAAGATATCAAGATATTTGAGGGAACAATTTGTCCTACATTCAATGCAACATGTTATGCTTGGGGAGTGCTAGAGCCTGAGGGAGATGGGGAGTTGAAAGATGCAATTCGTGAGGCATCTCTATTGGCAAACACTACGCAACAACATCACCTTTTTGTCACAATGCTACAATTCTATGAACTGTGAGAACCTTCACAGTTGTGGGAGAACAAAGAACTACTCTCGGATAATGACTTAAACATGGAAAGGAATCAATTAGGCTATTCTAAACTTCAATTGTCCTTACCCTAAAAAAACTTCAATTGTCTGAAAATCAGCTGAAGAACTATGCACTATTAGAGATTGTCAGCTGAAGAACTATGCACTATTAGAGATTGAAAATATATTGATGACTTATGGTAAAACATTAACGCTTTGTTTAGATTGTAGGAAATGGGGGAAAGGAAGGGAAGGAAATAAAGCGATGTGATTTCTTTCAATTGGATTAAATTGTAAGAAAATGGTCTCTCCAACAATGGAGAGATTTGGAACAAAATTTCATCATTATTCCATCTCCTTCCCTTCCCTTTCCCTCCATCCCCTTCTTTTCCTTTCCACTTGTCTATTAAAACACACCCCAAGAGACCATCCACCTCTACTTTCACCGCATGAAAATTATGTGGAAACATTGAATACTAGACTCATAGTCGCACAACTATACTTAGACAAAGAAGAATTAGCATGCAACCGAGCATGAAGAATAGAGTAGAGGGATAATTAAGGAGAAAAAGGTGATATATAACAAAGTAGTAAAATTGACAAAAAAGCTAAAATGAGGATTTTATTTTGTGAAAGGGCATGGTGGAATGAGAAAGATATATCTTTACCAGATGATAATATCAAGGTTAAGATTCAAGGGAGAGGTAGTACTCGCAATAGCATCATCTGGAATTGCATCCCTATTATTACCGCTAGAGAGAACACATTAAAAAGATTGCAACGAGGACAATGCAAGAAGGCAATGGTTGAACGTACTCAGAGGATAGTCCAATTAATCGACAGGCCGAAAGCAGGGAACTTTCAAGATTTGAAATCTCAATAGACTTGATTAAACATCTACATATAACATATGCTAAGAACACAATTGACAGATTTGCTACAGGCAACAAATTAAAGCTCATAAGTTGGGATGAAGCACCCATGGCATATCGACACTTTTTTATTAGGCATTAGTGGGTAACACATTGGGATGATGAGATGTAACACCCCCAAATCTCCCTCAACGGAAATACTAGTATAATACGTATAATTATACAACAGAGATAGAATTAGGCGTATTACCGCCTCGTGATCACGCAAGGCTACTCAAACTACTAACCAACACCAATACTTTCCAGCGAAAACTCAAATTCTTTCTTTATTAATAATAACTATAAATAGAAACCATTGTCATGAGTACTCATAATACCAACAAAGACCAACATTCCTAATTATAAGTGAAGAACATCCCGGGACTCCCATATGCTCAATTATTGACTCCACCTGAAAAATAGTCAACACTGCTTACCATTAAGGTACACTAGACGAAAAAGCTAATTTGGCACCGGTTCAAACCCCCCCTAAGGCACCGGTTTTGAACCGTTGGGGATTTGAGGGATGCCAAATCCTCAAAAATTTGGCACCGGTTCAAAACCAGTGCCAACTAAAGCATTTGGCACCAGTTAACCAGTGCCAACTTCAATGGTGCCAGTTTTTTATTTTATTAAATTCAATGTAATAGGCACCGGTTTTGAGCTTGAACCGGTGCCTTTGACTTGTTTTTTTTTTTCGGCAATAATATATATTAATATTAATACTAATAAATATAATAATAATGAGATCATGTACATAATATCGATAACTAATAATAATTATTATTATTATTATTATTATTATTAATTTTAATAATAATAATAATAATAATTATTACAATATTAATATTAATAATAACAATTATTATTATTATAATATTACTAATAATTAGTATTATTAATATATTAATAATAATAATAATTGAAAATAATAACAAGGACATAAATATTGATAACAATCCCAAAATATGATATTAATTAGAAAAACGTGTCATAACTACAAACAAACATAATTAATTAGTAATAATGTAGTACACTAAGCTAGTTAAAACAGAAATAAATGATGTTTACAAATTAAATGTGATGTAGGCCGCCAACATGTCTCGAATTACATTGAGTTCCTCGCTCGTGAACGGATTTCCCGTTTGTCCCTTGCAAAACTTGGAATACATACACAAAACGTAAGTTAGTAGGAGTGAACTCATAAATAGGCATAACATGTCTTTATCACTTATTTGTAGATGGCCAAGGCTTGAAATTACAAGAAAATAGCGATTAAGGGGTTTTAGAACACATTTTCAACCAAAATGGCCCGAGTAAGGCCATTTTGACTACTAGGATGCCTATTTCCTACATTTCTTGTCTAATGAACTCATAAATAGTCATAACATGTCTTTTTCACTTATTTATAGATGGCCAAGGCTTGAAATTACAAGAAAATAGCAATTAAGGAGTTTTGGAACGCAATTTCAACCAAAATGGCCCGAGTAAGGCCATTTTGACTACTAGGATGCCTATTTCCTACATTTCTTGTCTAGTGAACTCATAAACAGTCATAACATGTCTTTATCACTTATTTATAGATGGCCAAGGCTTGAAATTACAAGAAAATAGCAATTAAGGAGTTTTGTAACGCAATTTCAACCAAACTGGCATACCTCTTTAAGTTGTTGTGTGTCTGTACAATGACTCACTATGTCAAACATGAATCTCATCACGTATAGGCCACAATTAACTCCGTTATCTTGTTGTGCGCACTAGCATGAGGAAAAAAGTACATGAATCAAACATACATAGCAAATTAGCAACATCTTACGCATTGTATATTACGAAAATCACAATATCATGTGGCAATACCATTGGTGATTTCCATGTAGGACCTCGAGGAGCTCGAGAATTTATCTTCTTCATAACACTACATAGAAAAGTAAGTTCAAATTTGATTAGTTTAATTAATATATATGAGTTAGGTTATGATAATCAATAACAAGAATTGAAGCTATGTATATTTACTTTTACAGTATGGACTTCACGAGGCGCTTTCTTGGTTGAGGTAACCGAGCAGAATCAAAGAAGAATATTGTGTTACTGGAAACACAAATCACCAGTAGGGTCCAATGATAACTATGTACATACATTCACACGAGACAAACAAATCAATAATTAGGCAAGTACAACATATAAACTGGGAAAACAAATGAATTTGACAAGCATAATCTGACGTACTCCTCATAATATGGGGCAAATATAAACATGTCTCCCGCACGCACTGATTCCTAGATACCCCGTTCAACATAGTACAACACGTCAGCGTGGTTGCCTAAGATTCTAGCAGTGGAGATTTTCTCAGGGCATAACCACCCAATTTGACACGGAGAACCAAGCTCCCATAAGTGCTCCTGGAGTGCTCTACATGCATGATAATAGAATGTTAATCGAAAACCAACCGACAATCACCACTAAACTGAATAACATAAATTGAGTACTAGTTGAATTACCTGATGCATATTTGAATGAGGGAAATGTTAAGCATTGCACCACTTAGAAATTCCTTCACATCTTCTTTGAATAGCCATGCCATTGCATCATCATCGTAGTGGAACATTTCCTTAGGTAGTGGAACTTGAATGAGGCTGTCACTAGGCAACACGCAAATACGGTTGTGCAGATAAGTTAACTCCTTAGAGAGCTATTGAAGCACCGTGTCTTCAACTAGTGGAGTAGCTTGCATAGCTGAACCTCGTGAAGAGCTCTTGTTCGACGCTTTTCCACTCACCGAGCCATGTTCACTCCTCTTCTTTGGCATCGATTGATCAATGCTTTTTGGCCCCTCCACCCTCTTCTTTGGATTTGGCTTTTCCTAGATGGCTAATAAGACAAATCACACAAATGGTTAGAAAAGAATTTCATCCAACTCTTGGGATGAAAATCGGGTATAGAGTAAAGCGTGAACTTTAAATCTTAATTACCTGGTTCATCGATTGTATCCAAGCACATGGCCATTGCACAAAACTACCTTTTGCCGCCCAAAATGTAGTAAACTCATCCTCCTTTACGGGCACGGGTATTAGGATGTCCTCGAACCCGGCAACAACAGAATGGATCCCGACCGAATAATGCTCAGGTCGAAGCGGTCGCAAATGGACCGTACCTTGTTCGGCCAGTTGTGCACTACCATATGCAACGACATTCAAAGCTCCACTAAGCGATTCGCCCGGGTGAAGAAGCGGGTCTCTTCCTGCACTAATTTGGAATATCACTTGTAAGAAACAAATAGAACAAAAAAAAAAGGCAAGAGCAAAACAACTAATGAAAAACAGAACAACATCAACATCGGAACAACGCAGCAACAGAACTGCTGCACAGCTGCTGCCTGCTACCTGCTGCCTGCACCAGTGCTGCCTGCTGCCTGCACCAGTGCTGCCTGCTGCCTGCTGCCTGGTGCTGGTGCACTGGTGCACTGGTGCTGGTGCACTGGTGCACTGGTGCTGGTGCAGTGCACTGGTGCCTGGTGCCTGGTGCACTGGTGCTGATGCAGTGCACTGGTGCTGGTGCACTGGTGCTGGTGCACTGGTGTTGTGCACTAGTGCACTGGTAGCTGCTGTGCACAGCATTGGTACGTCAATAGGTACAGCAACAAAACAACAACAACACACAACACCAACAGCAGTTCAACAGCAACACATCAACAGCAACTCAACCGCAACAACATACAACACAAAGCAGCACATAAAACCGCAAACTTCATCCAATATAAAGAAACAACACAACAAACTTCACAAATTCACAGCAGAATCAAAGAACCAATATCACCATCCAAAGAAATAACTAAACAACTCACCTATAGAACCAGAAAGTCATGAGGTGTTGGATTTTCAAGCTCCCTCAAGTACGCATGTACAGGATTACTAACCTGCAACAGTGTATTGATAGTGCGAAGCTAATTAGAACCCACGTTACTCAACAAGTCAAAACTTATACATTAGAAACCACTTGATCATGTACCTCCTCGTCTGCATGTATCTCATCTTCTCCTTGTTTTCGTGGGTGACTAGAAGAGTCGACCGGTGTAGTCGAGGAGAAAGGCAAGCTCGGCAAGTTCATTTGCTTTGCCCATGCATTGAACTCTTCTCGCATCTCGTTGCGCACTTGTTCCTTAATTGATGCCACCATGGCATCCAAGTTGACCGGTGAGTTCACACTTGCCCGAGATCTCCCTGATTTGGTATATTCCGGGCCCATCACCTTCACCCATCCTAGCAAGCTCCCCCCCGCACCCAATACACGTCCTGGATGGTAGGGCTTTCCCAAAGCCAATGTGAAAGGGTCCTTATCCACTGTTGGGACGAGCTTGCCTTCAACAAGCTCTCCAGTGTACTCAAGCTGTAGCAAAACCAAAAAGGCAACACAAAGTTAGTGTTTATGTAAAGTGATATATATGCAAAAGATTCATGTAGTTCACAATTCATAATTGCTTACAAGTTTATCTGCCTTTTCTTTCGTTTTCGGAGTCTTGATGGACCATTTCCCGGTTTTCTTATCACGGGAATGCAAAGAACAGAAGAAATCTCCGGCACGACTCACCAAAGTACTGGTCGTGGAGTCAGAGGGCACTGTGGAGGGCCCTAGAAGCGCAGTGGGGTATAATCCCTCACTCACCCACGTCTCCCTCCATTCATCAAACGTCATACACCCCATACGATGGTAGTATTGCTTCTGCAATGCATTCTTGGAATTCTGCTCCCTTATTTCCTACATAATTAGACATATTAGTTTCAAAAGTACCAAAATATTAAATATATTATACAATTGTCATTAGAGTTACTTGAACTTACAATTGCTTCTTTTTTGCTTTTTTGAAGAACGAAAGCATCCCAATCTTCCTTTGATACACTAGGCCATATTTTCCATGGGAGTTTCTCTTCATCGATGACTTCATCATCCATGCCACCTCCTTTCTTGTTCTTTGGTTTTCTCACAAGCTTCTTTGTGATAAACCGACAAACTAAGGTGGTCTTGAAGCCTCTGAATGTTGTCGCAAGTAAGGATTCAAACACCCTTCGCTTGGCATACTCATTTGGAATATTAAATAGACTCTGCAAGCACAAATAACAGTCATTATTAGTTTGCCCATTAAATAAAAATAAATTGAAGGAATTTATAAATGTGGAAACAAATCACTTACCCTTGTATCATTCCAAAACGTGTCTATCAAGCCAATAGGTACGTCGCTCAAACGAAGAGTAATGGGGATTTTGCGCGCACAAATCCCAACTTGAACAGCATACTGACGACGCCATTTGCCTATAGGTTTTCCTACCCTATCATACTCCAGGACCATTGGACCGACAGGTTTCTTGAAACTTGTCGTCGGAACCCTCAGCTTTTTGTTCGCTGGTCCTTTTACCCCCCCCCCCCCCTCCACTAGGATTCTCATCAAACGACTCAGACATTGCATTTTCGATAGGAGGCGCTTGTTCAGCTACAATTTCAAACTCATCAAGCATACGCTCCAACGCATCTTGAGCCTGATCTTCTGCCTCACCCAAATTAGGCTCCTTGTTCACATCATATAGCTCGTCCCCATCCCCAGATGAATCATCATCATCATCCTCTACATCCTCCACTCCAATACGGTAGTGATCATCCGCCATGAGATGTAAAACCTGTCATTACAAACATAACACGTTATTAGTTGTAATATAAATAAATTTGTAAGGTAAACTTATAATCAAATATAAATTGCTGAACTATAATACAAATTAACATAGAAAATGGGGAACTAAGTTACTTCATTCATTTAAAAGAAAATACGAAAAACGGGCAAGTAAGTTAACAATTTCATTCATTTTCACCTAAAAATGTGATTTAATAATACTTTCGATGCCTATAATTTCAAACTAACAAAAAATAGTACCTCAATCTAATATTCCTTCGTCGTGGTCTGATCGCATGTAATTTGGCTTGGTCGTCTATCTCATTTGGTACAACAGGTCTAGGAACAGTGAAAGGTGTCGAGTCATCAAACGCATCATATTCTTCCTCATCCTCGACATCTCCAACGCCAAGGATTCTTCTTTTGCCGGCTAGCACAATAGACCATTTTGAGTCGGCTGGGTCACTTACATAAAACACTTGCTTGGCTTGAGATGCAAGGATGAATGGTTCAGCACTATCATTCAGGTGGCCAAGATCTACAAGAGTAAAGTCATCATGTTTGACATTACGCCTGATATTATCAACCCTTTTACACCGGAAAAGAGCAATCGTGAAGTCACAATAATCAAGCTCCCATATTTCTTGAATTCGACCGTAGTATGACAACTCTGCATCAACAGATGATTTATCCTTAGCACTTGAAAACTCCCTTGAGGATGCCACAAGCGTTACACCACTGTTTTGGGTCGAGGATGATTTCAAATCCTGACGCTCAGTCCAAAATGTGTACCCATTTATGTCATATCCCTCAAATGAGCGAACGTCATCCCTAGGACCATAAGCAAGCCACCTTACTGTATCTGTGACACTCTCATACTTTCCACCCATCACTCGATCACGAAACCAACTCACAAACTTCTTATTATGCAACTGCATCAGTGCCCGTTCACCTTTTGATGGAAATTCATCACGCAAACTAGCCATGTGCTCGTCTAAATATGGGTGAACATCTGCAACATGGTGCAACACATATAGGTGCGCTTGTAAGAACTTATCTCGATCAGGTGACATTCGTTTCGACCCGATTGTGCCATGACCATCAAGTCTCCCTTCGTGTCGAGAAGTAGGAATACTAATAGGTTTAGCAACGGCTATATAGTTAGCCACAAAATTACCGACCTCCTCAGCCACGGTCCCTTGAATCATACTTCCTTCCGGGTGAGCCGATTCCTGACTTTATCTTGCAATGTACCCATATGTCTTTCAAAAGGATAGCACCACCGCATGAACACTAGACCGCATAAATTAATCTCACACACCAAATGAAGAATCAACTGCAGCATTATGTCGAAAAACGAGAGTGGGAAGTACATCTCAAATTTGCACAAAGTCACAACCACATCCGCCTGTAAAGCATCAAGTGTACAAGGATCAAGCACTTTGCTGCATATTGTATTGAAAAACGAACAGAGGCTTGTAATAGCTTCCCTCACGTGCTTTGGTAAAATACCACGTATTGCAATTGGTAGGAAAACTTGCATCAGAACATGACAATCATGGGATTTCATACTTGTCAGCTTCAATTCTCCATTTAAGGATACTAATCTTTTCATGTTAGATGCGTACGTACCCTGATGGAACCTTAATGTCATACAGACATGCACAAATCATCCGTTTTTCTACCCTTGACAATGTGTAGCAAGCCGGAGGTAAATAGGCCTTTGCCCTCCTTGGCTTTTCCCTCATTTTTCTTCTTCGACGCATTCGTGGCCTTTCCCTTTCCCTTGCTCTTCCCCTTTCCTGTTTTCGAACTCAATTCATTTTCCTTTTCCTGTTCCTTTCCCTTACTAACCCTTTGCTGAACCCACAATTGTGGACGCACCCTCATCTTTTTCAAATCGTCCCGTGCACCCTTTCCGTCCTTTGTCTTGCTTTGAATATTCATCAGCGTTCCCACAAGAGCATCACACACATTCTTCTCTATATTCATTACATCAAGACAGTGCCTAACGTCATGTTCTTTCCAGTACGGGAGCAACCAAAAGATTGATTCTTTTTTAAAGAGAGCAGTTGACTCCGCCGCTTTTTCCGATTTCCCAAAGACTCTTCGTACACCCTTTACTCGAGCGTAAACCTCCTCACCAGTCAACGGCCTAGGAGCAGTCCCCTCTTTCGATGTCCCATCGAAAGCCTTTTTCTGCCTACGGTACGGGTGATCGCGCCTGAGCAACCTTCGGGTTCGCAAGTACACCTTTTTGTGACAATGATCAAGGCGCCTGCTTGGCATATCATCAATACAAATGGGGCATGCTTTTTTTCCTTTGTTATTATACCCAGACAAGTTGCCATACATAGGAAAATCATTAACAATCCACATAAAAGCTGCACGCAATGTGAACATCTCATTCTTATGAGCATCAAAAACAGAAACCCCTTCGTCCCACATCTTTCTCAAATCATCAACAAGGGGCTCAAGATAAACATCTATGTCGTTTCCAAGTTGCCTTGGCCCCGATATTAATAGAGAAAGCATTACGTATATCCGTTTCATGCACAACCAAGGAGGCAAATTGTAGATCACTAACAGTATCGACCATGTGCTATGCTGGGTACTAAGAGTGCCAAATGGATTCATCCTGTCCGTGCACAAACCAAGCCTTAAATTTCTAACTTCATCACCAAATTCTCCAAACTTGATATCAAGGTTCTTCCATTGCGGGGAGTCGGCTAGATGCTTCAGCATTCTGTTATTCTTTCTTCCCTCTGCATGCCACCTCAAGTTTTAAGCGTCTGTTGGTGTTGAGAATAGACGCTTAAACCTTGGAATAATGGGAAGATACCATAACACCTTAGCAGGCGGTCCCTTCTTACCAGCATTGCAACTCTTGCGCTTGTAGCGTGACTTCTTACATCGTGGACACTCCTCCAATTTTTCATATTTATTTCAATAAAGAATACAATCATTAGGACATGCATGTATCTTCTTATACTCCAAACCAAATGGACACATGAGCTTCTTAGCGTAATAGTAAGACTTAGGAATTTCATTCCCGTCGGGCAACATCTCACTCAACGCGCTCAACAAAGAAGTAAAACTATTGTTCGTCCACCCATGCTTCGACTTAATGTTAAAAAGAGTTAGCACGGCGGATAGTTTAGAGTATGATTTGCACCCAGGATACAAAGGCTTTTTAGAAGCCTCCGATAATGACTCAAACACGTCACCTTCAAAACCACGCATCATCTCACCCACCCCTTCATCCTCGACCTCATCCACATGATCATCCTCAAATCCATCCTCAGCACCATCATCAACAATATGTTCAGCATTCTTGTATTCCTCGCCACACAAATGTCACTGCTTCTATCATCATGCACATCATTCCCAATAACATCCCCACTGTACTCTCCTTCTTCACCATGCCAAATCCACACATGGTATTTAAGCCTAAACCCACAACAAACTACATGATCTCTAATGATATCAACACTATTGACCATCTTCACATTATTACAATTTACACAAGGACAATAAAAGCAGTCCCATTCTGCGCTGATAAGATAAAGCCCTCTCGCAAAACTCTTAAACCCCATAAAAGAATTCCAATGTATCACGTCTACCATACATCTAGCCACGATCCTTCTCCATTAAGTAAATTGTCTCTAAACATGGCAACATATTACGAATAATGTATAATTGCTACATCTATTATATATATAAATCAAATTCAAACACACAACATGCATATAACATTCATGCATATAGATACAAAAATGCATATATGCTTCCAAAGGGTCCTTATCACTCCAACTTAACCCATCCTTGAACGTTTACTCTCACTAGTGAATGTATGTCGACTTTCCAATTTTAAGGAAAATCCGCAGCATTTCCCCCCAGTTCTCCAAGTACACGACGTAGGTAATTACTTACCCACATATGTACCCAGAGAACATGGTGATCGAGGAAATGGTAAGCCAAGATGTTCCTTAAAATCGAAAAAAGGACATACATTCACCGCCTAAGTGAGAGTAAACGTTCAAGAACAGTCCCAACCGGGGACTATTCAATACTTTCTCCTAATGAGAAAGCCTTGAACGGGTATCTAGGCATATGATGATACATGCAATCAATTAAAAACAATGGATTAATCACACATCATGATAGAAGTTTCACTAATGTTATATCATACACCATCTCCGCAAAAGTGTGCAAACAAGAACTTATATATAGCACATAAAGTTATATATATACCAGAGTACCTATAAAGTCTCAACACTCTCAACTAGAAGGTCAATGCCAAGGTCAATGCTTCGCCCAAAAAATCCTCTGAATCTTTTTCATTATAGCCTATATAGAACACAAATAGAAAACCAGATTAAGGGAAAAGATAAGAATGATATTAGTGAGCAAGAACAAGGACAGTCAGAGTAAGATACCAGGAAGCTTTCCGCCCACTCTCCAAACTGATGATCTTACCCTAGAAGCCCTTGACACCCATTTCTTAGCCTGAAGTCCATATATAGTAGAATTTGATGAGCTACTAATATAAAATTGAACTACTATTATTAGCTTCCTCTCAACTTTGTTCTCTAAAATAAAAAATACTAAATTATCCTATAAACAAAATAAAATTCTCAATTTTATTAGTGATGATAAATAAAGTTCTCATAACAATTTAGAATTATAGATAAATGCAGCTTGTACTAGATAGAATTCTCAGCTTATAAACAGCAACAATAACAACTACAAAGGACTTACATTTGTGGAGGGGCAGCCTTGTGCGTTTAATGGAGGGGGAGCCTTGCGCATTTAATGGAGTAGTTAAGTAGCAATTGACAAACCCTAGCAATTACAAGAAACTTACAAATATTAAACAAAAGACCAATTCCTCATAAAACCGAACAATGGTTTTAATGCAATACATGGAGAAGCTAAGTGAATGGAGGAGCGTTATTACCTACCTAGGTCGAAGCTGCTTCAATAATGCATGGAGGGAGGCAGAAGAGAAGAACTGAGTGTGTGCGTGAGGAGAAGAACAAAGCCCAGACAGGCTACGTGCGTGAGGAGGCAGAAGCTTCAATGGAGGAAGAGTTTAGGAAGAGGGAATGCAGAAAATTGAATTGAATTGAATGAAAGATGTGAGTTAGGTCGCTTAGCTTAACTGCTTCAATGGAGAGGAGAAAGCTTGCACAACCTTTCAATGGAGATGGAGGGAGAAGAGAATAGGGCAAAAATGTCTGGGAATTTTTGAAGCCAAAACGAGGAATGAAGAAAGAATGTCGTTGAACCAAGTTGAAGCAGCAAAACCCAGCAAAACCCGCGTTCTATTTTTTTTAAATGGCACCGGTTTGAACCGGTTCTAATTACCTTAATTGCCACCGGTTTAAGGAGAACCGGTGCCAACTCCTTCCCCATCTTTTTTTTTTTTTAAATTTTACAAGTTGCCACCAGTTTGAACCGGTGCTAATTGCATGCTTGGCACCGGTTTTGGTTAGAACCGGTGCCAACTCTTAATTTTTTTGGTCCCGCCCGTTTTATTTGGCACCGATTTTTAAGAACCGGTGATATAGGGGGGTGCCTATTTAATTTTTTCTACTAGTGGTAAACAGGGCGAACCAAAATAAATAGGAAATATGGATTAGCAAAATATGCTAAGTACGATAAGTGCAAGATAAGTAAACTCAATTTATTTGCAAACATGCTTTTAAAACCAATTCCAAAACTCATGATTCAAAATCAATTCTCAAATATAACTCCAATAACTCAATAATTCAATAATAATGATTAATAAATCAATTCATTTCTAAAACCCAATTTCCTCTATAAGTGTGCATACCCCCAAGCTAGTCTCCTACTATTTCAAGGCTATTCTTAAGGAAAGACTAGGTCATACAAAGTCCATAGTTTTCAACGTATCCGCATAGTGGGATTACTATAATAATCATGCTTGTAAAGCTTTTAATAATTCAATAATTTCAATAAATAACTCAAACTCCTTTATTTAAATTCAACATGCTTTCAAAATCAAACCTTTAAAACATGATAAATAATTTTAATCATTCAAAACTTGATATTAAATCAATCCTCCAATTTATTTATCAAAACTAATTCTTTAAACATGCTTTTATTTCATAAATCATAATTCAATTTAATTTAATTCAATCTTCATAAAAATCATATAAAATATGCTCATTGAATCCAATCAATTTCAAAAGTATGTAGCCACCTAACGTACCTTTGATCCTTGCTTAGCCCACACAAAAGAACTTCAAGAACTTTGATCAAACACACCCTACAATTAAACATAAACTTAATTGATATTAGTTTAACAAATTATCACAACAATTAAATTAAAAACCCCCAACTATATGTACATGAACCTTATAAATTATTTTTCATAAACTTGAATAAAAATATGATTTTATTTAATTAAAACTACTCATAATAATTTTTTATAAATCCCCCATAATAATACTAATTAATTAAATAAGAGAAGAGAACAAGAATAGATAGAAAACCAAGGAAAAGAGGAGAAGAAGGTGACGGCAAGGAAGGCAGCAGCACACCGACAGCTGGTTGCTGCCGGTGGTCGGCGTCGGAGGAGGCGACGGCTTGTGGCAGGTGGTGTTTGGTGGTGGTGGCCGAGTGAAAGCAAGAGAAAAGAGGAGGAGAAAATTAGAGAGATTAAGAGAGAATTAAAGAATTTGGTGTGAGTGTTTAGCTATGAATCAAGGGGTATTTATAAGCTAGATCATGTAAGAATTATAGTAGGAGAATGTAGGAAGAATTATGGTAAAAAGAATAGAGGAAATTACTTGGAGAAAAGAGCTAAAGAATTATGGAAAGTTTAATATTAAGGTGGCTAAGAATAATTAATTTATGGAAAGTGTGTTGTCATGAAAAATAATATGGCAAAAGAGCTTGCTTGGGGAATAATCAAGGATGATATAAGGTAGGTGTTTTGGGTAAAAATACCCCCCAGGCCACGTGGGTGAAATTTTCAACAATTCTTTCTCTCCCATTTCATATTCCACCTCCCTCCTATTCAAATCAGCATAGCTTTTCTATCGATCTTGGGCTGCTTTTATCTTCTCTTGGATCAACTTCACTTGTTTCACCATATCCTCAATCATCTCAGGCCCAAGTACCATTGTCTCACTTATATCATTCTAACAAACTGGGCTTCTACACTTCCAACCATACAAGGCTTCAAACGGTGCCATTCTAATGCTTGCATGATAGCTGTTGTTGTAAAAACTCTATCAAATCCAAGTGGTCTTCCCAAGACCCTTGATACTCCATCATACAGGCTCTTAACATATCCTCTAATGTCTGAATGGTTCTTTCAGTCTGACCATCCGTCGCAGGGTGAAATGTGTGCTCATTAACAACTTTGTTCCATCGGCTTTTGCAAACTTTGCCAAAAGTTAGACATGAATCTTGAATCTCTATCCGAAATGATATCCGTGGGTACCCCATGGTACGTCACCACAAACTTCACATAAGCTCTTCCCAACTGATCCATAGTCCTAGTACTTCTCATGGGTATAAATGATTTTGACTTCGTCAACCTGTCCATTATTACCCAAATAGTGTCATTCCTTGCCTTGGTCTTAGGTAATGCTCCAACAAAATCCATAGAAATTGAATCTCAACTCCACTTGGGTACTTCCAAGGATTGGACCTTTCCTTGAGGCCTACGATGCTCAATATTCACTTTCTGACATGTCAAACACTTAGCCACAAATTCAGCTACTTCTCTCTTCATATTGGGCCACCAAAAAGTCTTCTTCATGTCCTTATACAACTTATCCCCTCCAAGATTCATTGAATAAGGAGAGTTATGGGCTTCTTCCATCAATATCTGCTTTAAATCTCCACGACTCTGCGGTACACACCACCTTCCCTTAAAACAAATACTCCCTTCATCACCAATAGTGAAATCCAACACCTGCCCTTCATCGATCTTTTTCTTTATCGCCTTTAACTTCTCGTCTTCTAGCTGACTTTCCCTTATCTCATCATAAATGGATGGTTGAATCACCAATGCATTCAAAATCCTAGTCACCTCCCCATGTTCCATCACTTCCAAATTCAACTTCTGAAATTCCACACACAACTAGTCTGGCACTACCATCACATTCATCAAATGTCCTGACTTCCTGCTCAAAGCATCTGCCACCACATTAGCTTTTCCTTCATGGTATTGAATATCCAACGTATAATCACTTAGAAACTCCAACCATCTTCTCTGCCTTCCATTCAAATACTTTTGGGTGAAAATGTACTTCAAACTCTTGTGATCCATGAAAATCCTATAAGTCACCCCATACAAATAATGCCTCCAAATCTTCAAAGCGAACACTATTGCAGCTAACTCCAAATCATGGGTTGGGTAATTCCCTTCGTAAGGTTTCAACTGCCTTGAAGCATACGCAATCACCCTTTGACTTTGCATCAAAACACATCCCAATCTAAACCTCAATGCATCATATACACATCATATAGATCACTTCCATCCGGCAAAGCCAGCACAGGTGCTTTAGTTAACCTTTCTTTCAAGGTCTTGAACACCTCTTCACACTCTTGAGTCCATGAGAACTTATGCTCCTTTTTCATCAAACTTGTCATGGGCTTCGCAATCCTTGAAAAATCCTTCACAGACCTTCTGTAATAGCTTGCCAAACCCAAGAAACTTCTCACATCCGACACATTCTTTGGGGTTGGCCAATAACTAATAGCTCGAATCTTACTTGGGCCCACTGAGACTCCTTCCTTGGAAATCACATGGCCCAAAAATGCCACTTTTTCCAACCAAAACTTACACTTTGACAGCTTGGCATACAACTGGTGCTCTCTCAAACATGATAACACTTGTCTCAAATGCTCCTTGTCTCAAATGCTCCTTATGCTCCTCTTCATCCTTTGAATAAATCAAAATATCATCAATAAACACCATTACAAACTTGCCCAAGTGTAGCCTAAAAATCCTATGCATCAAATCCATGAACACTGCTAGTGCATTGGTCAAACCAAATGGCATAACTTGTGAAATCATAATGATCATAACGGGTCCTGAAAGCATTCTTTGCAAAATCTTGCTCCGCAATCTCAACAGGTGATAACCTGACCTCAAATCAATCTTTGAAAACACTACAACTCCTTTCAACTAGTCAAATAAATCATCGATCCTTGGCAATGAATACTTATTCTTCACTGTCACCTTATTCAACTCTTGATAATCAATACACAACCTCATACTTCCATCCTTCTTCTTTACAAACAAAACTGGTGTAATACCCCGTATTTTAATACGTATTTTCTAATTAATTATTATTTTCTAAAAAGGGTATTTTAGTAATTTATTTTACTATTTGAATTTTGGAGCCAAAATGATATTTGAATCTTGGCGCCAAAAGTATTTTAAAATTTAATTATTTTTTTTGGATTTTGAATAAGATTTATTATCCATTTATTTTATTTTAAAAATGGATTATTTATATATATTTTGGATATATATTTTAATTATTTAAATTAGGAGGTCCAAAAATTCTTACTAATTGGCTATTAATTTCGGATTTTCCTAGTGTGGAAAATCTAATTTTCTTAGTTAATTTATCTAGTGAATAATTGGTATTCTCTTAATTGATTATTTTATACAACATATATTATTTACACTATTATTTTTAATCCCTTAAACCCAGCAAAATAATTTTCTAAATATTACTAATATGGTCCGAAAATTTGAGCTATGGAAGCTCAAAATTTTCGGCCACCATGGTTGGATTTTGGGTAATTTATTTTGTTAAATTGTATTTTTAATTATCTCCCTTAAATTTATTATTTTTCCTTAATTCTTATTTCCCATCTTCTAAATATTTGATCATCTTATTTCCCTGCCTTATTTCATCCTTGATTATTCCCCAAGCAAGCTCTTTTGCCATATTATTTTTCATGACAACACACTTTTCTTAAATTAATTATTTCTTAGTCACCTTAATACTAAACTTTCCATAATTCTTTAGCTCTCTTCTCCAAGTAATTTCCTTAATTCTTTTTACCATAATTCTTCCTATATTCTCCTACCATAATTCTTGCATGAGCTAGCCTATAAATACCCCTTGATTCATGGCTAAACACTCACACCAAAACTCTCTAATTCTCTCTTAAGTTCTCTCTAATTCTCTTCTCTTTTTCTCACCTTTCCTTACGCCAAACACCACAACCACCACCCTCCACCTCCGGCTCCCACCTGCCGCCGACCACAGCCACGTCAGCCACCAGCTGCCACCCTTGCCGCCACCTCTCTTCTCCTTTTTCCTTGGTTTTCTACGTTTTCTTGTTCTCTTTTCGTATTTAATTAATTAATATTATCATGGGAGATTTATAAAAATTATTATGAGTATTTTTAATTAAATAAAATCATATTTTTATTCAAGTTTATGAAAAATAATTTATAAGGTTCATGTACATATAGTTGGGGGTTTTTAATTTAATTCTTGTGATTATTTGTTAACCTTATATTAATTAAGGTTATGTTTAATTGTAGGGTGTGTTTGATCAAAGTTCTTGAAGTTCTTTTATGTGTATTAAGCAAGGATCAAAGGTATGTTAGGTGGCTAGATACTTTTGGAATTGATTGGATTGAATGAGCATGTTTTATACGATTTTTGTGATGATTGAATTAAGTTGAATTGAATTATGATTTATGAAATAAAAGCATGTTTAAATATTTGGTTTTGATAAATAAATTGGAGGATTGATTTTTATATCACGTTGTTAATGATTAAAATTATTTATCATGTTTTAAAGGTTCGATTTTGAAAGCATGTTGAATTAAATAAAAAGGAGTTTTGAATTATATTAGAATTATTGAATTAAAAAGGATTTATTGAATTATTGTTATTAAAGCTTTACAGGCATGTTGATAGTAATACCACTATACGGATTTGGTTGATAAGACTTTGGACTTTGCATGACCAAGTCTTTCCTCGATAATAACCTTGAAATAGTAGGAGACTAGCTTGGGGGTGTGCACACTTGGGTGAGGAATTGGATTTAAAAAGAGGAATTGGTTTTATTAATGAAGTATTTGAAATATTGGATTATTGGAATTGATTTTGGAATAATGAGTTTGGAATTATATTATTGGATTAGTTATTGGAATTGGTTTTAAAAGCATGTTTGCAAATAAATTGAGTTTACTTATCTTGCACTTATCGTATTTAACATATTATGCTAACCCGTATTTTCTATTTGTTTTGGTTCGCCCTGTTTACCTTAATGGTAAGCAGTGTTGACTATTTTCAGGTGGAGTCAATAATTGAGCATATGGGAGTCCCGGGATGTTCTTCACCTAGAATTAGGAATGTTGGTCTTTGTTTTATTTATGAGTACTTATGACAATGGTTTCTATTTATAGCTATTATTAATAAAGAAAGAGTTTGAGTTTTCGCTAGGCTAGTCAAGGTAACCTTTTCAGTTGCACAATCAATCTTTGCTTCATATCTTCCCAACCAATCCATACCCAGAATTACATCGAGATGCTTCAAATCGAACTCGATCAAATCCAACGGAAATTCTACCCTAGAAATGGAAATAGGTACACTTTTAAACAACTTGGAACAATCCCTCACTTCCCCAGACGGAATAGACACATTTAGAGAAACTGACTCGGGACTCACTAACCCGAGACTTTCAACTATTCTCTTAGAAATAAAAGAATGGGTTGCCCCTGAATCAAACAAAATTTCACAGGCATAAGACTTATAAGGAAAACAACAATTACCACATCATTAGCAGTTTCAGCCTCACGGCTGTTCATCACGAACACACGACCCTTTGGGGCACCTCCCGCAACGCTACTGGTTCCAACCTTAGAAGTAGGTCTACTAGACTGAGGTGGTTTGCTAGGAACACTAGACTCTTTCACCTTTCCTGACTTAAGTTAGCCTCTTTCTAGTAACACTCGTACTCACGGTGTCCCAACTTCAGACAGTAACGACAAGTTACTGACTTTCCCTCACAGTCTTCTTGGGTGGTCTTTCTCACACCGCTTGCAGAAATACTTTCTCAGGGGCTTCTCACCCCTTTGGTTTCCATTCCCTCTAGCATTGGACGACTGGCCTCCATTCCCTTTCCCAAAGTTCCCTTTGTTGTCCCTTCTATCTCCAGAATTCCCCTAGTAGCTACCATTGGGCTTATGCCTCTTTCCACCCCCGTGAAAAGAGTCCTGGTTCTTCCTTTTCTCTCCAAAATGCTCCATCTCCCTCCCCTTGATTCCGTACAGATAGGGTGCACGACCATAGACTTCATCTAAGGTCTCAAAGGTAACTCCCCCTAGCTTTCCTTGGAGGGTTAAGGTTAGGCCTTGCTCAAATCTCTAAGCTTTGATGGTTTCAATAGGGACTACTTCCGGGGCAAACCTCATCAACTCAATGAACTTGTTGTAGTATTTATTGATAGACATGTTCCCCATTCTCAGGTTGGTAAACTCCATGCATTTCTGCTTTCTTAGGTAGGAAGGGTAAAACTTCTCTCTCAAGGCTTCATTAAACTCATCCCACTCAAAGTTTGGTCTTTTCAGCAACTCATCCTTTCTTTGGGTCCACCATAAGTCAGCTTCCTCCCTCAAATAGTAAACACCATTGTTCACTCTTAGCTCACTTGGGCAATTGATTGCATCAAACAGCTTGTCAAACTCCCTAATCCAGTTTTCAAGGCTGGTTGGGTCTTCCTTTCCCAAGTAAACAGGTGGTTTGGCTGCAGCAACTCTCTTAAAAACTTCACTATAAGAGTCAAGGTCAGAATTTCAGTTTCCCTTGTTCACCACTTTAGTGATGTTTTCAGTGATATGGGTTAGCTTTCTTAGGATCTTCCCTACTTTGGAACTAGTGCGCTTACTTCTCATTTGGTCTCTCATCCTTACAGACATACTTCCTGAGTATAATTATCATACTTTGAAAAATTAAAACAAGTTCTCCTCATATCAACATTTAATTCACTTAGTAACATAGAGAAAATTTCAAATAAATAAACTTCATTTCATTAATAATTAGAGAAAAGTACAACTTTGCCATCTAAGACAATTATTGAAAGCAATAAACATAATCATAGTTCAATTATTCAAGAAACACTCTCAGCATAGTCATCTTCATCCGGATCATAGTCAGGATCATCTTGCTTGGACTTATCCCTATCACTTGGGTCAGTCATGAAAGTTGGGTTATAACCACTAGCTTGGACTACGGCCTAAACTTGACTCAAATTCACTTAGATTATTGTCCGGGCTTGCATAAGGAGAGTAACTTGGGCTTTTGACTAGGCTAACACTACCACGAGGTTGGTTTGAAGAAGCATTGGGCTTTGGTTGAACTTTTGGACTTGGTGACTTTTGATTGACTATTTGGGTACGTGTTATGGGCCTTTTTGCAACATGAAAGTGGACTTTTGGACTTGGGAGTTTTGGAGGTTCATAGCTTGGAGTACGAGTAAGAAAAGGATAATTCTTACTCTTACCAAGAGGTGGTATGGACTCATCACTGGATGACACAAACCCATGAGGATCCTTGCGGTATGAAAAAGGTAGTTGGGCATTTAAATAGTACATTTGGTCATCTTCTCTCAAGGTTCCAATCTTTGAAAGTTTGGGAAATCTCACAATTCTCCTCCTAAGCTCATAGTCACGTTCAACATAATGCAAGTCTCTCTTAAGGCTAGACATGCTTGCTAACCACTTCCCTTCATGATGGTGTTTTTCATTCCACAACCCATTCTTCTTGATCTCATCCCCATACTTGTCAAAGAGCGGTTCATATTTGAGAACTCTAGGTAGATGGGCTAAGGCCAAAAGAACCATCCAAGGTGGTTAGGTCAAAGCTTCCAAATTATACTTCTCATAGAGGGTTAAGGCCAAAGTAACAATTCCAGTCATAAATTCACTAACTATGACTCCATCATCTTTCAAGTAATGCAAGTTAAAGTATTTCTTTCTCATTTCATCAATCATTTCTATCTATTTCATAAACACATGCAAAACAATCAATTCAATGCTAGATCACATAAACAATTCAACTCAAAAATCCATTTGCAATAAGCAATTCATAACTCAATCAACCAAGTATAACTCAAGATCACCCAACCATGGGTAATAGCTCAAAAATTCGGACCTATGACCATAGACTAAGGTGTTTTAACACCAACTTTAATGCACACTGTAACACCCTAGAAATTCCTTTCCTTTAAAATACCTATTTTGCCTTTTTAAAATACGAAAAAGGAAAATCTAAGACATTACCGCCACCGTGAAAACGGCTAAGGAAAATATCAAAGACACACGGCGAAAGACTTTCTTTAAAACCATTCAAAACAAGTCAACTTAAAAAGTCAAACCAAAAGAAAGTAAAGTTAAACAAAGTCAACCTACAACTTGGAACCATTGTAGGCCCTTAAAACCAAATAATACTGAAAACCTTTACGTTAGTCTCATGAACATAATAAAATAAATAATATTCAAAGCAAATAAAACACATCATATTCCTATGGAAACTAAGCATGATTCACTCTTCACTCATGCCCATCATGAAAATGCTTCATCACCTGAAAAGCTTCTCTCTACTTGTCCCCACTACTCGCCATTAGAAATGGGTCGTCGTAGGGCCAAGGTAAAGACAAGGCCAAACAAACATACAACACACAATCAGCAATGTTGAGTACATAAGCGTAATAAAAACACACTAACATGCTTTCATCCTATCATCACACAACTTACCTTGTTGCACCTGTATACAAGCATACAACATACCAAATGACCAACCAATAAATAAATGAATTGCTTATTTAATTTGATTACGCATCAAACGGGTTTTCCACCAAATCCCTACCCCAAATTTGAGGTAAACTACACCGGGAGCTGACCGGGTAGGCAAATGTCACATGAAGTGACTAGATGTCCTTCGCATAAAATAAATAAAAAGGAAAATACAGTGTCCTATACTCCCAGTAGAAGTCATGGTTAAATATAAAATCCCATAACTCCCCCCATGTGTTCATACATAAGGTATATACGTTCCAAGAGTTTTGGTGCGTAATCTCTTTCACTTTACGTTGTTTACATATTATTATACTTGGTGATGACTCTCAAACCATAACACAATCAATTATTATACTTCATTCAAGCAATCGAACATATCAATTTAATTCTTGAATAATTAGTGACCAAATAAATTTAATTGTTGAACCCTTTTTATTCTACCTCGGTGTCAAAGACACCTTACACGCATACTGTGCCGCAAATCTTATCCCTTGGTGTTAGAAACACCTTAAGTGCACATAGGCACCGCAATATAATTTATTCATGTGTACTAAGACACTTAAATAGCTCCTTCCTCATGCTTATAGCATCAATAAAAATTATATGAACCATAATAAAATTTCCTTTTCATATTCCAAACCAAATTAAACAATTAGTTTAATTAAACATGCTTTCTATCATGCCAATAATAAAAGTGTGGTTCATAATCAACATGCCAACATAATTAATTCCAATCACCAATTCATCATAAATAATTCATACATCACAAATAATTTACCAACATCAATCCAATCAACAAATTTAACCAACACCTATCATGATACTACTTGGAATTAATTAAACAAAGCCTAGCATGCTTCTACATATTCAAATAATTACCAAGTACGCGAACGTACCTTGAATATGATCTCAAAATCGCCACAACTAAATAAAATCACTCACTTGGAAGTCTCCTACAAACCAAAATTACAAAGAGGCATTAATACATATTCCACACAAATTTCTAGCAATATATACCCTCTTTAAATCACTCATAAACCCTCTAAAACAAGTTGAAATTTAATTTAAAACCCTTACTTTTATCCTCAATTCACGAGTAATTAAAAATCCTTTCAAGAAACATAATTATAGCTTATATATAAAAATTTCAGCTTTATTAAATCATTTAAAATTGGTGTAATTGTGTTTAACACTTATTTCAATAATTTAAATCACCCATAAACAATTTCCATCAATATACATAAACTTAGAAATCTAGGGTTTATAATTTGGGGCTTTTTAATTCAAAACCAAATCTGAAAATTTATATACAAAATACTTATCATCAAACATCTTAAAATCATCACAAAACCCAAAAACAATAATTAGATTAAGGCTAGATTAGGATTTAAAAACAAAAGAATAATTTTTTTTTTCGTTCGACCACCGGCACACACCCACTAAGGCCGACTGCTGCTGCCGGCGAGTGGTGGTGGTGTTGGCCGTCGGCCGGTGGGCAGCGATGGTGGTGGCCGGCGGTGTGGTGTGTGTGTGGGTGGTGATTGAAACAAAAAAAATAAAATAAAGGGGAAGGGGAAAAATTAAGAGAAAAAGGAGAGAAAATAAGAGGAGAGAGAAAGAGAGTTACATTTGGGTATTCTCCACCTTGGCAAAGTTTAATTTGCCCATGTGATGGGTATTTATACTCTCTTTCCTAAACCCCTCCTAGACTTAAATTCCCTATTTACCCTTAATGATCCCTTTCCTAGTCAAACTAGTATTTTGACTTTCTTTAAAAACTCATTGACTTGAAAATTTCCTTTTATATAATATTATGCCCTAAAGTTTCCAAATCATGAAATAAAATATTTTCAAGATTGTTAAAAATAAACTTTTAACTAAAATAATTCTTTTTAAATTAATGAAACACCATAAATAATTCATTTCGAATTTTTTAAATACTTTGAGAAATACTTATTTAAATTAAAATACGTATAAAAATACGGGGTATTACACACACATAATCACACAACTCAAGTTTCAAATAGTTTCAATTCTTTTTGTTTCAAAAATAATAATAATATATTTGAATCATGATATTAGACGGTCGAGCACGCGTCTCCCAGGTAAGTTACCTACAATGTCGAGGAGAGTCTTGCCTAGACAGAGAGACGTACTTGAGAATCCTTTTCTCAATCATCTTTCCACAAATAGGAAAATAGTTTTATATAAAAATAAAGCTTTTGACTATCACACACATTGCGAAACACTATCTATCCTATATGCCCTCTTAAGTCTACCCACAATTTTTTTATTATTCCCAATTTTAATCTTTTTAGGACCGGAAAACTAATACCACTTTGTAACACCCCCAAATCTCCCTCTACGAAAATACTAGTATAATACGTATAATTATACCGTAGAGATAAACTTAGGCGTATTACCACCGCATAGGGGTGTTCGCGATGCGGTTCGGTGCGGTTTGGATCCTAAACCGCACCAAACCGCAAAATTGCGGTTTGTAATTTTTTCAAACCACACCAAACTGCACTTCTAAAAAAACCGCACCAAACCGCATCGCAAAATGCGGTTTAGTGCGGTGCGGTTTAACCATACTTTTTTAAAATTATAATTATTCTTTTTAAAACAAAACTTTTACTTTATTTTGTAATTATTAATATGTAATTCAAATATTAAAATCTTTTTTTAAACCTTTAATTAACTAATAGTCAAAGATTAGCTCATATATTTTAGTTCTTTTATATTTTTTTAATAAAAATATAGTATAAAAACCGCAAATCGCATTAAAGTGCGACTTGCGGTGCGGTTTGGTCTAAATATTTTTTGAAACCGCACCAAACCGTAAACTACTATTTAGTCATTTTCAAAACCGCACCGCAATTTTCAAACCGCAAACTGCAAAATTGCGGTTTGGTGCGGTCTAAACCGCACTCTGTAAAGCCCTACCGCCGCGTGATTAAGCAAAGCTACTCAAACTACTAACCAACACCAATACTTTGTAGCGAAAACTCAAACTCCTTCTTTATTCATAATAACTATAAATAGAAACCATTGTCATGAGTACTCATAATACCAACAAAGACCAACATTCCTAATTATAAGTGAAGAACATCCCGGGACTCCCATATGCTCAATTATTGACTCCACCTGAAAAAATAGTCAACATTGCTTACCATTAAGGTAAATAGGGCGAACCAAAATAAATAGGAAATACTCATTAGCAAAATATGCTAAGTACGATAAGTGCAAGATAAGTAAACTCAATTTATTTGCAAACATGCTTTTAAAACCAATTCCAAAACTCATGATTCAAAATCAATTTTCAAATATAACTCCAATAACTCAATATTTCAATAATAATGCTTAATAAATCAATTCATTTCAAAAACCCAATTTTTCTCTATAAGTGTGCATACCCCCAAGCTAGTCTCCTACTACTTCAAGGCGATTCTTGAGGAAATACTAGGTCATACAAAGTACATAGTCTTCAATGTATCCGCATAGTGGGATTACTATAATAATCATGCTTGTAAAGCTTTTAATAATTCTATAATTTCAATAAATAACTCAAACTCCTTTTATTTAAATTCAACCTGCTTCCAAAATCAAACCTTTAAAACATGATAAATAATTTTAATCATTCAAAACTTGATGTTAAATCAATCCTCCAATTTATTTATCAAAACCAATTCTTTAAACATACTTTTATTTCATAAATCATAATTCAATTCAATTTAATTCGATCATCATAAAAATCATATAAAACATGCTCATTAAATCCAATCAATTTCAAAAGTATGTAGCCACCTAACGTACCTTTGATCCTTGCTTAGCACACACAAAAGAACTTCAAGAACTTTGATCAAACACACCCTACAATTAAACATAACCTTAATTCATATAAGTTTAACAAATAATCACAACAATTAAATTAAAAACCCCCAACTATATGTACATGAACCTTATAAATTATTTTTCATAAACTTGAATAAAAATCTGATTTTATTTAATTAAAACTACTCTTAATAATTTTTTATAAATCCTCCATAATAATACTAATTAATTAAATAAGAGAAGAGAAGAAGGTGAGATAGAAAACCAAGGAAAAGAGGAGAAGAAGGTGGCGGTAAGGAGGGCAGTAGCATGCCGGCAGGTGGTTGCTGCCGGTGGTCGGCGTCGGAGGTGGTGGCGGCTGGTGGCAGGTGGTGTTTGGTGGTGGTGGCCGAGTAATAGCAAGAGAAAAGAGGAGGAGAAAATTAGAGAGATTAAGAGAAAATTAAAGAGTTTGGTGTGAGTGTTTAGCCTTGAATCAAGGGGTATTTATAGGCTAGCTCATGTAAGAATTATGGTAGGAGAATGTAGGAAGAATTATGGTAAAAAGAATTGAGGAAATTACTTGGAGAAGAGAGCTTAAGAATTATGGAAATTTAATATTAAGGTGGCTAAGAATATTTAATTTATGGAAAGTGTGTTGTCATGAAAAATAATATGGCAAAAGAGCTTGCTTGGGGAATAATCAAGGATGATATAAGGTAGGTGTTTTGGGTAAAAATACCCCCCCCAGGCCACGTGGCCCAATAAGATGGTGACACGTGTCACCTTAAGAGAGGATTAAAATGAACCTCTCCTTTGCTGACACGTGGCATCCCCAATCATTTGGAAAAAGACGGCCTTTAAGGCCCAATTCCCGAGATAGCCCACCATTCCTAAGTTTCCGTAACCTAGGATAGCAGCACGAATCCCAAGACCCTATAAATAGGGAGATGTTCCAACCTTGGGAGACATTCATACACATTCATTCAACACGAACAAGCCAGAGCAGTCAATGATTCTAGATAATTAACTCTTACCTCAGAGAACATTCCCGATCTCGGAATCCGGGAAGATACTAGTTTACTTTCCGCATTTTACATCTTCCGAACACGCTCTAACTTGGTCGTCGGAGGCGGAACTCCACCCAACTGGAGTCTCCGTTGTTTTGCAGGTACAGGCGCCCGAAATCCAGTCTTGGTGTTGTAACTCTCCCGAGGGACACAAAAAACCCCAAAACATTTGGCGCCGTCTTTGGGGAGAGTACTACTGAGATGGTTTCACATGAGTATGTACCGCCTCCTATTGAGAAACGGCCTACGGCCGAAATTCAGGTCTATTTAGACCAAGACAGTGGTGACGACTTTGACGTCGACACCTATGTAGCTGCTGACGGTTCACTCAGAACCAGACGCACCCTTCCCATAGAAAAAAGGGAACGGGGCAAAGAGCAAGTTGGTCTAAGTGAGCCTACCGGACAGCCGTCTGAACAACCCCAGCCGGCAGAAGGCGCAACCCCGGTTACTAGAGACGAACTCATGAAATTCATGACAAGTTTCAAAGGGGAAATCAAGGACCTGATCGACAAGAAGACGGTTGGCTCCAACAGGGATCAGTCGACCAAGAAACCTTCTCCCTTAGAGAAGAAAAACCCGGTCAAGGACCGTGTGCCTACTCCGCACACGGAAGGAGGGGAATCGGCCCTTGATTGTTCTGTGCAAGATCCGATTCCCTGAAATAGGGAAGAAGAAGATCATCCGGCATGTCCAGCCAGATGGATCAAAGAAGACCTATTCTGATACCCGGATGTTAGTCCAGCAGAAGAAAAATCAACAACTATCTGAGTCGGCTTCAACGTCGACTTACCCAATCAGTTTTCAGAATACCTCATTAAGGTATTCGCAATCAAACCGAGAGAGTCAGTCAGGCGGCTTGTCCGTCCACACTGGCCCTCAGATAATCCATTCTGCTTCATATGTTCCACAGCAGCCATACATGCCGTATGGAAAACCATACATGCAGTCAACCCTCTTTAATTTGGGGGTCAGGCGGCATAAAATGTCCAACCTTTGGACTGGCATCTTCGTCTGCTCAAACTTATGGAACAACCTTCTGCGTTCTCCAAGGGGATAAACGAGGCGGCACAGCCGGCCAAGGTTAAGAATGTTTTTGGTAGGTACTTATGATGGTACCACCAACCCTGAAGACCACCTGATGGCCTACACCAACCTCATGTACTTACAGGGGTTGGATGATTCCACCTGGTGCCGATTCTTCCCGGCTACATTGAAGGGCATCGCCCAATGATGGTTTGGCAACCTGCCAGCAAGCTGCATCAATAGCTTCAAGACGCTTGCGTACTTGTTTGCTTCTAACTTCTCTATGAACATCTCTGCTAAGAAAACAAGTCTTGACTTGGGTGCAATACAATAGGGAAATAGAGAAGGGCTAAGGTCCTATGTCAGGCGGTTTAATCTAATGAGAATTCAGATTCAAAGGTTGTCTGGCGAAGTGGTTTATACAGACTTTTTTAAAGGTCTGAAAGACGGGTCGACCTTTAAGTTCGACCTCATCAGAAAGAGGGTAGCCACCCTCCAAAAAGCTTTGATGGAGGAAGAAGCCTATATACAGGCAACTAAACTCTGCTCCATCAGCAAGCAGTCGGACCCCAAAAAGTCTGACAAAAAAGAGAGTCAATCCGCTCAGCCGGCAAAAGAGACGAGAGCAAAAAGAGAAAAGAAATCTGGGTGGCAGATGATACTGAACAACCATCCCAGAAGAAGAAGAAGAAAGAGTTTAAACCGTACATCCCCAAGTACGAGTTTAACAAGGACTGCTACTCCATCCTCATGGAGATTAAAGACCGGGTGACAATTGAGAAACCGGCTGCATTGAAAGGTTCCGCCAAAAACTGGAACAAAAACAAGTATTGCCACTTTCATGAGGACATTGGCCATGACACCAACGACTGTTATAGCCTCAAGCGACTTTTGGACCGTATGGCTAATAAAAGGGTGCTGAAGTCTTACATTCTGAAGTCCAAGGTAACCCTGAGAACAAACAACGGACAACCGTCCAACAAGGCAATCCAACCTGCTCATAGTTCAGACACTGATGAAGAGTCGATCTATACCATAGTAGGCGGCTTTGCTGGAGGAGGCCCAACCATCCAGGGTACTAAAGACTATATCAGGTGGCTGGATGTCAGATCAGTTGATGAGGGCAAGGCGTCTAAAGATACCTTTTCCTGAGGTCGTTATCACTAAGAAGGACAGGGCAAGGTCAGCCGACCACATAATGACCCCATAGTCATTAAATGCAAAGTGGCCAACCAGAAGGTAGGCCGGATCCTTATTGACACAGGCAGCTCGTCAGACCTTATCAGCCACAAGTGCTTGGCAAAGCTCAAGTACAAGCCCAGCAGTATGCACAAAGTATCTCATCCCTTAGTTGGTTTTGGGGGTGGAGTAGTGCACCCGGTAGGGAGGATTAACCTACCCATCCGGCTAGGGAAGAAGGGAGAAGGACGCCACATGGTAGTCTGGTTCTTGGTCGTGGAAGAGTTGACCACCTATAATCTGATATTGGGCCGTCCAACACTGAACGAATCCAAGGCTGTTATTATTCTATCCCTCATGCTCCTAAAATTTGAAAAGGATGACGGGTCTGTAGGCTCCCTGAATGGGGATCAGAAGACGGCAAGAGGGTGCTATCTCTCAGACGTCAAGCCTATAGTAGCCGCAGCTGGCCAAATCGAGGAACCAATAAACCTTGATGAACTCAAGTAAGCCGCGCCTGCTCCAATAGCAGCCGGCAAAAAGAGAAAGGCCGAGAAGTTGGTGGCCGTCAAAAAAGAGAAGCAATAGCAATCACTGACCGTGGAACGGTCAGATGAATTCCGTCCCCAGCCGGCTGGTGAACTCATCGACATCGTTCTGGACGCCACCCGTCCAGAGCGTACTGTTAAGGTTGGGACGGTTGCTTTTGCGAAGTTGGGTGCAGACTTGCACAATCTACTAAAAGAATTCAAAGACATCTTTGCCTGTGAAATAGAATAGATGTCAGGCGTCAGCCCGGATCTAGTTGTTCATAAACTTGTCGTGGATCCCAAAAAGAAGCCGGTTAGGCAAAAGAAAAGGAACTGCGGTGAGGAAAGAAGTCAGGCGGCAGCCGCCAAAGTAAAGAAGCTGTTAGATGCTGGGTTCATTCGGCAATGTTACTTCTTGGATTGGGTTGCAAGTGTTGTTCTTGTGAAAAAGCCTAATGGTACCTGGCGCATGTGTGTTGACTACGCAGATCTGAACAATGTATGTCCAAAGGATAGTTACCCACTTCCAAAGATTGATAGTCTGGTCGACTCTACAACCGTCATGCCTTGATGAGCTTTATGGACGCCTACTCAGGCTTTCATCAGATACCCTTGTGGAAGAAAGATCAAGAGAGGACGACGTTCGTCACTGATCAAGGGTTATTCTACTATACTGTGATGCCGTTTGGGTTAAAAAATGCGCCCGCTACCTTCCAACGAATGATTAATACAGTCTTAATTAATCAAATTGGGAGGAACGTAGAGATGTACATTAATGACGTGATAGTCAAATCCAAGCTACAGACGGATCATCTTGCTGACCTCCGAGAAACCTTCACCATCCTCAGGCGGCACAAGGTCATGCTTAATCCCAAGAAGTGTGTCTTAGGTGTTGAGTCTGGGAAGTTTCTCGGATTTTTGATGGACCAAAGGAGGATAGAGGCCAAGCCAGAGAATATACAGGCGGTTATTGACATGAAGTCACCCCTGACTGCAAAGGAAGTTAAAAAACTAAGCGGTTGTCTGGCGGCATTGGAGAGATTCCTCAGTCGGTCAGGTGACAAGTGCCTCTATTTTTTCCAGGCTATCAAGAAGAAGACTATGTTTGAATGGGGGGAGAATGTTGAGGCGGCCTTCCAGAAATTGAAAGAGCACTTGCACTCATTGTCGAGGCTTGTTAGCCCTCTGCCAAAGGAAATGCTCTACATGTACTTACCCGTCTCCGATCATGCTCTCAGTGTTGTTCTCCTTGCTGAGAGAGATGGCACCAAGCTTTCGGTATATTTCATCAGCCATGTTCTTCGAAATGCTGAACTACGGTACCCAATTGTTGAAAGTTCGGCCTTGCTCTTTTCATGGCAGTCAAGAAGTTGAAACCTTACTTCCGGGAACATTCAATTGTGGTTTACACAGACCAGCCCCTCAAACGGCCAATGACAACTATGGAATCATCCGACTGAATGATCAAATGGGCTATTGAAAATCTCTTTCGAACCAAGGAAGGCAGTGAAGGGTCAAGCGTTTGCCAACTTCATTGTCGAAATGACAAGGCCGGCTGAGCTGGAGAATCTTGATTAGGTTTGGAAAGTGAATGTAAACGGGAGCTCTACTATGAACGGATGTGGTGCAGGCGTTAAATGTCAGTTTCCTGAAGGGGATAAGTATGAATATGCACTACGGTTTAAGTTCCAGGCCTCAAATAATGAGGCAGAATATGAAGCCCTGTTAGCCGGTATCCGCATTTGTAAGGCGGCAGGGGCAAGAAAAGTTGACGCCTGCTCTGATTCACAATTAATCGTTAGCTAATACCACGGTGACTATGAGGCCACCCATCCGGCCATGATCAAATACCTACAGGCGGTCAAAGAAGTGGCTGAGACACTTGATGAATTTCATCTAAGTCAGGTGCCTAGGTCAGAAAACAATCGGGCGGATGCTCTTTCTAAACTAGCATCATCCGCCTCCTGTGATACGCCTAGGTCAGTTTTTTGGGAAGTTATGGAAAAAAGAAGTATTGAACAAGATCCCATTGGAATTCTAGACCGAAGCTCAACCTGGATGGATGGCATCCGGGCTTATCTAGCAGACGGCACTTTGCCGGATGCATACCCAAAAGCGGTTGCAATGAAAAAGCGAGCTGCAAACTTTGAGATTCATAATGGAGAAATTTTCAAGAAGGGTAATCTGCAACCGTTATTGAAATGTATCACCCCAGAACGGGGGAAAGAGGTTCTAGAGGATCTGCACTCAGGTTTTTGTGCATCACACATAGGCGGCAGGTCTCTAACAAAAAGGGCCAGGCAGCAAGGATACTTTTGGCCCACTCTTGAGGCAGACGCCATGAAAATGGTGAAGAAATGTGATAAGTGTCAAAGATTTGGCAAACTCATACACCGTCCGGCCACTGACCTGACGGCCATTCACAGCCCAGTACCATTCGCCAAATGGGACTTGGACATTCTGGGTCCGTATACGTCTGCTACAGGCGGACGGCGATATCTTCTAGTTGTTGTTGACTACTTCACCAAATGGGTAGAAGCAGAGGCGGTCAAAGGCATTAAGACAAAAGATGTCATCTCTTTCATCTGGAGGAATATCATCACCCGGTTTGGGGTACCTATATCCATGATCTTTGACAATGGCCCTCAGTTTGAGACGCCTACCCTTAAGAATTGGTTGAGAGATCAAGGGATCTCACATTGCTTTGCATCAGTCGGTCGTCCACAAGCAAACGGCCAGGTTGAAGCCTTCAACAAGCTTATCTCAGACGACATTAAGAATAATATTGAAAGGGCTTGCGGTCTGTGGGCAGATGAGTTGCCTCATGTCATATGGGCCATCAGAACAACTAAAAAAGGGGCAACCATTGAAACCCTGTTTCTTATGACATACGGCGTAGAAGTTGTCTTGCCTATTGAGCACTATGAGCCGACTCTTCGAGTCATGCTTTATGACGAAGAGGCTAACTGGGAGGCCATGCCGCTAGCATTGGACTCACTCCCGGAGCGCAGGGGAAATGCCGCCTTGCGTCATGAGATTTATCGTCTGAGAATGACAAGAGCCTACAACAAAAGAGTACACAAACGACCCTTGAAAGTAGAGGACTTTGTGTTATGGAAAATGGAGGCAACCGGTAGGACAAATGAGCAGGGAAAACTGACTCCCAATTGGGAAGGTCCCTACCGAATCTATGAAGAAGTAAGAGGCGGCACCTACCGCCTAGAAACTCAAGATGGCAGGCAGCTAGCCAGAACTTGGAATGTAGACAACTAAAAAAAGTACTACTTCTAAGACTTCAAAAATTTTGTAAATAAAGTTTATCAATGAAAAGTTGTTTTTTATTTTCAATCATATTTATTGCTCTGTATAAATACCGTCTGTGCAATGTACAGACGGACTTGTTAAAATTTTACGTTTACTCCAACATGAGTAGATATAAGCAAAGTCTAAAAACTTAGCAGCTATGTATGGTTCCTTATTGAACACCCTAATAAGGTCAATGGCCAGATGATAATACAAATTGTATGCTCCAATATGAGTAGGCAACCGGCGACACCCAACAGGGTGAATTCATCGCAGAGAGCATCTCCCATTCGGGTGGCACATTGCACTATAAATTTAAAAACAAACGGCCTTACCGTCTGTCGTGATTGAGATAAGTCTGCAACTGTTTGAATGATTAAGATAGGTTATCGTCTGTATCAAACAGTAACCAGTAGCTATCTTGGTTGGATATAACCCGTTATTGCTCAGAGGCAACACGAACGGTTAAATTTGAGGATCTAAGCTAAGCCAAAAACTTAGCAGCTATAAAATACTCGTTAAAAGCAATTATACGCAGTCAAAGGCCGTCTGCTACTAAACGATCATTCGTCTGCTCCAGTAAGAGCAAGACATCCGGCGAAGCCCATCCGGGTGAATTCGTCGTAGAAAATAATTGGCCAAGACTGATTTAACCCCATAAGGATGAACTCACAGCCAGTTGACCTGCATAATCTAAGATGGCACCTAGTCGGCATAGCAAAAACCGCATGACTTATTGACACTAGCCGGTATCCGGCTGCCATCCCAACTTAGATTAAAATTCTCTGAAAATCGATTTAGATGCGGTCAATGACTGTCAGATATTCAGTTTGGATGATCAATGGACGATTGTGCGCTTGGTTTGGGGAATCACCTTGGTGATTGATTGACCCAGAAATTAGCCATACCCTTACAATTATCAAAAAATTTTAGGTCAACCAACCCACTTTTAATACCAAGCGCACATCCGTCCAGGGGAAAATACACCGGTGCATCCGATGAACCGCATGTATTAGGCTACGTGCTTGGCAAAGTATATGCATATCAAAGATTGCAAAGATTGAAAAATTGCAAACAAATTTGGCAAAACCGACTCAGTCGGCAAATCATATAATAAAAACCGACCAAAAGGCTGGGAGAGTAATTGTCAAACAGGATCTACATCCGGGAAAGAGAAATATTGTTTAACAAATACAACAGAAATACTCAGCACACAGGCCGGAAATACATACGGCCACCAAAAGCTTATATTTACTAAGGCGGGGCCGTGGGCACATCCTTCGCAGGCAGACCAGGAGCAGAGTTCACCTAGGCTTCATCTTCTTGTTGCTTTTCCTCCTCATCCTCCCCAACGCAATCAGCAGCCTCCTCGCCGAGCTCTTTTTTTACCCACTCCCGAAACGGCTCAGGCTCCGGCTTCCCTTCAGCCCTTGCTGAGAGAACAAGATCTGCGTATCTGTAAGCCAGGTCCCAGACGTCATACTAAGCATCCGGATACACCAGCTTCCAGGCCATCTTCATCCCGTCTTCGCAGTCTTGTTCATTCTCCTCAATGAGCCGGCTCTGCTTAGCCTCTAGGGTTGCCCTAAAGTTGCCCCGGGAGGCGGCCATCACCTTCTTCAGACGGTCGATGCCTTCTTTGAGAGTGGCGTTCTCCTTGTTGCTCTCCTCCGGGGATTTGAGGCCCGCCTGAGCACTTTTAAGCTCCGCCTCCAGATTTGAGGCCTTCAGGTTAGCCTCAACAAGGGCAGCCGTAAGCTGCTTGATGGAATCCGCCTGTGACAGGAGCTCAACTTTAGTCTCAAGGTCATGTATTAACATTGAATATTGAGCAACATTAGTGGACTCAGACGCCTCTCTTTTGGCTCGCCTTACCTTTTCCTGTTTTCGAGCATACGGCTTTTTCAGCCCCTCTACTCGCAACATCGTCTGTATACATGCAAACGGTGTTAGAAAAGAAACCGGCAATATACTTGGAAAAATGTGAATAAAGTTATTATACCTCAGACAGCAGAGAGAGGATGCGTTCAACATTGAACGTCTGGATCTCAGGGATGGCCTCCTTGTCCTCCTTTGGGATAGCCCTCAGCATGGCTTTAGAGAACTGCTGCACAGTCACCGGGGAGATGGATCTGCACCAGAAGTTAGATATGGTGAGAAAGCTACATAGGCGCCACCAACAGACTACCGGCTGCCTAAAGAACCCTCTGAGTGTAGCTGAGAATTGAATGTGACTTAACCTGCATGAGCCAACCAAGCTCAAAGGAGGAGTTGAAGGGATCAGCCGTACCTTAGGGATAAGGGTGAAGGCTCAGATCGCATACAGCCGCTGCAGAACCGCTTGTAGCTTTGGGTGGCTGGCCACCCTTCGGCACCTCAGAGGCACCCGACTGGTTAGAAAGGTCTATCCCCAAACAAGCATTCATGATACTCTTCCCTCCAACGGTCAGACATCCCTTCCTAAGCGAAAGCTCATAAGCCGTTTGAGCAGAAGTTATTTTTCTAGATTTGTTAGAGCTAGTGACCTCGTCACCCGGCCTCCGTCTAATTATCTTGGAAAGGGATCTGGGAGCTCCCTTATCTCCATCCTGAAAAACAAACCAGATGTTAAGCATACAATCGGAACTAGGCATTAATCACACAGCCAGTTCATAACCGTCTGTATACAAAAATAAGGCAATGGGAAAGAAGCTGGGGCAGGCGGTTTATTCCTGGCCTTTAGCCGCCAGAGCGGCTTTCTTCTTCTCCGGATTTTCTATGCGGATGTCTGCTGCAGAATGACCAGGCGTTTTATTTTCTGGAAGCATCCTTCTGGCGGTTTCTGCAAAAAGAACCGTCTGTCAGATCATCAAGCAGGCAAAAATAAATCACAAGTTAGAAACAATAAAGACGGCATAATATTGCCGGATGCATGCTCTACATACGTTTGTCAAACATGGTGCTTAAACCGCAGGCGGACAAGAACCCCTCGTCCCTCAGAAACTCGTGTTTGGGTACCTAGTTTTTAGGTACACTTATTAATTCCTCGGTTGAGAGAGTGGTGGTTGTAAGTTCTAAAAACCCCGGCTCAATTATTTTTTCATAATCCTCATCCGGGACCTGTGGAAGTTTACATTTCTGCCCCAGCACATTTGGCTTCTTATTATAGCAGCGGTATTTAAAGTTCTCTTGTCGTTTGGGGGTAGAAACCAAATAGAACCGGTTCTTCCAATTAGACCAATTAGACGGTTTGTCTAGGGTCATCAAAATAGTTGGGGTAGGTGGTTAATGTGTACCACGCTCTCCAGCCGCCTAGGCTGCGGCTCAGATAATGCATGTGGGCAAAAGCCTCCCAGTCGAGATGGAGGCCCTGCATCTCACAGGCGGCGATGTAGCCCAGAATGTTAACCCAAGAGTTCGGGGTTAACTGCCACACTCCCAGGCCGTATCCTCGCAGGATAGCCTTGATTGAGTCATGAAGGGGGAAGCGGAGACCGGCTAGGAAAGCCGCCTCATAGTAGCCAAAATAATAGTTGGCATTTGGCTGGTCATCTTTTCAGGCAATGGTCCCCAATTCAGGCGGCACCCGGATGGTATATCCTTCACCAAGAGGACGTTTGAATTTGAAGGCCTCCAGGCGCTTCTCCATGTTTTCCCTGTCTCTGGCAGAGACATGGATCCGAAATGGATTCCCCTCATTGTTCCATTTTAATCTCTCCTCCGCCTCACTATCCTCCACCGATGATAGTGAGCCGCTGCTCTTTTCAGGGCTAGACCCAGAGGCAGACTCACCCCCGCTTCTCTTAGGGGCAGCCTCATCCGCCTTCTCAGATCCAGACGCAGAGGCGGCTTCGTCACCGTCTACATTCTCTAATTCAAGGATCCCGTCACTAGGAGTGCTTGGTGCACCCAGAGGGGATCCTCTTGCCTTTTCAGCCTAATCTATCTCAGGCGGCACACTTTCTGTGCTCTCTTCCCTGTAATCCGGATCTACATATGTCCATCTAGTCTGAGCCATAGTGTCATGCACAGACACGGAGATGGTCGGATTTGGATATGAACAAGAGTGATCCAAGCACCTAGAGGCGGCACCCCCAATCCTAGACTCAGCCGTACCAGGGGACCGGCTGCCTACTAAACTAGGTTATGCAATGTGTGTTGTTGGTGAATCCATTTATGAAATGAAATGTACACAAACGGAAAAACTATGAAAGAGCTGAGAGGGGGAGAGACGATACCTCTAAGATTTGCTGAAAATGAAGTCAAGCGTTGACCGGCTGTAACTTGCAAGATGCACATACGGTTAACCGGATGTACCCCCTTGAAAAAGAAGAGAATTGTTTGGAGAGTACCCAGGCGGTTCTAAAAAATTCCCGTCTGTCAAAAGCATAGACGTTATACCGGCTATATCTAGTTGGTAAAAAGATACAATTGTCTGGGAGATACACAGACGGTTGTCAGTTACACAAACGGTTGTCAGATTTTCTCTCTAGAGAAACGGTTGACTCTCTGTAAATTTTGGAAATGTCCGAAAGAAGAGGAGGGTAAAAACTTATTTATGGAAGGGTAATTTCAAGGGCATCCCAGTAATTCCCCCAGAAGGTAAACAGTTGGACATGTTCACCAACACCTAAGTGACAAGTGTCACAGGCGCCACGTGGCATGCCACGTCACACCTGTGAGGGGCAAATATTTTGGGTAAAAATACCCCCAGGTCGTGTGGCCCAATAAGATGGTGACACGTGTCACCTTAAGAGAGGATCAAAATGAACCTCTCCCTGGCTGACACGTGGCATCCCCGATCATTTGGAAAAAGATGGCCTTTAAGGCCTAATTCCCGAGATAGCCCACCATTCCTAGGTTTCCGTAACCTTGGATAGCGACACGAATCCCAGGATCCTATAAATAGGGAGATGTTCCCACCTTGGGAGACATTCATACACATTCATTCAACACGAACAAGCCAGAGCAGTCAATGATTGCAGATAATTAACTCTCACCTTAGAGAACATTCTCGATCTCGGAATTCGAGAAGATACTAGTTTACTTTCAGCACATTTTACATCTTCCGAACACGCTCTAACTTGATTTGTCGGAGGCGGAACTCCACCTAACCAGAGCCTCCGTTGTTTAGCAGGTACAGGCGCCCGAAATCCAGTCTTGGTGTTGTAACTCTCCTGAGGGACACTGAAAACCCCGAAACAATAAAGAAATAAGATGATAAAATATTTAGGAGATGGGAAATAAGAATTAAGGAAAAATAATAAATTTAAGGGAGATAATTAAAAATACAATTTACCAAAATAAATCACCCAAAATCCAACCATGGTGGCCGAAAATTTTGAGCTTCCATAGCTCAAATTTTCGGACCCCTCATGTAGTTTTTAGGAATTATTTTGCTAGATTTAAGGAATTAAAAATAATTGTGTAAGTAATATATATTGTATAAAATAATTAATTAAGAGAATATCAATTATTCATTAAATAAATTAACTAAGAAAATAAGATTTTCCACAATAGGAAACTCCGAAATTAATAGCCAGTGAGTAGGAATTTTCGGACCTCCTAATTAAATAATAAAATATAATTTTTGCTTAATTAAAATATCCAAAATATATATAAATAATCCGCTTTTCAAAATAAAATAAATGGATAATAAATCTTATCCAAAATCCAAAAATAATAATTAAGTTTTAAAATACTTTTGGCGCCAAAATTCAAATATCATTTTGGCTCCAAAATTCAAATAGTAAAATACTTACTAAAATACCCTTTTTAGGAAATAATAATCAATTAATTAATTAGAAAATACGTTTAAAAATACGGGGTATTACTTGAGAATACTATCTTTGGTGGGAAAACAGTGCTTCTAGGCGAAGACTTCAGACAAATCCTATTGATAGTGCTAAAAGGGAGAAGAGATAGTTGGAGCCACCATATCAAATCAAAAATATGGGAAGAATGTAAGGTTTACACACTACACAAAAACATGAGATTTCAGCAGACTAGTAATGAAGAAGACAAGAAGAAAATTTAAGAATTTGGCATCCAGATATCATACATAGGAGGGCACTATACCATTGCCGAGAATGGGAGGAGAAAATGAGGCCACATGGATCAAAATACCAGACAATTTGATTATAGATTCTAAGGAAGATGCCATATCTGGTATCAAAGACATATGGAAATTCACACACTCGATATAAGTATCTTGAGTATTTATGTGAGAGATGCATTATATCACCAAAGAATGCAATAGTGGATGAAATTAACAATTACATCATGAACTCACTTCTCGAGGAAACAAAAACAAATCTAAGCTCATCAAATTCAATATGCAAGAGTTTCGGAGATATATATAACCAATCAAGATATCCTTCACCTAATAGAGTTCCTAAACAGCTTGAAGTTTGATGGGATTTTAGATCATCAGTTACATCTAAAAACAGACACTTCTATCATACTACTAAGGAACCTTAAGCAAGAGGATACGCTATGCAACGGAACAAGACTAATACACACATTTAGCAACTTGGATAATAGTAGCTAAGATAACGACATGAAAATGCATAGGCAATAAGATAATCATTCCAAGAACATTAATGATCCCATTGACTCTAAATTGTCTTTCATTTTCAAGAGGAGGTGATTTTCGATGAAATTATACTATGCAATGATAATAAACAAGAGTCAAAGACAAATACTAAAGAACACAACTCTTTATTTGCCAAAACTCGTATTCAGTTATGGACAACTTTATGCTGTGGCATCAAGGGTCACTTCGAGAAAGAGACTTCAAATTCTTATTGATAACCAGGGAACTGCACCAGAAAATTATACAAAAAACGTCATCTACAAAAAGATTTTTGAAATTGTGCCTACAAATTCAGTACGCTAAGAACATATTTAGAATATTAAGAATTCCTTACGCACAGTGTAAATGTAAATAAAACATCTTATTAATTAACAATGTGGAACACCAGACACGTACTAAGAGTAAAAAAAACACATACATAATACTTTGTATTAAAGTTAAATTATTGCGAATTAATCTAAAATGGAGTATTATTTTGACAATTCTTACTTTCTTAAGGAGTGATGTACAAATGAAGTCGATGACACATTCACATTTTGGAAAGCAAGACACAAAAAACGTTATTGGAAAATCTCCTCACATTCTTAGCAAATGGTAGGTAGAAGGTACAATGAAAATACCCAAATTAAATACCACTAATCTAACAAATCCTTTCAACTACTAGCACTAAACCTCTGAAATCTTGAAGCTAACTCAACTAATTCAACGAACTTCGCACTTGCTTTTCGATGTTCATCATCTTCCCGGCTATTCTACCATCGAATTTCTCACAGCAACATTGTCAAATGTATGTAATTTAACCATTCCTAGTAATTTTTATTTTATTTTTCGTTATTTTTTTGTTGCTATTTGGATGATGAATTTATTTTGAAATTGCTTGCTACTGAATTCATTCAAACTAAATAGTATTTTTGGATTTTTTGATGAAATTGTTGCTGTAATCTGAGGTTATGTTGTTCAATTACATACGAAATTACTTTATCTTTGTTGGATTTTGCTTCAATTTATCTGAAATTATACTCATTTGTGTTAATTTTGGAATTGTGAACTAACCTCGAATTGCTTCTATTAGTGTTTGATTCACGATTTCATGCATTGTGATAGTGAAATTTACGGAGCACTGCGTTTGATCCGTTTATTTCGGGATAGGTTCTATTTCCGGTATCGGTGTTATCACATTTCCGGTATATTGTGCTTGAATTTACTGCTACGTTTTGTAACAAAATAATTCTTGAATTTGTTATAGTGCTTAAATTATTCTGTATCAGGGTGACACTTTATTTTTGGAGGCGACAAGATGAATTTCTGTACTAAATTTTTACATTTGTTCTGACTTTTGCAGTCGATCTGATCTTACAATAAAATCTAAGACCTCACCAGAAAGTACCGTAGTATCCTAGCTTTCGAGCTCTATAATGGCTTCTCCAATGGCGTTGAGGAGCTTTAAGAGTATGGGACCGGAGGGTCAAGCTCAGACTACTCAAAATGCTGGAGGGTCTACGAAGGGTTTGAATATACAGTATGTCGTACAACTCACTGAGGTTGGGGAGGGTCTCATGGCGAAAATGTATAGACTCAATCAGATTTTAGATCATCCAGATATGGTCAACCATTTGTTCTCGGAGTCTTTTTGGAAAGCTGGTGTGATTCCTAATTTTCCAAAGATATGTACATTGGTCGCAAGGAAGTTCCCGGAGCATACCAGCAGATTACAACTTGAGCGTGTCAGCATTTCCTCATCTTTGTTAAATTATTGTTTCATTTTATGAAAATTTGGTTATTGATAGTAATTATTGAAATTAATGTTGATGTAGGTTGATAAAATTGCTTTTGATTCATTAACAGATGGTGCTGAAGTTTATCTTCAAAATTTGGAGCCGTGGGTTCAGGTTTGAACTTTATTAATCATCTTGCCATTTTTCACCTTCTTATGTTCTTTTGCATGCCCATGCAATTAGTGTATTTATGAATGCAGCACCACCAACCGTACCTTAACACCTCTAATTTGGCTTTTGTGGAGGGCAAGCTAGAAGGATTTGATATAGCCTTTTGCCCTTTCCCTTGAAATAATGGAGAGGCAATTTCATGAATAGTTCAATGAGCTGTTTTGACCTAATTAATGCTCTATTGTAATTCACTGTCACAGATAATGAATATTTATCCTGGATGCCCCTGAAGCTATGAATCTTGACGCAAAGGCACTGCCTCTGTGTCACATTCTTATGTATCTTATGTGGTGCTTTATGGGGAAGTAATTTGCAATGTGATTGATTTCTAGCCATGACTATTCAGATGTTGCTATAAACAATTTTGCTATACATGAATTCATAAAAGTCAATGGAAATAGGGTATTCAGTGGTTGACTTTATTTAATCTCATCAGCTGCTTCTTGATTTGATGGCATTCCGAGAACAAGCGTTACGACTTCTGTTGGATTTAAGCAGCACAGTGATTACCTTGCTGGTAAGTGTTCAAAATAATATCTCATCTACTCCTATAATATGTTTATTCATTGTTTTGGGGGAATAAAAGGGGGTCTGGGTGGGGAAGGATGCAGCTATTTGGAGTTGCTAGTGACAAATGTTTTGGGCATCATGTTGTATGTAGTTTTAGTGTCTGAACATTGTAGCTATACATTTCTGTCTTTGTAAGTGTCCGAACTGGAACTTTTATCTCTTTAGGTTGATTTTCCAATTTCAGCTGGTATTTTGTGCAATTAACGTTATTAGTTGAAGCTAGTAAATAAATTTTCCTAATGATTTAACATACTATTAGAGTGTAGTTATACCATCTGTATTACGGAGTACATATAATGATATCAGACTTTTTAGAGACTGACAATAACTGCAAATGGAATTTATGCAAAGTTAATAATTTTTAGAATTGTCAGTAATACTGCCATTTTACGTAGCATGATTGGTGTTATTATACTTGTCTTCTGTGGCACTTCTTAATGTTTACGGTCTCCAATTCATTTCTCCTCCATTTGTCATCATACTCATGAAGAAGTTTGTTAAGAAATGAAGATGTGCAGAACTTTAAATCAAATTTCTAATCAGTTGGAGAATTTCTCTTGCAGCCTCATCAGAACTCATTTATACTACACGCATTCATGGATCTATTTTGTTCATTTGTTCGAGTGAATCTATTTTCTGAAAAGGCAAGTACTTTGTCTGGGCGTCTTATCTTACTAAAAATTTCATTGTTTATAATCATTCATGTATCTTCTGTCAATAAATGTCACTTTGTTATGGACAGGCCTATATGAAATCTTAATAGTTGTTTCCAGTATCAATACTAATATGTTGCTGCTTTCACCTCAGATACCTGGGAAAATGATGCTGCAGATGTACAACCTTTTACACGGAATCTTGAGGAATGACCGTGATTGTGATTTTTACCACAGGTAGAATTCTTGCAAGCTTCAACTCAATGCTTATCTTGATGATGGCCTATCTTTTAATCTATTTAATCATTATGTTTATTTGATTATTAACATGTGAAACTTGGATATGAAAATTATTTGACCTGCCTACCACTAGAAAAACATTTAGAACCCCTACAATATTTATCTAAATTCTCTTATAGAAAGGGTTTATTTATTTATTTGGTCATCTTCAAATAATGAATGTTATTGGCTGCAAAATTCGTATTAAGAAAATGCCAGATTTAAATGATAATTAGGATGATTTAGATGATGATAACAAAAAAAATAATTCAGTAGTTAATATGATTAATTTCTTTATCATCAGTCATTTATGGAGTGCTGATAAGTTTGATATTGATTAGTGTAACAGGATGATGCTCTTTCTTTTCTTTTTTTTTTTTCCCCTGAAACAGGCAATATCTACTATACTGTCTAGATGTCTTCAGAAAGGCTTGCTGAATTTATTTCTTTATATTGAATACAGGCTGGTTCAATTTATAGACTCCTACGATCCACCAGTCAAGGGGCTTCAGGAGGACCTGAATTTTGTCAGTCCACGTATTGGAGAGGTTATAATGCATGCTTAACCTAATTTTCTTATGGAAAGGAAGTCTTTGAAATCTAAACCATGCTAAGAGAAAATGTCTGGTGTTGATGCATGTGATCTATTTGTGGTGTTGTTTACTCTATCATATAAACATTTGCAAAGATTTTTACGAGCTGCTTCTTTTCCATAGGCAACTGAAATGTGGAATGAAGGTCCTTAAGTAGTTGTATGTCATTATGTGCACAAATTGTATGGAATGGTTCAAAACCAATGACATATAGCAGATTTGGCGACCAAATAAGTATATTCACCCTATTGTCTATTAGTCTATGTTTCACACCTCTGGAGTTGTGACTCTTTTGAGATGAGAAATCATCTTTCTCTGCGACTGTCAATTGGCTACATATCTTTTGGAAAGGCTTTTTGAGTTGTTGGTTTCAATTGGTCAGCTTGCCTTTTGGTATGCAGCATCTGATATTTAATTAATCCACTTTAGTGAGGTACAAGGGGAGGAAGTTTTAAAATTGGTATATGGGCTGAGGTCTTTTGGGATAGAGTACTATAGCTTGCGTCATTGTAGTTATAATTTTGGTGGTGGGTTTTATGACATTTAAACTTTAGATTAGTAATGCAGTAATACTTCTATTTATTTATATATATATTTTTTAAAATTCATTCCCATGTCTTTCTAATCCTGAAGTAGGCATATTTTCTTTAAGCTCTGATAGCATTTCTTTTCTTTGTAGCTTAATTTGTTATAAAGGGGTAATATCTGTTCTTGTGGATGCACTCTACAGGAGTTGTAAGGCATTATGTCTAGCAGATTTTCTGTGTAACTGGCATTGCTGCTATATGTTCTTAATTATACTTTTTGTGCTGCTGCTCCTGCAACTTGTTTATTACATTACTCCAAACTTGTGTCGTTGAAAACCTTTACCATCTAAGAGCTGGGTGCAACTAAGCAATGTGAGGAGTGGCCATTATTTTGTCTATTTGCTCCAGAAAATGATTGTAAACAATAAATTTTTTATGAGTAGATGCTAATGTCTAGCATCTTGTAAGCTATGTAGTAACATCTGAAACTGTTTCCAGGTTTTAGAGGCTGTTGGGCCTGTTATATTTTTATCAGCAGATACTCGGAAGCTTAGAAATGAGGGGTTTTTGAGTCCCTTCCATCCTCGATATCCAGACATACTTACAAATTCTGCTCATCCCATGGTTAGTGTGCATCCTCTGGTCTTGATCTTTGCTGTACTATGTCAAAGCCATCTTACTATGTTGGATTACACCCTCCAAATTTGTGAAAGAATTCCAGCTGCTGGATTTTGAAAAAAGATACGAAGGATCGTTTGAATTTAAACTTTATTATTATGTCAATAAAACACTGCTTCTGGACCACATGTAACATGTTGACATGTGCTTGCATTTGCAACACAGCAAGTTGTTCTTGATATATCTAAGATTCCATCATGTCTTATCTTTGATATGGGAAAAGGATTTCCACTGTCACTTTCTCATTTTCTCTCTACAGAGAGCTCAAGATCTAGCAAATGTTACATCCTACCGAGAATGGGTGCTTCTTGGATACCTTGTTTGTCCAGATGAACTTCTGCGTGTAACCAGCATTGACATTGCTTTGGTACATTCTACATCTGAATCCTTTTACTTTTTCATTTTTACATAAAAAGTTCTTTTGGAAGAAATGAAATGAATAATATTAAGAGGATTAAGTCCTCAGATTTTACAACCTCCCTTGACCTTTCTCCCCCCTTACCTGTCTTTTTAGCTGTGAGATCATAGCCTAAATCATTTGATAATGCAACATTGTTTTTGCTTGTGTAAATTCAATTTTTATTGTTCTTGCTTATCTGATATTTTAGTGCTTCTTGTTAGTTCTTCAACTTCTTCCTTACAATGACATTTATGATGATATGTAGGTTGGTTTGAAGGAAAGCTTAGTTCTCACTTTGTTCAGAGATGAGGTGAGGTTTTCATTTCTTACTTTGAAGGATATGTAGGTTGTGTGGATACTGGATAGTTAATCAGGAAATGGTGTCAATATGCAGCATATATTGTTGCATGAGGATTATCAAAGATATGTGTTGCCACGCATATTGGAATCAAAGAAGATTGCAAAGGCTGGTCGTACAAAGCAGAAAGAAGCAGATCTTGAGTATAGTGTGGCAAAGCAGGTTGAAAAAATGATAAGGTACAAAGGTAACATCCATATAATTCGGATTGATTTTTCTCAAACAAGAAGTATGCGCTGAATAAGCCTATAGTCCTATTTTTCATTTGTAGGCACATGTAATGTTTATGCTTGTATAATTTTTGAATGGCAATATATGCACATAGGCTCATAGCAGAGTACGATTTCCCCGCCCCGACCGACAGCTGCTGGGGAGCTTGGGAAGCTCGGACCCGGTCAAGATCCAGATGAACCTTGTGATCTAGCTTTATTTTAGTAACCGGGGCCTGGCCATCCTTCGTTTGCGGTTGACGTTGGTGTTCCTCAACCCGTGGCCAAAAGTAGTGATTAAGGAATTTTTTTCCATGGGCGGCGGGAGGGGTGTTCCTCAACCCGTGGCCAAAAGTAGTGATTCGCCTCTTTGGAAAGGAATTTTCAAGGATGCTTCCGCAAGTACATATCAACTTATGAGTTATTTCATGAAGGTAGCCGGCGCCTTTCGAAGTACTTTCTAGTGAGTCGCAATATGTGCGCATATGCTCATAGCCTCATACAGTCAAACCTGTGCTGTTTTTGTAGATCTTTGGAGTCTGTTCATCTCCCTTCAATCATTACCTATCAACACGCTAAACCAGACCTCATATTTTAGAAACACATTTCGTCATGTCGAATCTTTATATGGACCTTCACTCTTCATCTATTATCTAGATAAAGAGAATTGTAAGAACAGAATGAGGGAGAGGTAGCAAACATGAGCAGAGTACACGGTGGCACTTACCTACATAGCTTACAGCTCTACACGCTAATTTAGCCCTCATATTTTACAACCTCGTTTTGTCATGTTGAATTTTTATATGGACCTTCACTCTTTGTCTATTTTCTTAATAAAGAGAATTGTAAGAACAGAATGAGGGAGAAGTGGTGAACATAAGCAGAGTACACGGTGGCACTTACCTACATGGGCTAGAGCATCAAACCTCAGTTATAGAAAACACCATTAGAAGATCCCATCTTATACATAGATAAACCGCCATTAGAACATCCCATTACATAAGTTGGAAGGAGGCTCTTTTAGGCTTATCCCTATAACTGAAAAGGAACTGTTATGTTATACTTTTGAACCCAAAAGCTAAAAGGCACTATTTCATGATTTTTATCTATATTAAAAATTAAGCCTAAAGGTCCCGTTAACCAGACATTTTGATTTTCAGTCAGTTGCCATCCAAAGTTAAAATATTTCTTTTGGATACTCTTTCTAGCTAAAACATTTCCCTTAGATACCTAACTTTTAAAAAATTATATTGCTTTAATCCTTGTGGTTTTCCGCATGTAGTCACAGAAATAAGAACTAGGTACTAAGCATGGTATTGCCTTCAAGCAAACCAATTGCATTGTTTCTATGCATCATGCTTAATTTGCTAGTGATCATGATGGTAGAGTAGCAATTAGCAAACAGGTATGATTGTCTAATAAAGTCCCTGAGTATTGAACAATTTGGCAGTGGAAGAGCAAATGTTAACTTGTCTCATTATGAGCTCTAAGAACAGAAATTTAGTAGGATTTTGCACAATCACATTGATTCTACTCGGAAACCAGTGTAAAACAGCTTACCATGTTTTCTGGATGAAGTTTCAAAGAGGAGCAACTAGCGAGAGATTTTATTGGCTTAAACATAATTCCTAGTTAAGTATCCAAGAAACTGGTTCTTGATGCCCACTAGATTGGTGTCACCCATTCAGAAAAATAATTTCACATTTTTTTTTTGTTTTTTTACAACTTATATTTATCCTTTGTTATCCATTTCATTTTAGTTGGGATTTAGTTATAATCTCCATTTTCCTCTCCTTTTTTGCTCTTGTATCTATCTTTTCCCCTCTAATTTGTGAATTACATTTCAATAGAATTTTTCTGTGTGCACTATTATCTAATGGATTGACCTAGAACCTGTCAGTTTGATACACTATGTTCAGGCCCTTCGTGTTGAACTGGGGATTAGTTTTTCCTAGCTTATTTTACATCACTCTGTGACTTGTGAAGAGTACAAGAGCAGATATGTAGTCTTGCTTGTTAGAATATACCTTTTCTTTAGTTGTCAAATTGTCATCAGTTCTGTTATTTGCGGGTGAGGGCCAAAGAAATGCTATCTCAAAATTTCTCTCCAGCATGGTTGCAGTATAGAAGATGCTATTCAGATTGTTCTCGTTTGTCTTCTAATTTTCTACTTCCTCCATTTCACTAAAATTGCAACAATTGGGGTTGGCACTGTATTTAATGCAAGAGGAGAGAGGTTGCAAAAAGTTTAAAGTAAAGTGTATTTTTAAGGAAGATGTAAAGGAGGGGAGAGAGAAAGAGTGGGCGATGTATGAATAAAGTAGCTGTGAAAAGTTGTAAAAAAAAAAAGAAAAAAAAAAGAGGAAATGTTTCAATTATTTTGAAACATCCTACGTAGGCAAGTGTTGCAATTTTAGTGAAATGGAGGAGGTATTTAGTAAGTCTAAATGAGTGTCATAAGCTAATATGTCTGAAACTATTTCACTCTTCCCAGTGAAGTGCATGAACAAGCATTGCTATGCTGTGATGCAATACACCATGAAAGGAGAATACTTCTAAAGCAGGAAATTGGAAGAATGGTTCTCTTTTTTACTGATCAGCCTAGTTTACTGGCTCCCAACATCCAGGTATATATACAAATGTTGACTTCATCTGTGACATTTCAATTCAATAACTTCTTTTTTTTTTTTTTTTTTTTTTTTTTTTTATATTTGACCACACTTTTTCTGTGATTTTTAAGATGGTGTTTTCAGCTTTGGCATTAGCTCAGTCCGAGGTGATATGGTACTTTCAGCATGTAGGAATTATGTCATCAAAGTCTAAAGCTACTACTCATACGCTACCTGTGGAAATAGTAAGAAATTTCCCTTCCCCTCCTTAATCTTTCAGTAAATTTTATGCAGTTTAAAAGAATAGCTGGATAAACTATGTCAGAGCTGTTAACTTATAAGCAATGTCTGCTGTTGTTCTAAAATGTTGAATATACTTGGATTCCTTTTGTGTTTGAATTTACTTTTCTGAACTCTTTCCTCCTTTACCACTCTAAATTTGATTTCAGGACCCTACTGATCCAACTATTGGATTCTTATTAGATGGAATGGATCACCTTTGCGGTCTAGTTCGCAAGTATATAGCAGGTTGGTCCACTTTCAGATTTATGTTATGTAAGGCTAATCTAACATGATGGACAAGGAAGTTAATCTTTATCTGTGAATCTGTGATACTCTCACTGTCCCTATATAAAAGTCCCATTTTCTCATGGGCTTGGGTTTTATAAGAGAATTTGTAGTGGTCAGTGTTACTTAAAGTTCAATGAAAACAAGAAGATAGTGGGGATAATTTGTTGGTTTTTGTGGAAGTTAGAGATTTTACACACACACACACACACACACACACAAAAAAAATAAAATCAAATCCAAATGAAGTAAAACTGTTTTAGATAAATTTTCATTCATTTGATTTTACACGTAGTGCAAAGACCTCTGAAAGTAAATTAAATTGTTTTAAAAGTAACTGGAATCAGTTTAAGAAGTTGCAAAATTACGAAACTACCATTACACTGCTTACACCTTGATCGTTCAATTATGATGATCTCACGACCCATTTAAATTGGTAATTTGTTATCGGTTCAGGCTATGGTTCTCATTCTAGGCCCACAGATTTTGATTATTCTGACTATTTAGATATTGTTTACCCTTTGTTATTCATGTTCTACAATGTAAGTTTGTTGCTCTAAAAGTTATTGTAAATGTTCAAAAACTTGATTCTAAGTTCTAAAATTCAAAGGTTGATTTACCTTTAATGTAAACACAAGAAGCGTGAAGATTTAATATATGTATTATAGAGAAAAAATTTAGAAGACAATATTTAGAATAAAAAAAAATAAAAAAAAAATAAAAAATAAAAAAATAATTCACATTTTCCAGCTTAAAGCTTGTGTTTTAAGTAGCTTTAAATATTAATATGCCCCTTTTTGAATCCATGTTAAAAACAAAAATTGAGTGTTCTAAAGAAATGTTGCTTGTAATCCGCAAATTTTGTTGTTCCAAAACCAAAGGTTGATTGAGCTTTTTTTTAGGTAATAGAAACATAAACATACAAAAATTGATGTTATAAGAAAAAAAGTTTAGAAGACAATCTACAGAAAAAAAATAACTCACATAGTTTGGTTGAAGGCTTGTGTTTTAAATAACCATAGACATTATATGCGTTTCAAGTACATGTTTCTAAATAATTTCTTCCTCCGATACTTAATAATTGCACCGTTTCTCTTTACATGGTCAAACTTTAAAAACTTTGACCATAAATTCTCATTATTATATAAAGAAGATACAGCCAAGTATTATCTTCTTTGAAGCATTTCAATACGAACAATAATCTATATTTCTAACAATGCACTATGAAAGATATCCACAGTAGTGAAGGAGGAAGTATATTTCTATGAAAGATGTTTATATCTAAACCTTGAATTTAATGTTTTAAAAACCAAAGGTTTATTAATTTTGTTATAAATACAATAATTATGAAGAATATTATTCCAATGTGTTCAAACCCCATCAAATCTCTCTCTACTCTATTGTTGCTTAAATGTTTCATTTATTAAGCTCAAATTTTTATTTATTTTTTTAAGGAAAATTTGTGGACCACTACCATTTACTTTGCACTTTTTGAAAACAACTACCATTTAAGTTTTTTTTTTAAAAAAACAACTACCATTATTAGAAAATTTGTTTGAGTACCACTACCATTTAACAACAGTTAAAAAATCGTCTTGTGGGGCCCACTTGAACCTTAACCACCCACTACTCCCCACCTGAACCAAACCCCAACCACCCACCAATCCCCTACCTGAATCGAACCCCAACAACCCACCACTCCCCTACCCAAATTGAACCCGCCACTCACCACTACTCCCCCAACTTGAGCCGAACTAGCCACCCACCATCCCCCACCTGATTATGCAGGTGTGCGGGTGTGAGTGGGCAATGAGGTTTCGACAGATGGAGGTGAAAGAAGAGGTGATGCGCAAGGGTGGAATTTGGCAGCCAAAGGCACGGAAGAGAGAGAATGGGAGTACGTCAAGGTGAAGAGGAAGGAGGGGGGTTTCATGGTGGCTAGTTGAGTTGGTGGTCTTGTGGGGTCAATGGTGGTGGACTAGTGGGGGAGTGGTGGGTGGTTAGGGTTTAATTCAGGTGGGCCCTACAAGACGGTTTTTTTAACAGTTACCGTTAAATGGTAGTGGTACTCAAACAAATTTTCAAATAATGGTAGTTGTTTTTAAAAAAAAAAAAAAAACTTAAATGGTAGTTGTTTACAAAAAGTTCAAAGTAAATGGTAGTGGTTCACAAAAAATCCTTCTTTTAATTACAATTTCATGTGTTAAACTCAGAATGTTTGACAGTTATAAATCATACAATTTGAAATTTGAGCTCATCTATCAAGCTTTACATTTGTAGAAGCTTTTTATGTGGAATATGAGAAGTTTGATTGATATTTGGAGATAATCGATGAAAACTATAGATATAAAAATAGGGGAAATTTTGGAGAATGAAATTCTTGTGATATGATTTTTTCATGTTCGATAAATGTATCTATCAACTGAACAACCAAAGGTTGTTTATTTACAATTTTGCCATCAATGAATGTGACTAATCCCAACCATTAGATCTTTCATAATCCAAAGGCCTACAAATAAACAAACTTTTGTTGCCTATTACAATATTCATCTTTAGAACATGTAAATCATATTACAATAACTTTGATTCCCATATTCACTCTCCAAAATTCTTTGTAATTTCTTTCTCGATTTTCAATGATTATATTTGATTGATATTTTTTTTATTTTATTTTTTATGTGAAATCTCACAGAAAAAGCTTCTACATATGAACAATTTGATAGAAAAAGTCAAATATCGAATTATACGATGTAAATTTGAGGAATAGACTATTGGAGGTGATAAAATGAAAAGGTGATGAAGAGAGAGAATATTGATTTTTGTATGGAATTTGATAGATTTGGAGGTTAGATATCTTCATTCAAATGCATAATTTCAATAGAGAGAAGTATACATAAGATTAAGTAGGGAAAGAAGGAAAGATAATGGATTTATTTTTAAAGTTTGCTAGAAAAATGTAATATTTTTTTAGAACAATATACTTAAATATATTAAATATGGACTCTAAACTCTAAAGGCTTAGAATAATGTCTAAAAAATTTTAAACACATACAACAATATTTTAGCCACGCACATAGCCTGGACTCTAAAGGCCATATTGTAATGTATAAAGTTATTTGAAACACAAGCCGTAATCTGATAATATGAGTTTATTCTAATTGTAGTCTCCTAAACTTTAGTATTGCTATTTATCAATTTCAAAATATTGGAATTATATTCTTTATATCTTTTGTTGTGACAAAAAAGACATGCAAATCAACTATTGGTTTTTGGAATATAGAAGTCAAATTATTGAACATATACATAGTTTTTAGAACAAAAAACTTTGTTTAGTCTAGTTTTTGAATATATACAATAATTTATAGAATAATCTAATATCATATCACTAAAGCAAGACCACGAGATAGCGACACTTGGCATTCCAGTTTTTCGCCAAGTTGACCGCCACGTAGGCGACAAATAGGTATTATTGTGTCACATATGATGCTAAATAAACGAACTTTGGATAGATTTTTAAAGATAAAAATGTTGTATAGAGTTTTATTATCGATATACTTTTTGGATAGATTTTTAAAGATAAAAATGTTGTATAGAGTTTTATTATCGATAAAATTCTAATATTTCATATATACATTATTAATTATAACTTTTAATAAATATCCTATAATTCAGTACTATTTCCATCATAAAGTCCGTTTTAAAAAGTTCTTTAAAATAAGATCTATTTATAATATATTTAATTTATTTACAAAAATAATAGAGAATTAGTGAAAATAAGTTTTAATCAGGAAAATTAATTTTAGTTTTGGTAAAAATACTTTCATTTCAGTAAAAATAATTTCAATTCAATAAAATATAATTTTAGTTCAGTAGTATGTCTAAATATCCTGCATTATCAAAAGGGATTATATGAGTGTATTTAACATTCAATCAAAGTTTATCCTAAACCTTTATCAACTATTTGGGCATCCCTCGACACAAAACTAGTATATATATAAAAGGGAGTTTTTCCCGAGTTTTTTAAGAGCCACGTAGGATAAAATTTTCCTAACACGCCATGTAGGATTATAGATTTTAGAATTAAATAAGAGATTTGTAAATTCTTTTAGAATTAAATAATTCAAATGCCACATAAGCAAAATTGGCGAATGAGATTTTAAAGTTTAAATTAAATAAATATAAAATATTATTTTTTGAGATTAAGACTTTTATCTAAATATATAACGAATGAGAAGAATTCACAATTTATTTTAAATTAAAAATATTAAATGATATACTACGTACAACGAATAAAATAACAAATTCCATCACATAAATACAAAAAAAAAAAATATTTGTTTTAAAAAATACTAACAAATCTTACATTGCACGGGCTTCATCTAATAGACTTATATTTTGGAATATGAACTTAATACGTGTTTAAATATACTTAGTTATTAATAATTTAGAGTCTTCAGGTGAACAGTACAATTTTATTGCCCTTAAAAACTTATTAGTTTTTCCATATTATCAATTTGTAGAAAAAAATGAAATTATTTTTGTTCTTTTATTATATAGTACCTAATATATGTTCTCACAAGAGCCTTATCTATGTATATATAAAGATTGTTAAAGTAAGAGAGAGTGAGTGGATAATTATGAATATTGTGGGGGTAAAGTGGTAATATGGGGAAGCCATACATAGAATGAAGTAATACCAATTGGATATTAAATAAATGGTATTGGGATATATAAAACTAGGATTTGGTAAGAACCATAACCCTAAATTAAGAACTAAGAACCAATCTGGGCCCTATAAATCTTCATTAATGGACTTTGATGATAATATATGTATGTGGTTATGGAAAGTATTTCTCTCATCAAAGTTTACTAACCGATCGTTGGATTTTTTATCCGTTTTTAAGAAGAATCAATTCAAATTGATGTTAAGTTTTGTTCATATTGAAATGCAGCAATCCGATGTTATGCACTATCCTATCTGTCATCCTGTGCTGGTAGAATTCGTTTTTTGCTGGGAACTCCAGGAATGGTGGCACTGGACCTTGATTCAAACTTAAAAGGACTTCTTCAGAAGATACTTCAGCACCTGGAAAAGATACCAAAACCACAGGGTGAAGACATCTCTGCTATCACTTGTGATCTATCTGTAAGTAATCCTAAAAAAGCTAGACCCCTTTCTCTTCTTCCCCTTCCCTTAATGTTTGTTTATTTTTCCTCTGGTATGCTACAGTTTGAGTATGTGTTTTACCCATCAAATGTCTTAATTAATTAAAATCTTCTGCTTAGCTAAAACGAGAATAATGCTCATCTAATTATTTTTGCTCCGCTCTTGAGCAAGCCATTGATTGCTATTGATCATGTATAATGCTGCCCTTGATTATTTAACTTTACATTAACTCCTTGGTAGCTATTCATTTTGTGTTCTCCTATTCACCCCTTACTCTTTTCCTTCTTGCTCCGAAGTATGGGATTCAATGCAGTTAGCAAGGTCTCTTTTAATTCAATCAATTGTAAATATATATGATCTCAGAAAATTTATTAATGACTGGGTAATTTGGATGGTATTTGGTTATGCTAGGAAATAGAAATGTGATTCTATATCTTTATCTATAACTTAAGGGCAGTTATTGGCAGAGAGTAGTCAGACTGTCAGAGTACCTATTCTCTATTGCTTTACTCTACCTTTAGTGCTTCTTTGACTAAATTTAATCCCCACCATTCCCCCTACTTATAAGGGATAAGCCATATACACCTCCACCTCTTGGGATCTGCATTGAAAGTTTTTCATGTGGATGCTGCTGTTCCTTCTTAAGAGTTCAATCTGAGGAAGGGCTGTCAAAATTAGAGATTGGGGAAACTGGTGAACTCTGTTATTTTTCTTCTGAACTCTTCTGTATAAGAATGTCATTTAGGACATCCTTTTTGTTTTCTTCTGTAGTCTCACTACCATTACTTGCTAAAAGTGGGCTAAAAGTTTCATTTCCTGAGGTCTTAAAGTGCCTTGAGGTTTTTTCTAGTGTTGGTTTCTTTGAGAAAGTCAATGCTATTGTCAATTGCGATTGCAGATGCATAAATCTCAAACAGCTCTTTCACTTATATGTGCTACGTGCATTACTCTCTTGCTTTTGTAGAGACCACAGTTAACTAACTTGCTACTACGAGATTGGGTATGAGTTTGCCATTTGCTACCTCATATTGGGAAGATTATTGAATTTATTGAATGAACACTCTGGAAGAAAATGTTGGGTGACTTGGGTCACACTGGTTTTAGCTGTCTATCTATAGATTAGCCAAAAATGTTTGTGTCAGGATGATTAAGGATGTACTTTGTAATCAGCTTACCTAAATATCTTGCAAGTGTATGTGTATTAGATTGCTCTTGGTTTTCTATGGAGGTTTAATACTTCATATGTATTATGTTTATGCGTGATGCTGCTTCTTTGTGAGCCAAGATGCGGAAGGATTTTCAAATTAAGCCAGTTCAAGTATTGATCCACATTAAATGAGTGCATAAGCAAGTTCTGTGATCAAAACTTGTGTTATTGATGTATGAGTAAATGAGTACATCAAAGCCATCTAGGGCATGACCAAACTCCTAACGTAGAACCAGCATTTAAGAAGAGACTTGATGGAGGGGCTTAATTCATCTCAGTTAGTTAAAAGTAATTAGAGCCCCTTGAAAAGTTCTATTACAGTATTACCTATGTTATTGTTTTACTGATGAGGCTATGAGGTTGGTCTTGTTCTACCTTAAACAATAAATTTCTATGCAAATATGTTCAAATAGGTTTTAGCAAGTCCAGATATCAGATATGTTTATGTAAGTTAATATATTCTGATGTAATTCCAGATATGTTCAGATCTCGAGTTTTTTCGGGTGAGGTCTCTCCTCTGAACATGTAATTTAACTCTTACAGCTCATTTACATTGCCAACCATTGTAGCAATTTTCAAAAGGAAAGACTTTTTGTGTCTGTATTATTCTATTATCTGCCTCCCTTTTTGTTATTGTATTCCTCCATTCTATCCCCTCAACAAATCTAATTAATGTTACCATGGCAGTATAACAAAGTATAGATAGGATCTAGGAGATACTATGCTACAGAATGTGATAAATATGTTTTTTAAGGACTGATTGACTGGGTAGCAACTAGCCTGACGATACTTTATTTACTTTTTAGCTTCCTTAATACCGCAAATTCATGGCGGATCTAATATCTTGCAAGTGTATGTGTATTAGATTGCTCTTGGTAAGCTGATTACTTTTTACCTAAATATCTTGCAGTGGCGGATCCAGAAATTGTTCGTTATGGGTTCGGAGTCACTAAACACTACAAACACAGTGGTAAAATCTAGTACAAGCAAGTAGCATAATCCAAAATACAAACTTAAAATAATAATATGAGTGTGCACATGTAAAAAAAAAAAAAAAAAAAAAAAATAACCAAATGAACCCAACCAGTCTTCATGGACTAGAAGTTATATTTTTGTAAGAAAAAAATTAGGAGGGAGCCCCAGTTTATCTTCATGATAAACAAAAAAACGTTAAATAAATCAACATAAAATCCTAGTCAGCATGACAATTTTTTAAATAAATCAACATTAACAGGGTTCACATTTAATGAAAGTTTTTGATTAATTTACAGAAATGCCACCAGATAAGTGCTTTTTTGTTTATCATGAAGATAAACTTGTATCTTCTCAAAAATTAGATAGGAAATGGGATTTAGGAATGTATTCTGTTAGATTTTACTCGAACTTGAAAGGGTTAACATTTTTTTGTTTTTTTGGGGGCGGGGGGGGGGGGGGGGGGAGGGGGGGCCAGGTGATCGGGTATATGGGTAAGCAAAAGAAAACTAAAACTACAAGTAGTAGAAACATAAAAAAAAATAACCAGAAAAAAGAGCTTAGCAATATTCGAACCCAAGACCTATGAGTTAGGTAAGCCAAGGTCCTACTGCTGCGCTGCTACAATAGCAGACATACTAATTCCCGTTTTATTTTACTTAACTAGTTTAACTGTTAAATTTATTAAAAAAAAACTGATCAATTTTTTTCTGGGTTCAGCTGAACCCATACTAATCCGCGATTGGCCCTTTGTTTAAATTCACTTGTAGTTTCTTAATAATTTTCCTAGTTATTTATAAGCTATAAAAGATTCCGCTTTTTATGTGATTGAGTTATTCCCCGTGTGCTGGGTTTTATCTTCATGGTTTAATTTTTGTATATTTGCCGTGATTTCTTTGCTGTTGCTTTACCTGCTCTGTATTTTTTCAGGATTTGCGTAAAGATTGGTTGTCAGTGTTAATGATTGTCACTTCCTCTCGGTCATCCATAAATATAAGACATCTGGAGAAAGCTACTGTTTCTACTGGCAAGGAAGGCTTATTAGCAGAAGGAAATTCTGCCTATAATTGGTCCAGGTGATGCCTATCATTCATTTCTCTCTTTTGATGATTGTAAGTTACAACTGTGACAATTGTGATTAGTTCTTCTGTTGAGGTTTTCTTGTTTCTAAATTCTAATTAAAAAATAGTTGTGTATTTATTTATTTATTTTTTTTGTATATGGTTCTGTAGCCTGATATTCACCTCATATAGCTAAAGGTAACTAAGGAGTAACTGGAGCACATGTAAACCTTGGGGAGTTGTACCCTTTGCTATCGAATGTACACTGTGAATAAGCATCTTTTACATCTGAATTTTTATGTGCAGATGTGTTGATGAACTTGAATTACAGCTTGCGAAGCATGGAAGCCTCAAGAAACTGTATTTTTATCATCAACATCTTACATCGGTGTGTTCTCACTTCCTGTGCAGAATGGAAAAATTTACTAGAAGCTATAAGTTTCTGCTGTCAGTTTATTAAATCTATGTCAGACATGTAGCTTAATGAGACTGATGTGCTACTGCTACAGGTTTTCAGAAACACCATGTTTGGTCCTGAAGGACGTCCTCAACACTGCTGTGCATGGTTAGGTGTTGCAAGTAGTTTCCCAGAGTGTGCTTCTCACATTGTTCCTGAGGAGGTATTTTACAGAAAGATTCTTTAGCCTATGACATTAAAATATAAGATTACCTTGCTTATTGTGAAAATCAGCTGATTATATGAGGGATGGAATTTTGTTGTATATAAGGGAGACTATGTTATTTCAAGCCATTGTTTACTCTTTCAGAAATGGGCATGGAATCTTACCTGACACTCAATGCTCACTTAGACACTTCAATCATTTGAACCACATAACTGTAGATAACTGTAGAAGATAAGTAGAAATAGGACAGAAAAGAAGAATATGTGCAATATGTGCTCACAAATAGGCTTTGGATAAGCTTTACAACAAAATTAACAATGAGGTCAGCCTAAAATGTGTGTATATGCATTTCTACGTCATAATTTAAGCAAAAAGCCTCCTTAAACTAGAAATAGGTTTCTTTTATGTCATGCCCTCTCACTCGTGTCCTATTTTAGGACAATCCCCCGTGTCTAATAACCCTAACATTTCATATACTTGGGTATGTACCCGAACTCGACACTCCCCCTGAGTAACATTGGGGAAACTTAATGGAAAATTTCTTATTTACAAACATAGGGTGTTGCTCTCTTGTAAAATCTTTAGGAAAAAGTTCTTTGACAAAGCGCCTTCAAATATTGGAAGTAGCCTTGGTTGCTTACAAGGTGTTACTTGTAGATTATTCCACGAAGGGAAAAAGAATGTGGTATTCAAAGAGGTTATTATATGTGTATGTTGTTGGGTTGATTTGACTAGGAGTCACGATAGAAGATTAACTTTTGTTTTCTGAAATTCAGGTTACAAAAGTTGGACGAGATGCAGTTCTTTATGTTGAGTCTCTAATTGAGTCAATCATGGGTGGGCTGGAAGGTTTAATCAATATTCTTGATTCCGAAGGAGGATTTGGTTCTCTTGAGATGCAGGTTAGGACCAGATATTATATATTTTATAATTTTGCTTAAGAAGTTCCTTGTAACAGGATTGGGATTTATATATTTCAGCTTCTTCCAGAGCAAGCAGCTGTCTACTTAAATTCTTCAACAAGGCATTCTATCCCAACAAACAAATCCCCTAGAGGACTACCTGGAATGCCTGGCCAGGAGAGTTATCCTGAAAATAATAATTCTATTAAGATGTAAGGCCTCTTTCTTGTAGATTTATATTTTTAGGACAAATTCCAAGGACTCAAAAAATTTAAACAACAAAGCTGAAATATCTAATCCCTTCTGTATCAGGTTAGAAGCTGCCATGCAGAGGTTGACAAATCTTTGCTCTGTTCTTAATGACATGGAGCCCATATGTGTATTGAACCATGTATTTGTTTTGAGAGAGGTGAGACATCTGCCTGCTGTTTCAGTTCTTGCTTGCTCATGGCATGGCAAATTTGTTTTTTTTTTTTTTTTTTTTTTGTTTTTTTTTTTTTTTTTTTTTTTTTTTGTCTTTGATGCATATGCTAGAAAGAGTACTCCATTTCCTATTTCTATGTATATAGAAGTTGTCGTACATTTACAAATAGGAGAGGAGACCTATGATCCATCTTTTCTCTTACTCCCTCTGTTCCTAAATACTCACAGCAATTTGATTTTGACACTATACATATTTAACTTTGACTACATTTTTTATTAATATGTAAAAATCAAATGTTATTGTTTTGGGACTAAGGCTTTGTTGTTGTTGTTGTTTATTTTGTTTTCATGTCTTTAATTAATACATAATTGTGTATTTAACGTCAAACTTGTGCATTGGCTCGATAAAGTGAGAGAAAACCAGAGAGAATCATGATAGTAGAATTTTGATGGACCTTTTCCTTCCCCTTTCTTTATCGAAACATATTGTAAAAGTTGGACTTATGTTTTAGAGGAAGCAGAAGGCTACAAATTGTGTTTCACTAAGGTCAACATCTGAAATGGTAGCAAATTAATTATGTTGTTTCTCATGAGTATTAGGCAAGGAAATGTAATTTCCCTAGATACATTAAGCAGGCTTGTCAAAGCTTGTAATTTCTGCAGGCAATGCATCCCTTGGGTATTAAATATTTATATACCCATCACTTAAGAAAAAACCTCCTTTTCTTTTTGGTGGGTGGTTAATGATGCCTGGTTGCTGTTGCTTGTTGGGATGTTATTCTGAAAGAATCTTTCTGGAAATTGCAACAATTTTGTTGTGATGGAAAGTGAAATTATTCCAATTCAAAGAAAAAAGAAGTTACACCACTATGGCATCATCTCTTCGCTTTCAGTAGTATTTATTCATAGGGGTAGCAAGTGCTTCAGGCTTGTCATTGTCCCCTTAAAACTCCAACTTGAAAATTCATCTCCCTTTTAAACCGATAAAGAATATTCAACTTATATCGGGAGTCTTGCATTTCTTCTTAGAGGGGGTAATAAAGGAGAAATCCAAACTAATTCATTTAGAAACCCTTATTGCTCCTCAATAATGAATGTTATAAAGTATACAATCTCACTCAAATCATGGTCATACATTTGACCGTCCTTTGCTTTGGTGGAAACCTCACTACTGATGGTCCTATGTGCATCCTTGTAGGCTCTTTGTGTGTTTTAGTTCTAACATGTTTCTTAAAATTGCAGTACATGAGGGAATGCATTCTTGGGAACTTCAGAAGGAGACTGCTTTCAGTTCTTAAGACTGATAATGACCTTCAGCGTCCTTCTGTCCTGGAATCTCTAGTTCGCAGGCAGATGAGTATAATCCATCTTGCGGAGCAGCATATCAGCATGGACCTAACCCATGGTATCCGGGAAGTTTTACTTGCAGAAGCCTTTGCTGGACCAGTATCATCCCTTCATTTGTTTGACAAACCCATCAATCAACATACAGGGTTAGCCGCTGAAACAATTTGCAACTGGTACATTGAAAACATTGTAAAAGATGTATCAGGAGCTGGTGTCCTATTCGTGCCTGCTCACAAATGTTTTAGAAGTACAAGACCCATTGGTGGATACTTTGCTGAGTCTGTAAGTGACTTTAAGGAATTGCAAGCTTTCATTCGTCTATTTGGCGGTTATGGAGTTGACAAGTTGAAGCAAATGATGAAAGAGCACACTGCTGCACTTTTAAATTGCATTGGAACTTCATTACGGTCAAACCGTGATATCTTGGAGGCTATTGCAGGAAGCTTGCACGCTGGTGATCGCATAGAAAGTGATGCTAATACAAAGCAGATTGTGGACTTGGACACACTGGTTGAATTTTGTGTTCAAGCAGGACAAGCCTTGGCCTTTGATCAGCTTATTTCAGATGCTGCTGGTGATGTACTCAAGGAAGATGCACCGTTGATATATTCTTTGCTGGAAGGGATTGTGCCACATTTGCCTATGGAAGTTCCAGAAAAGACGGATATCAGGAGGATGAAAGAGGTGGCAAATAGCATAGGCATCATGGGTGATCATGATACAGAATTTGTCAGATCAATAATGGAAGACATAGGGGTTGGAAATGATAATTCATGGAACTTGTTGCCTTATTTATTTTCTGCTTTCATGTCATCAAATGTCTGGAATACAACAACATTCAATATTGATACAGGAGGTTTCAATAACAACATCTATTGCTTGGCAAGGTATGTATATTGAGACCAAGCATTAGTCAGTCATTGATGAGTTGATGATCCTTTTTCCTTGTCACATGCATACTTATTGTAACATTTAATTTTCTATTTCTTTCTTTATTTTTTAATTTTTTTTTTAATTTTTGATTTTTTTTTTTTTTTTTAATTTTTATTAATATGAAGTTTGTGCTAATATAGGGGTAATTTGCTCTCCCTTTTCTTGACTTCTGTACATAAATCGTTTTGTGAATCCACCCCAATCTTGTATCATTAACTTGTTATTGCAACCCAGTTCAAATTTGTATTGATTTCATTCTATAAATACATTACTTTGTCATACAGGTGCATAAATGCAGTGATTGCTGGAAATGAATATGTCAGAATGGAAAAGGAAAATCAGATGGCAAATGGCCACGTTGATGAGAGTCTGCAAAGTCAGATGCAGAGCTCATTAACAGCTGAAGCAAGTGCCAAGTCTACTTTGTTGCTATTTGTAAAAATGTCAGCTGGGATGATTTTGGACTGCTGGCACGAAGCTAACAGGTATGGTCATAATTCTATCCTTCTGTTGGGTCCTTTTCTAAATCAATGAATCAATCTTACTTACCCATCTATTATATACACACTATTATTCTATTCTGTATTGATTCTGCCCCTTTTTTAATCCAGTGTAGCTGGATCTGTTCATATATTTGTATTAAGGTGCTAAATGTGTAGAATATCTATACCTTTTTAAATAATTCATGTTGCTAAAAGGCATGACCTTCGTCAGCTGATTTGTAGCCGTCAACATATAAACTTTAGTTGAGCCATCAGTTTTCTTTGCTTCTGAACCGAGGAAACAATAGTTGACTAGATTAAAGCCCTTATAATACCATAATTTGGAAATATACAGAGTCTGGTAATAACCTCTTATTTTTGTCTAGGGGCTTCAGGGATGCTTAAAATATTTGCAAGGGTTTGCTTTCTGTCAACCAATGCCCGTCATAAGTACTGGTTTCTGTGAGGACTTGAAGAGGTTGTACTATAGATGTGTATGTTAAACTTTTGCTGATGGCTAAATATATTGTTAGTCACTAGTCGTCTATGCTGCAATCTAAGATAAAATTGAAATCATTAAGGGGAAATAAACGTAAGTAATTGCTGATTCCACCCAAGGATGAAATGATAAAAGGCTTTCAACTTTACAGTGGGACTGCTGAATCTCCTGAATCTGCCTGCTACATTAAATAGAAAATTCCATTGCTTTATTAGAAATGCTGTACAAGTCAAATAGCTTTAAAAAGGATCACAAATATGATATTATCACTTGTGTACAGTCCTGGCAAACTCTGCTAACCTGGACTTTTACTCCTCTGTTACATATTAACTGTGACATTAGAACATTGTGATTGGCACTCTTTTGAATCTTTTGCAGATCCGATCTAGCACCCAAACTTGTATTCGTAGACCAGCTGTGTGAAATTTCTCCTCATCTCCCAAGAAGCTCACTGGAAGCCTGCATCCCATATTCTATTATTCGCTCATTATATAATCAGTACTATGGGAATTCTTCGTCATTGCCATTGACTTTACGAAATTTATCATCACCTCGAAGCTCACCTGGAGTATCTCTCATGCATAATTCTCCTGCATTCCGACACCTCAGAAGTGATTCAACTCAGCCGTATTCTGATCAGTCAGGATATTTCAAACAACCTTCAAGCCAGTCATATGATGCTGATAGTGGAAGTATCCAAAGTAATGATCGGAGACACCGAAGAGGTTCTGGGCCTTTAGATTACAGTTCAAATCGTAAGGTGAAGTTCAATGAGGGATCAACCTCAGGAAGCACAGGGCCTAGTCCTCTTCCAAGGTTTGCTGTGTCAAGATCTGGTCCAATATCATACAAGTAGGAAGATAATTTTGTCTAATGGTTGATTTGAGATGTATTGAAGTATCAATGATTAGTGAACTACAGCGTGTTTTAGATTGCTGCCATCAGATAGAGCTCCTCAGGCAGAAACCAAGTCTGCGCAGCTGTAATTTCTGTACTATTATCAACTGATCATGTTAACTGATACGCAGCCATTGTAAATGTTGATGGGCTATACTGAAGTAGGAAGGAGGAACTGAGGAAGGGTTAATTTCCACCTTGTATTTAAAAATTTCTCCGTAGATTTGTTTATTACATTACCGAGTTTGCAGAAATTACCATTGTATGCACCATGTAATTTTGAGCATTTTAAATCTTATTCAAATTGGTTTTATTCTTAATAGTCTTTAAAATATGCCAGGGAAAGAAAGGAAGAGAAGGGAAAGAAAGGAAAAGAAGAGAAAGGAAGGGAAATGGAAAAAAAAAAAAAAAGGAAAAGAAGAGAAAGGAAGGGAAATGAAAAAAAAAAAGACAAGAAGAGAAAGGAAGGGAAATGAAAAGAAAGGAAGAGAAGGCAGAAGGGATAGGAAGGTGATTTTAGTTTTCAATATTTACTTATTGAAGGAAATGGAGAGAAAGGAAGGGAAGGGAAATGGAGATATGAGATATCTTTTATTTGGATAACAAATGAGGAAGGAAGGGAATTTGAGGGGAGAGAAATGGAGGGATTAAATTGTAGGAAATTGATACTTTCAACAATGGAGAGATTTGAAAGAAAAACTCACCATTTTTCCCTCTCCTTCCTTTCCTTCCCCTTTCTTTATCCAAACACACTGTTAAAAAAAGGAAATGAAGGAAAGAGAAAGGAAAATTATAATGTATAACTTTTATTTTTCTCTTTTCAGTTGAGTTCCTCCAATTTTGAGAGGAAATGAAAGCTAAAAATTTGTAAAGAGACTTTCCTCTCACATCCTTTCCTTACCTTCGAGTTTACATGTCACTTATTCAACTAAATACGGGAACATGATTGAACCATTTGTTTTTCTTTTCCATCCAATCCCTTCTACCAAAAAAGGCCTTAATTTCTTGAATTTTGCTTCTAATATCACCATTTTTTTAATTTATTTTTTATTTCTTGAAATTTGAGGAGTGGGTCATTTATTTTCTGAAAATTTGTTACAGTATAATACTTGCTTATACTGAAGAAGACACTTGAAACAGTAAAATAATTAAATCTGTACACGAAGTTACTGCTATTTTAAGGTTGTATATCCCATGAACCTTTGTAGGATACCTTTCAAGCGTCGAGGCCAATGCAAAATTGTTAAAAATAAAATGTATAAGGCATATTTTATTACAACACTAGACAATATATTAATTTTATTTTTTTTTACTATTTTTGGGTAAAATGGATTTTTATTGATTTCCAAAGAGCAGTAGAAACCAAGAAAAATAATAATTCTAAAGGGTCTGAACAAAACAAAACAAAACGAACTCAAAGAACGTAAACTCAACTGAGCTGATACACTGTATGAGAAAGATTGTTAATCTGCATACTATGAACAAAAACAAAGCTCCTACAACTGCTTCACCGTAACGGTATAGTCTTGGTACAACCTTTGGATTGCGGTCCTAGATAGCAATAACAAACCATTGTCATGTTGTAAACTCAACGACAAATAGAACTGGTGTTGAAATCAGTCAGCTGATACTGTACTTCATCCTCCCGATTCCCAGAAGCTCTCCCAACACCCAACCAACCTAAAACTGATCCCTAAATAGCCACAAAAAAGTCGCGGTTTTGATAGATTTGCATAGCTGCACGACCCTAGATAGCATGATTTTATTGTCCTTGTTGAGCTACATATAGTCGATATAGACGAGGCAGAGGTGTATCAAACCATTTTTTTCCAGGGCACTTTCACAGACTCCGCCCCTAAAACCCTACAAACCTTTCTAATAGCAAATGTGTATACTGTTGTAACCCTGTAATGTACCGACTAAATGGCAAGTCCCTAAAACAACAACCTGCTACAGCAAAAAAAAAATTCCTGACGACCCAATAACAAATATAATCATATAGCATTATTTGAATGCAAAATAGATTGTAAGCATTCATATTTCATAATATGAAAAAGACAATTATATATTGATGAATTTTGAGGTTTTACACATTATACATTGTAATTGGCCACTCAAAAAAAAAAAAAAAAAAAACCTAGAATATACATGGCAACTATCTAATCAATTTACTATACACAACTAGTTGAAACATACCAACAACATTTGCCTTTACACATTATAGTCAACTAACTCAACTCCCAAGAGTCCCAACCTCAATTTTTAGTGGGACAAAAAACAAAAGAACATAAAATCTAGTCGTAGCAATAATTATTTAACAAATACATAAAATGACAAATATTCAAAAACCCCCACCCCCACACCCCCCACCATCACCACCATGACCGTCACCACCACCATGATGACCACCATACATTCCACAACCACCAGCATCGCCACCGGTAGCACTATAAACACTTGTACGCCGCCTCGCCCTGCCTCGACTACGCTTTTCCGGCTTGTAACCATCAGCACAACCAAATAAAAGCATTGATATGATTGCAGTAGACATAATTACCAAACATATCAATAATATCAAACCCCCGGAATTACTACCCCATAACTTAAATATATCAACATGATTTTCACTTGTAACTCTCAAAATTCTTGCCATGTTTTTTTTTTCCTTGTTTTTTGTAACTCTTGTTTTGGATGTGAACTTTTTAATAAGAAGAATATGTTCTGTTATAAGAGCAGGGTATTTATATTGTTACTACCATTATTATGATACCTTATCTTCAATAATTTTAAATTGACCGTTGATTTTTGTAAACTTAACAACCATATTATATATTAATAGATAGATTCTTTTCTTAAAGTATTCCTAACTTTTTTCCCTCAAAAAAAATGTTTTTCTAACATATATTTCAGAAAAGTTTAATTTGATAATAGATTATTCATAATTTAATTGAATAAAAATTTATCAAAAAATAAGTAGTAAATAAAATAAATAATTCCAGTAAATACAGCTATGACATTTTATTTATTTTTTTATTAACCACAATATAGTTTGATATTATGAGAGATCTAAGGTCAATGGCGGTTAGTATTGACTTTTTCTTAACATCTAAGCCGTGCATTTAAGGCAAAGTGACCGTCTGAGATATAAGTAAATTGACCTATAATAAGTGCCTCATAAACAAGCTTGTCAAGTGGTTGTTTGAATCAAGGTGTTCTAAAAAGTTCTACAATCTGAAATTCTGAATAAATAATTGATGTAGTTAATTAAATTAGTAGACGGTAATCGCTGTATCCCATAAACATAACGCTAAATTATGGTCAAATTTTAAAAACTTTGATCATATCTGAGAGATAAGATGATACTTCTCTTAATGAGTAGTTTTATAATATTAATTTTTGTTAATTATTAGTAATACTCCATATAGGTGGTGAAAGTTATTTCTTAAAGATCGTGCAAATAGATATAACTAACTTCAATTACTTTCAACCAAAACTTATAAAATTTTAATATTTGAAAAATAAACATGGAGACGGAAGAAAAAAAAAACCACTCGACTATATTTTTCTTTAGAATAACCACAAATTGAAGTCAAAGTAACTAATGTAAATAGCGAAGAAAATAAAAACGTATTTGTTAAAATGAAACAGAGGAAGTATCTATATATTGTAATAGTTGTAAACAGTAAACAAGTACTCATATGTGCGTCAAAAAAAAAAAAAAAAAAAAAAAAAGGTACTCATATGATTATATTTAATCTTATGTATATATCATAAATATTAGTCAAAGTGGTATATAGTGTAAAAGTCAAAATGGGGCATTTAAAAAAACACGATGGAAGTACATATTATTTCTTCAATTTTTTTTTCTTCCTAAATGACACACTTTGCTTCAATCTTTATTTTTTAAAAGTGACACATTTTGCCTTCTGAAGACATACCATACTAATTTTCATTATATATCCTTTCTTCAATAATATCTCATGATAGAGATAAGAGGCTAGATTAGTTGGCTAGGATTTCAACTTAGACCTAAGGTTAAGGATCGAATTTCACCAAACACATTCTAGGAGGAATTTCCCTTAAATCTCCCCCTTCTAGGATAGACCTTCTTCTTAAAATAAACAAAATAAGTCCCTCACGTTCTCATTTTATATTTTTTCAATTATCTCATATTGCGTCCTAATATACTTGTACTACAGTATAATTTTCAACAAATAACACTATATGTATCTCCCAAAAGGTAACCCACAAATTGGAAGGAGTCAAGGAGTAATGAAAAATATCAATATTTAAAAAGAAATATTCCAAATGGTATAACTTCATAATAGCACAAGGAGTCAATGGCTGTAACTGTGTTGACTTGCCCAACGTCTATGCAGCCCCCATATTGCCATGTGGTCGTGTGGACTAAGCCAAAGTGTACGTCTGCGGATTGCGGAAAGTTCGTTGATAAGTGCTCTTCATAAACAAGCACGTCAAACTCATTATTTTGTGGAACTTCACTACTTCAACTTGTACATTACAATTCAAATGATGCAACTTTTACAGCCTGTTCTATTTATTTAATTTTCACATATTTTAAGAAAAACAAGTTTGAGAAATTAATAATGAGAGGTTTGTCATTGGTTTGTAGACAAATCTCTTAATACTAACTAGATTTGCAGAGGTTTGAAAAGGGTTTAAAATTAGTGATTAGATTGCTTTTACTTAGGTGATAATTGGATGGAGTAAATTGGAGTAAATATTTGTTCATCGGTCTGATATTTGGTATACCGGGGGTATATACATGTAATTTTACTCATTAAATTAGGGATAATTTTGTACATTTTTCAATCTCAAACCGTCTTTGTCTTCCCCTAAGGAATTGATTTATTATTATTTTTTTAATATTTTATTTTAAACTTTAAAAAAAAAGGAAAAATTGGTAAAAATAATCTCAACTTTCACGTATTCGCTTTAAATAATCCCAACTTTGAATTATTTTTAAATAATCCGAGGGGTGTATTCACTTTCTATGGTCCTTTACCAGCTACTAACCTGTTATAACATGCTTTTGGGACATGTGTCATCACGTGATTAGGTAATTTTTTTTTGAAGTTTAAAATAAAATATTAAAAAAATAATAACAAACCAACCACTATCGCCTCCCTTTCTCCACCACTGCCGCCACCATACTCTCCCACAACCACCACGAATACCCTCATCCTCTCCTTCCCCAGCACCTCCGGCCACCACCCTCTCCTTCCCAGCCCTAAAACTCTCCCCCCTCTCCTTTCCCAGCCACACCACTCACGTACCCTCCCTGCGCAACCATCGACACAACCCCCTCCCCTTGCTGCCTAGCCCAATTCAACCTCCGACAGCCCAGCAGCAATTGCACCCAAATAGCCACCACAAGAAGCCTGCCGAACCTCCTCTAGCACAACCCTTGCATTCCCCACAACCTAGCCAGCTCCACCGCGACCAGCACCAGCCCACAAACACACATCAACCAAGCGGCTGATTTTGCTGCAATTCGCGGGTTGCTACCTCGAATTGGTGGTGACGGCGGGCAGTGCTGCGATAGTTGGTGTTTGATGTTGCCGTTGGTTCAGTGGGCGTGAGTGGTGAGGAGCAGGGGAGTTCTGGGTATGGAGATGCGTGGCTGCTGGTGTTTTCTGGATGCCTGCAGGTGGTGTCGTGGGAGCGCAGGTTGCAACATACGTTGGTGATGGTGGGAGTGTAGGTGATGGTGGGGTTACCGGTTGGTGGTGGGGGTTATTGAATTTTGACTTTTTTTTTTTTTCTGCGGTGACACGAGTCACTTAAACTTAAGAAAAAAATTATCTCTTTAACAGGTTACTAGTCACTTGGGCCAATTTGAGCAAATACACCCCAAATTTTGGATTTTTTTTTAAATAATCCAAAGTTGGATTATTTAAAGCGAATACATAATTGAAATTATATTTTACCAATTTTTCCTTTACAAAAATAGTAAAAAGTTTTCCGTTTGAATTACATTTTATCATATTGGGTCCTATACATTAGTGAATCGCTAAATATCGCCCGCAAATCTCCACATAAAGCCCACAAATTTGTATTGAAATGACCTTATTGCCCTTTTCGTTTTTAAAAAAACCACTCACTACATCTCTCTAAAAGCGGCAAGGGAAAGAGGTGGCGGCAGCGGCGGCGGCGGAGGAAAGGCGGCGACTTGGTGGCAAGGTAATTATTTAAATTATTTAAAACAAAAAATAATAATAATAAGCGGCGAAGGTGGGGCGCCTGGCTAGGACGCCCACCCACTGGCGGTGGCGCCAGCTCCGGCAGCCAGTGCCGGTGGCGTGGCGTGTGGCTTGGAAGCCCAGCCAACGGTAGAGGCGTCCAAACCAGGCGCCTGCCCACTGGCTATGGCTGCCGGATCTGGCGCCACCGCCAGTGGGTGGGCGTCCTGGCCAGGCGCCCCACCTGCCTTATATATATATTTTTTTAAATTTTTTTTTTTTTTTTTTTTTTTTTTTGGAAAATCAGAAAATTTGTGTTACTTTTAAATAATTTTGTTTTATGTCTATTTTTTTTTAATGTGTTTGTTTTTTTTTTAATATTTATTAATTTTATGTTTTATTTTTTATAAGTCTAGTATATATATTTTTTATAAAATCAAATAAAAAACATAAATTTCCACATCCTAACTCAAAACATAAATTTATTAAATAAAATTTAAAAAAAAAAAAAAACTGTTTTTAATAGAATTTCGGATTTTCAATTTTTTTTTTTAAAAAAAAAAACAAAAACAAAATAAAAAAAGGCAAATAAAAAAAAAATTAAACGGTAACGGCGGCGTCTGGCAGAAACGCCAGTGCACTGGTGGTGGCGCCTGGCCTGGACGCCTGTGCACTGGTTGAGGCGCCTGGGCTGGACGCCAGTGCACTGGTTGTGGCGTCCTGGACGCCAGTGCACTAGTTGTGGCGCCTTGCCTGGACGTCCTTGCCATGGTTCCGGCGTCCAAACTAGGCGCCACCTCGTTTTACGTCAAAGACGACGTATCTCCGGCGTCCCTCGCCTCTCCGGCCTCCCCTCCAGTCTCCCTGGGCAACCCAGTACGACTCCACATTTGTTAGATCGAGATTTGTTCACTTTAGGTACGATTTTAGAAATGGGCAAAATTGTCAAAGCATGTCTAATTTGTGGGCTTTATGTGGAGATTTGCGGACGATGTTTAACAACTCCCATACATTAAACCATGAAATAAGTTTGTCTATTCTTGATAATTGGTGAATGGTTTATAGACGAGAGAGTTGTGTGATGATGATGTGGCAGGTGTACAATTCGAATCTATTGTGAGTCTATTCTATTACTATTGTCGCCACATAAACTTAGGTAATAATTAATAGTTTTAGATAATATTATTTCAGGAAAAAAAAGTTATGATAATTATATGAGTTCCAGTTTGGTATCAAAAAGTTTGTCCCTAAATGTATAATCAAGCTAGTATGGAGTGTTGGATTAGGGGAAGGGAAGGGAGAGGGGAGTTTTCGAGGGTGGGGAAGCGTTGATCGATGATTTTTGGGGACGGCGGAAGGGTAGTAAGGGTGGCTAGGTTCCTGCACGGGAAAGGGAGGGGGTGGGGTGTTATCCGGTGGGGGAGGGTGTGGGGGGTTGGGTAGTGTTTTTTTTTTTTTAATGTTTTTGACTAATGAAATTGCGACATTTGGCATTTAAGAAAATAAAATAAAATAAAATAAAAAGTAATCTTTTAATCAGGTTACCACTCATTTGGTCTGTTAAAATAAAGCGCCCCCTAAAATTGGAATTGTTTATAGTAAATGGCCCAAAGTTGAAAGTAATAAAACCAATTTTTCCTCAATAATTTTGATATGACTATGAACCAGCATTCTTCTGATGCATGCTGAAGATACACAGTACATAACTTCTAATGTTACTATGTTAGACATCTAACAATGCAAGTATAATAAGCTGGATTCTCCAAAAGAGTGAAAAGTTGGACTTTGACCTTATTAAAGCTGGAAAATTTTATCATGGAAAAGCTCGCGAAGGGAGAAGGAAGACGATGCAAATGAGTAGTACCTGAAGGTATATACAATGCTCTCTTTTGCAAAAATAACTCCCAATTTCCTTTACATTTAAAAGTTGCAACAAATCAGTAGACAAACAGATGACTGCAGAACAGAATACAAAGAAACCAGCTATATGCTCTAATTACAGTAAAGAATGGCACCTATCTATTATATATTTTTCGATTGAATTAGTAATTTGAATTGTTTGAACTTGCTGATAAAACTATACAATTTTTGGGAATAGTAAATGACACAAACCATTCTGCCTTCAAAAAGTTGCTTTCCAATAGTCTCTAGTTTTCCAATATTGGTGCGAGTTCCTAAAAGAATAAGAAAAGTGTTAAATCGATCAAATCAAATCATCATAGTTAAACAGGAATAAGCAGCATGATGAATTGAAGATTATGCGAGCAGAAAATATTAACATACCCCTGCAGACCGGAACAACATATCATGCAGATTAGAGGCCTTCAGCAGTCTCTCCCTCTTAGGATCCATAGGTGATGCTCTGAAAGCATGATTTGCTAAATATGACTTGGAAGAAGGATTTCTTGATGACATAGAAGGCAAAGTACGAGAGAGCCAAGATTCAGATGGAGACTTTGGTAGTAATGGTGTCAGAGCAAGTGCAGAGCTGCAATTTTTAGAATGCTTTGTGCTTTTAACATCTGGTTTGGATGGCTGTTTAACAATAGTTAAATTGACATTTTGCTCAACTTTCTCCAAGCTTTTCATGTCTTCCTCAATTTCCTGGCAAGACTTCTCTGAAGTAGACACTGCACTAGAATAAGTGGTATCTGAACTTTTAGAATGGGTCATCGCTTTTTCATCAGCACAGATATCTTGCAGTGAATAGTCAACTGAAGGGTTCCTTCCTCTGGATTCTGACGAGCTTGAGTTTGAATGTCGAGATTCTACCATTCTTTCAGAATCTACATACAAGGTCTTTTCTTCTGCAGGATTTACAAGACAAGATATTCTATCGGTTTTAGGAGGTGCTGCAAATTCCAATTCTGTGCAGTCATTTTTAGGCGAGTTTACCCTATAGCCACTGAGATCTCTAGGTTCTCCAGGCAGACCAAGAAAGTGCTTCTCTTTATCAAGAAATCTCTGTGGTGATGCAACCTTTTCCCGCAACATGCCTTTGCGAACCAAATGGACATTCATTAATGATTCATTTGTGGGAACAGGAGCATATTGGTGACTGGTTCTTTTCATTCCACCTCTTTCAATTTTAGTCCCAACCTGCATAGAATTTAAATTGCTTCCTTTTTAGGCCAATTGCATTAAATTGAGTTATATAATTTTGAGAAGCACATTGTTCATGCCTACCTTGTTTTCATCATCTCTAAATGCTCCTGCATATGTAGATCTTGTGCGTACACTTCGGACCGAGGAAATAACTTCCACATGATCTCTCATTCCTGGTATAGGATTCAACATACAAAATCTTGGCAATAAACCACAAAGTTTGACTGATAAGTCCTCTGGTCCATCAGATTCATCCTCATCGTCTGCTTCCTCATCTCTCTCTTCACCATTGATCCTATGAACCAAGGTGTCCGGAGTTGAGTAATATTCTGGGAACTGCTTTCTCAATGTTACTACTTTAGTTATTGGTTTTTCCTGCTCTCTGGCTACATTGTGTTTTCTAGAAGCAAATGGAGGTATTTCTGAAGCCACAGCTTTTGCAGCAGGAAGAAACCTACCCATCATAAATTCTTGCGTCTGAGGATCTGAATAGGCTCCAGATGACTCTGGACCATCCAGTCCACTCACTCCACTAACACTGCAGTTATAGAATGACTCAGTCCTAGAAAGTGTATCTCGAGCATCTACATAGGTCACATTTTCGTCTTCTAAGCTAGAATTATACTCTTCTTCTTCCTTCTCTGATCCTTTAACATCCAGCTGGTCCTTGTCTGGAGAAGAAGTCTCCAACGAATGAGGAACGCTGATTTCTGCTTGGTACCTCGAAACAGAAGTAGGTGAATCTTTCTGGACTTCATCTGTTTCTTTTTGCAAATGAGTTGCAATCCTCCCTGGTGGCAATTTCGGAGTAGGAGGCAGCCATTTGAGAGTAACTTTTCGTGATTTGTTTTCATCCTTTGGTCTTCCTGGCATTTGCTCCCACTTAAAAGGAACAACACCAGGATTTCTAACTGGACCTGATTTCAGCTCTGATTTATAGTATGGAAGAGGAGGCAAACTTGAATGGGAAACAAGATCCTTCCTTTTATTTTCAGGTGGAGCAGTTAGTGATGAGCCACGCCTCACAGAGAGAATAGGTTGGTTGAAATTCAATTGTTTTTGCTCCATATTCTTCAATTTCATGAAACAAATTTTTCTGTAAACAGGATAAACCATTAAGTTGACTTAGGCACAATGATCAAGTAAAACTATAGAAGAAACAAAGACACATTAATGGAGACAACAAGAGGAGACAACTAAAGGTACAAATTATGCACGTTGATGGCCAATTCTTATAGCTGCGCAGTACACACCATTGAAATACCTAGATAACAATCATGTCAGGTAAATGATCATAACTTTATACACTGTAAAAGTAGTTTGCATGCCTGAAAGTCGCACTATCATTGGATTTATATGATTTGAGGCTAAGACCCAAGAAAAATGGAAACAAGAAAATCAATTTTCCTAACTCACATCAGTACATCACTAACATTAAAGGCAATTCACAGGCATCAAAATCACCGGTGAAAATGGTGTGCTGGTTAGTGTTAATACATCGTTAAGATATTAAGTTTTTAATGACAAAAAAATCAAGGAGTACATAGCTCTTGATGCAGTTTTTAGCAATTGTTGCCAAAAGCTGACTCGCTGATTACCCATCTAGAGCAATAAGCCAGATGATACACCAACACCCTTCCATAAGTTTCAGAACAGACTCACACATGGTTAACCTTTCAACCCCCACTAACATTTACCCCTCTACATACCTCTTCATGTTCCCAAACTAAAATTCTTAAAGTGGAAAGGTTTTTGTGGCGCCAATAAACAAGCATTTGGTATCCACTACATATATCCATGTAGTGGAAAGACACCAACGTTATGACTTACATGCTCTCATTGCAATTGAATTAAAATATATCAATGGCATTCATTATCACAGTTAAATAGTACGACACCGGTAGTATCAACCAGGACAATCTAAAACATGACATTTTATAGTCTATGTCGTACTTAGGGAAAATTAACAACCCCCCCCCCCCCCCCCAATTTTTTTTTCTCTGCCCTCCCTCCCAAGTGAAACTACTGTCCTTCAACCAGCAGGAATGGTAATGCATTCGACAGCAAAAGTTTCTTAAGTTTGCCTCGCATACTTCATTGGGAAAGCAATTTACAAACGAAAATTTAAAAACTTTCTCAAGTATACTAGCTATCTTGTAATTTTCTAGGAAAAATATGAATGTTGTAGAAAGTCTAAAAACCCAGAGTCAAAAGCTCAGACTTATAAGTTCTACAGTTTCAACTTAATTTGACTCACTTTCAATCAGAAACTAGCCTACCTACCTTTATATTAAATACAGTGAAAATTTACAACAAGCACAATTTAGAATACATACAGACATAGTGACATACCTAATCAATGATCACAATTACTTAGTAAATGAAATTGAATAAAACCAAGTTAAAATCAATCAAATTCACTACCAACAAACTCAAATTTTTTCTTTCTTGTTTACTTTTTTTTTTTTCTTTGTCTACTCACCCAACTCCATCAAAAACCACTATATCAATCATTTCATATTTTCAACTCATATCCCTATTTGTTTCAATCATTTTTTCACAATTTGAAAAAAATACATAAATTATCCGAGAAACCCAACTCCATCAAACACTCTGATATTCATTGTTTCATATTTTCAAATTTCAAGAATCTGAGCATACCAATTACACTTCAATAATTAAATAATTAAAAAAAAAGATAGAATACGAAATTAAAAATTAGCAAAATTCAAGCTTACCCAAAAAACCCAATTCAGTAAACATTAGAAAAACCAATCTCAATCCAAAAAACAACAACCCAATAAAGATTGATAGAGAAAGACACACACCTGAGAGAAAAAGGGGTTTTTTTTTTTTTTTTTTTTTTCCAAAGTAGTAGATGAACTGTTTGATGAAATGATTGAATGAAAAAGAAAAACTTTAACCAAATCTTTATCTTTTTCACAAAACCAAACTGGAAAGCAAGAAAGAAAGAAAGAAATATAAAAGGAATAAAGGAGATTGAGATTGGAAAATGGAAGAGAGAGAGAATAAACCAAGTTGTACGCTTTTGTTTACTTCACCGCCGAGGTCACAGTTTCGCCATTACCAATGACAATTTCCCCATTTTTATTTACTTCAATTTTGTAACTGCTACTGCACTTTCATTTATTTTGTTTGCATGTGTTTGTAGGAAACTTTGAACAGAGAAATAAATTAAAGTTGATTTCTTAATGATAATATTTAATATCTAGTTTTTTTATTCATTATAAATTTCTTAAAATTAATTAATGATAATATGTAATATTTCTTTAAAGAAAAAAGAATGATAATATTTAATATCTTGTTTTTTTTATTCATTATAAATTTCTTAGTCACAAAGTGTTGGATCATGTAATGATGCATTATTTAATTGAAGTAGGGGTGTTATAATGTTATTGTCACACTCACACATTCATTAATCATTAGTTTATTACACTAGAATTGTTAAAAAGAAGAGGGGAGTCAATTTGGCATTATACTAATCATTTATAGTAATGTTTAGGTAAGCGGAGTAGAAGTATGTAGTGCAAGTAAATGTCAGTGCTTAATTAATTAAAAAAAATTAGTGGTGTTATTAACACTTGTAATAGAGTGATAGGAAAGTTTTAGATCATGCAATGACGTAATGAATGCTGGAAGAGTTGAAGGTATTACTAGTATGCCATATTTCCATGTGCAAATAGCTTTTATTTTAGCAAAAATTCTACAATAAACAAGTGCTAAGCAACGCTCCCATTTTACAAGGCATCGCTCCCTTTTTAACATGAAAGGACGATATTGCCCTTTGTGTAAGTTGGACTATATAATGGTCCATTATGAGACATATGGGCATTATAATATTATTCCGACCCCTCCACTTAGTACCACGTGGTTAAAAAAATTCCCGAGCCCACCACATTCGACCCCACGACATCCAACCCCACCACATTCGATCCACCACCAAAAATCCGATTTTTTTTTTAAAAAAAAATTATTAAGTTTTAGCGACGGGTTTAGGACGATGGACAACGACAACGATTGTACACCGAGGCATCGTCGGAGGATTCTGTAAGTCCTCGTACTTTTTTTTTATTATTATTTTTTTTGTGATAATTTGAGTAATTAGTATTAGTATTTTTTGTAAATATTAGTTAATGTTGTGTTATTAGTTAATGTTGGTTTATTTATTATTTGCTTATTATTAGTGTTTTAAATATATTATTGTGATCAATCTTATTATTTAACTTGTGATTAATGATATTATAGTATTATTATTGTTTTATAAATATTGTTATTAATATTGTAATAAAAAAAATAATATTGGAGAATTTTGTGTGTTTTCTTTTATTTTTATAGGATTTGGAGTTTGAAGACGGCAGTAATGGTGTGAATTATAGTGTGAATTTTGTCACAGACACATTATTTACAACGTTTGATGATGCAGTTAAATGGGCAGACGCTGTTTCCATAAATCTGGGATTTATTGGTTAAATCGTCTTACAACAAAACCAGAGAAGATCGGCCGTATCGATATGTGAAATGTGATCGGGACGGAAGAGCAAGCCGAGAGATTTTGAGAACGCAATACGAAAGGACACAAAAACCAAAGCTAATGCTTGTCCTTTCTACATCAAGATATATTATGAATTCATCATAGACAGTTGGAAGATCCGTGCAAAAAATGATGAAACTAGGACCCATAACCATCCAATGATTGTGTACCAGGAGGGTCATCGTAAAATTAGTGGTTGACATGACAAAGTCTAAGGTTGCATCGCGTAACATCATGACAACTATTGTAGAGCAATTTCCTGATGATCATCCAAACATCAGACACATTGACAATTGCCGGAATGACTTGAGAAAGGAGATGTATGAAGGCAGAGGAGTTGTTCAGCAATTTCTTTATTTGGCGAGACAGAGTCGGTATATTTACTGGGTCATGGCCGATGACCTCGGCGTTATGCAACATGCATTTATGGTGCACCCAATCACGGTAAACATACTACGCACATACCCACATGTAATCGGTATGGATTCGACATACAAGAGCAACCGATACGAGATGCCGTTCTTTGAGATAGTAGGTAGTGTAACACCGACAAATCAAAATTTCCTCGTTGGTTATGTGGTCATTCGCAACGAGTGCACGACAAGCTATCGGTGGGTGTTGCAGAGATTAAGGTAGTTGATTGGGTATGATAAAGAACCATCGGTATTTTTGTCAGACCGTGAACTTGGCCTCTGTGCGGCATTGTGTTGAAGTGTTTCCAGGGTCGTCGCATTTACTTTGTCGATGGCACATCAACAAAGATGTGGAGGCTAGGGCGACTGATATGTTCAAAAATAAGAAGATTGGTGCGAGTTTTAAAAATGGTAAATGGAAATGTATCATGCACGTTACAATCGAGGCGGATTATAATGTTGTTGTAGATACAGTGAAAGCTAGGAGGGCAAGTTATCCGGCAGTGATTACTTACGTTGAGAGAACATGGCTTTGTTATAAAATCAAATTTGTGACATTTTGGACGAACCAAGTTCTTCACTTTGGCAACACAAGTAATTGTAGAGTTGAGAGCCAACATTCGGCAGTGACGATGTGGTTTGAATCATCGACTGGTTCGTTGTTATAATGTTGTAGTTGTTGTCTTTTCTTCGTTTTAGTAATTTTAATTAAAAATCATAATGTTTTTTTTGTAATCTGAATCAACGGCAGGTTCTTTGGATACCGTATGGGCCCGAGTACATTGTCATATTGGTAATCAGATCATTGCAATCGTAATGGTTTGGAGGCATCAAGATCGAAAATTGGTGAGAAGTACATATAGTTGCCACTGTTACGTATAAATGGCAAAGTTACCGGGTGTATGAGCGTTGTAATGGTCCGACTCTTCGTCTCGATCATCATGACTTGCCCGCTCTTCGTCCTCATCGTCAAATGTAGGCAGTCCACCCGACGAGTACATGGGGCGGCTCCCTTGTGACTGATGCTCTCCCGACCAACTACTAGGATACCCATATTGCTGCTAATGACGAAGCGGTGCCCCTGTAATTACTGAACGACATGACTCCCTCCTAACAGAAGCATTCAAACGTCGTGATATTGTATGACGAGCACCCAAACCCTCCATCTACATTAAATAAGTACAAAATCAAATATCAGTAATAATTACAAATATAACTATATGAATAAAGTTGAACAACAAATATTAATATTCAAAAATAATAATTTCAGAACAACACCATCACCAACAACATTATTAATAATAATAAGGACGATAAAAAAAATAAAAAAAATATAATAATAATATTAATAATAATAATAATAATAATAATAGTAATAATAATAATAACAATAATAATAATAACAATAATAATAATAATAACAATAACAATAATTACAATAATAACAATAACAATAATAACAATATTAATAATAATAATAACAATAATTATAAACCACATATTTCGCAACATACTAATAACAATAATACAAAACAACAACAACAACAACAACAATAATAATAATATTACTAATAAAAATAACATTACTAATAATAATAAGATTAATTAATTTTTTTAAAAAAATTAATCACAAAAAAAAAATAAAAAAAATTGGACTTCTGCCTAGATTTCTGGATGAACCAAGGAGAATCCGAAAATTTCAGACTGATCCACCTCGGACATCCGGAATTTTTGGGCAAATGGGTAGATCCGCCAAAAATATCCGGATGAACCAAGGAGGATCTGGAAATTTCAGGCGGATTCTCCTCGGACATCCGGAAATTTCAAGCGAATGTGTAGATCCGCCTACAAATTTCGGATCAACCTTGGTTCTTCCGGAATTTTCAGGCGGATCCTACCTATTGCGATTGTTTTTTGGATTTAAAGCCATACCTGGTCGCCTCCAATGCCGCCGCCTTGACCACCGTACGTCATTCGCCGCTAGTCCGCCATTGCCGGATTTCTGCTCGCCTCCTTGGATTGGTGGCTGTCGGTGGTGGGTTGTGGATGTTTACATTTTTTTTTTGTTTTGTTTTTCAGATCTTACTTAATTTTTTTTTAAAAATTTTTTAGAGAGATAAAATGAGAGTGAAGTAAGAGAGTAAAATGTGATTTCATAAATGAGTGTTGTTAGTGTCGTGGGTATTTATTTATGAGGGGCAAATATGGAAATTCATGTTAAAAAAGCGAGCGATGCCTAGTAAAATGGGAGCGTTGTTTAACAACCCCCATAAACAATCTATATTCCTATGTATTATACTATTATTATTAAGGCAACATACTACATTGTACTACTATTAAAGTTAATTACTGTAAATATATTATTTATTTATTGCATTTCTAAAACATGGTTAAACTTTAGCTTAGATGGTGAAGTGTTATATTAATTTTATTAGAGGTTTTAAGATCAAATCTTTTTACTCGCCATATATTTATTTTTCCTTTCTCATATTTTTTCCCTCTATACTATCTTAAAAAGGAAACCCAAATAACAAGTATGTTTGATTTATTTTACGTCTTACAAGTTTACAATCTATCTAGATTAATCATAAGAGTATACATGATAGCAACAAAAAAATTGTGATGTGGGAAGTGCAATAGTGAAGATGAAATAGCAACCCAAACTTAAAAAATAAAATTCACAAAAACCAAAGACTTAAAAATTAAAAAATAAAAAACTAAAAACAATAATCCCACATTTTCTCTACTGACTCAAAAACGAGTAACCTTTGCATATTATAGGAACGAGCCAACATTTACCCTTTATTTTTTCAAAACAAGCCTTTTTACTTATAATATGTCTACAAGTTAGTTTTATAATTTTTTTTATTTTTCCTTTATTTTTTTTGAAATATTTTTATTTTTCTCTGCTCCCACCTTAATCTCACCCTAACCAGTAACCAACACAACACTGTCACCTTCAATGACAGCCTCGCCCACAGCCACCTTCCTTTACACCCCTACCTCGAAATCCACCCGAAAAAGCCCACCCCCACCGAAAAATTTCCACGCAGCCACCCTAAAAATTCCCCTCCAACCTAAACACCACCCATCCACCCCCAAAACCCCATCCCCACTCTCGAAACTCCACCAGCCACCACGAACTCCCACTTGTGATTTTCAATTTTAAAATGAAATAAATCTGCGTTTATTTTTAAAAAGTGTTAAAATTATTGGTATAATCTGTATTTGATGATGAAGATTTCATGATAATGTTGATCTAAACTTCTGAATCTAGATGAATTTATTGTAATATGCTGGTTTGAACTTGTTCATCGAGATGATTTTTTTGGTGATTTTGATTGTGGTTTAATATGTATATTAATGATGATTTTTTTAATAAGTATTTAATGATGTTTTGGTATAATGTTGTCTGAACCTCTTTACTTTGGATAAATTTTATAAGAAAATACTGGTTTGAAATTTTATTTTGTAAAATGTATAACGATTTTATTACATCTATTTTTTATTTTGAAGGGGAATTAAACGTGTTTCTCTATTATGAATATTTTTCAGTATGCATTTTTTAATCCATCACAATCTCGATCATACACAATGCATACAATAAATGTATAAAATCTCTTCAATAAGTAATATTACGTATTTGTGGTTGCTAAGCTTCTCATATACCATTATTATGTTTTGTTTGTTTTTTGTAAAGATTATGTAACAAATAATTATATGTGCAATATAATGTACCTCTTCCGTTTCTTTATAGTTGCAACATGCACTTTATCACGGTATTTAAAAAAAGTGGACATCACATAATATTATACAATTTAAATGCATGGTTGCTAAGTACAACCTTCATCTACTTAGCACAACTATCTTTGGGATTTGATCCTACACCGCCGCTGAGGTCCAAAAACCATATTTTATTACTCTTCCTTACTCGGGGAGAGTAAGACAGAGGATGCAAGCGTTATCCGGGAAAGTTGACTCCTGGGTCTGGAACCTGGGGGGTTGCTCCGAGAAATCCCCTCATGCTCAAATTCTCTCTCAACTCCCTATCATTTCTTTCATTCCTCTCTTTCAACCTAAAACCCCAAAATTTTCAATCAAAAAATTCATTCAATATCCAAATCAATTTGAGAACTTGTGCTGTCATTCTTCAAACGAAGTTTATCGCTTGATCTTCCCTACAAATTGTTCGTTGCTGTTGTAAAGCTAATCTTCACAATCTCTTTTTTTTTTTGAAAAATAAGAAATTTTATTATAAAAAAACAACGAGGGCAAGCCCTCCACCGAAACAAACAAGCTATACAAGGCCAGACAAACACCAAAGTTAGAACTAAACAAGACTATCTAATCCTACTCAACTGAAGAGTGACTAACCATTTATAGTGTTGTCTACTTCATTTACAATTTATAAGCTGCCTAACTCTATCAATAATCTCTAAGCATATACCTTTACACAAAATTCTAGGAATTATAACAGCTTTTTGCCAATAAGCATTTAAAATTTCTGTCTAACTCATACCTTAAAAAAGAAGTACAAAATTTTGTAAGTACTATGATTAATATCTTCCTAACTGTTATATGTTCCTAAAATGTACAAAATTTTGTAAGTACTCTATTATCTAAGTGTGTTTTTAAGTAAGTACTCTATTGTATCTAAATTTTGTAAAAACTACGATTGGTTAAAAGCGTGTTTTTGGATGAAACGACATGTACTCCATTATGTACACTTAAAGAAACAAGTCATACTTATGATTAAACGACATGTACTCAAATGACATCTTGCTGCCCTTTGATAAATTGAATTTGGTAATTAAATGCCTTGGAGTGTTGTAAAATCAGTAAATGTTTCCTCTCTCTCTCTAATTTCTCACTCTAAATATTACTACAATTCATTTATTAAATTCTTAACAAGTAAGTAAGTAAAGGGGGGTGGGTGGTATGAAAATCTATTGTTACATGTGGTTTATATGACAAGTAAGTTAAGTTTATTAATTTAAAACCTTGTTATGAGTGTCTATGACTTATATGTTAGATGGACATAATAAAAACGTACCTTGTTAGTCTTTCTGTTATGGTTTTTGGTCTAAAAGTTCTATCTTAGACTTGAAAAGTTAAATTGCAATTGATCACGCCAAAACAATTGATGCGACATTATATATTCATAATATAAATAGGAAATTTTTTAAATGTAATAATAATTTATACATATAACCTATACATATAAGATATTAAACATTAATAAACTAATACATTAATATGCTACACAATACATGACATAATATATTATTATGTCATGTCACATCACATTATTTCTTAACACCCTCTTACGTCCTCTAACCCAGAGCTAGTAATTTTGAATACACATGATCGTCCAGGTAAATGCGCATGCGAATGCTTTACAACGCACAACACTCTATTCGTACAATCGTTGATGGGAAGTTGTTTCCCTATTAAGATTCTAGTTGGGATTTTTCGGCTAAGGGCATGATCCATAGCCCCTTTCACCTTCCTTCCCGAAGTATAGGTGTGTAGTGGTTCCCCATTCGAGTTTACAACATCAATTACTTCATTCACAACTATAATTGCTAAGTTGTAAACCTTTTCCATATGCCCTAACCTTGTAATCACACTTTTTAGAGCCGAATCCCCTCTTTCATATCCCCTTGATGTGTTGTCATGGTCATGCCTAAACAAGGATCCAATTGAGTTTAACACAACGACCCTCGTATGTCTACAAGTATCTAGGGAGCGATTTATTTATTCCTCTAACTGTGGTAGAGCTAAGTACAACTCATCAACATCGGTTATCTGTTTCACGAATATGTTTTCCATAGGATTATCGACCTGACCAAGTGACCCTTGCACTAATTCTGCTATTTGTGTTAACCTTTTCACAAGAAAGGGATTGACCGCTTGTATGTACACAACTGAGCCAAATAAACCCCCGTATCTAGGCATTTTTTGGCATACAAGACAAAGCTGGAGACACAATTGTGTTTTCCCACTCCCACTCTCGCCATATATTTCTATCACCACTCCGGTGGGGATCCCTCCCATAAGGAGCGAGTCTATTGTAGGACAACCCGTCTTGCACTTTTGATTCATATCGTTATAATGAAGCCTGAAACATATCAGTAGTTTTAATAATCATGCACACGACCTTGGACTTTTACAATTATTAGTGAAAATTAAAACCAAATAGTTATGGCAATAAAACATTCAAGTTACACAATATTTAACCTTAAATTGCGGTACCATTACATAAAGATCCTAAAGTCTAGAATTAGTGAAAATTAGGGTTGTTTCTCTTGTTCTCGAACTCCCTCTTTGCCTCTTCAATATGTTGCACATACTAGGCCAGATAGTCGCAATAACGAAACGGATTTGCAATGACTAACTTCAGCTGTTCCATCTCATCTAATCCATTCTCAGTTAACATTTTACTCTTAAACACCATGTACTCGGTAGGTTCCTGAAACAACAGATTACAAGCATCTACCTTGCAGAAATTTAACCACTCAATGGTGACCCAGATATTACCCGGGTTTGATGAGAAATCCCTCCCTAGAAGGAGGAGTCTCGAGTCTTTTCCTTCTAGTACGTGGTCCCAAAAAATAGGCTCTAACATGGAATACCACTGGTCGAGGTCCTTAAACAAATAGAAGAAATACTTCATGAATCTAAACTCACTTGGGTAGTTCATGCAGTCAATCAAAGTAAGTCTCAAATCTTTGAAATTAAAACTAACTGCCATTTTGAACCGGTCTAGTAGGTACAACATGAAACAGTATGCATCTTTCGTGAAGTACCTTGGTTTGCAAAGCTTTAATGGTGCTAAAAATGGGTAGTTGGGATGAAAATCTATGCCATGAATTGGACCAGATATACCACTTGTTGCAATTGTAGCATATTGGTGTCGAAACATTTTTTTTTTGTATTACTCATCGAATCTCCTAACCAATTTATTACATGGCAAGAATTGTGTTATAGTCATAACAAAAAAAAAATTATTGCAACTAATTACATGGCAAAAGATTATTATTGCATTTCTAAATATAGAAGTAACAAAAATTATTATGTGTGAATTAAAAATATTTAACAAGCTTACCACCAACTAATCCAATTTGTAGTCGATCAAGAAATTGCTTCAAATCTACTTTTTCCACATAGCATTAGCCATCAAATATATTGATCTTCAGAAATGTGAGTAAATATCAATTAAACAAAGTGGATTGAAGTAAAGGTTATATCTACATAATATATGTAAATTATGAAACCAACACTTAATATATTTAAACCAACCTTCTAAAGCAGTCGTGTCACATTAATTGAAGAAGGTGGTGGATGGAAATTTAAGCCATACTCTTTTATATTGGACCTGTACTTTCTCCCTCTTCTATTTAATTTCTGTACTTCTTTACTTGTTTCCTTAAAAAAAATAACCTTCTTTACTTGTCGAATCTGTTGGTAGTAAGTGTAGGACTGTTAGTACGAAGAAGTTGGATCCCATAGAATAAAAAAGCAACTAAATAATAACGAGTAAAATACATTTGTTCATTACTAAATTCATACATAAAATTATGACATCATAACATAACTAACTGATCAATAAATAATTTCGAACTTAAAATACTAATTCATACTCCTAATACTTGCAACTTAAATTATTAATTCACACTTATAATAATTGCTAATTCATAACATCATCAGTTATACTTAAATTCGCACACAACTTACTAAACCATAGGTGAACGACTTACTAATTTTCAAATCTCATTGACCCACTCATAATCGTCGCTGTCGCTTGATCCTTCTTCTGAACTATGAAGCACTGAAGGCCCCCCTGCGCCTTTTCTTATCCTATTGTGTACAAGCTGCACCATTACATCATTTAACTTTCGATTGTGCTCGGGTGGCAAAACTTCGAAGCTCGGGTCAACCAACAACAAGTCCATGCGCTCCATTACATCGAACCCATTGTACTCAATCATCTCGTTTTTTGAAAAGTAAAAATGCATCTTCATCTTCTCCTAAGTGCACAAACATGCCCTCCTTAGAAATTTCATCCACTCACAAGTAATTTCATATATTTCCTCCACATGAATTGATCATGAAAACTTTCTTCCCAACACTAGAAGCCCCCAAAAACCTGTGTTGTGAATCATTCCATACTATATCTTTCTCACAACATCTTTGTACCAATCATCTAATGGCTTAAACAACGTGAAACCATATCAAGTGACGGTAAAAATGTGGTTTAGCCATGCATTTCTTAAGTGTTTTTCTTAGCTTCCATAGATTGAAGCTGAAAGCCATTTTGTAAGAATCAAGAAGGTAAAAAAGGAAACATAACGCTTCTTTCCTAAACTTACGCGGCTTAGAAAGTTTAAGCGGTTTCTGAAAAGGGTATTGGGGATGGAATTGAATCCCTTGGATGCTTTCCTCTCTGCTCCATGCAAATGTTGCAATCAAATTTTTCTCTCTCTTCTTTTTCTCCTCTTCTTCCCTCTTTCTCACGCCACTCTCTCTCTTCTCCCCACGCCACCGGTGACGCCACTGGCAGCCACCGCCGCTACCAGTCACGCCGGCCACCACCGAGGGGCTGTCTTTCACTCTCCCTCCTCTCTCTCTCTCCTTTTCGTTTGAAACAAAAGGAAAAAAAAAACTCTCTTTCTCCTATTTTAACTTTAAGGTTGTTTATTTAATTTAAGGCATGATTTTAATTATGATTTCATGTTGTTTTTAGATAGTTGATGTTGTTAAATTATTAAAGTAATTTTTAAATATTAAATTGATTGAAAACCCCCAATTTACAAACCCTAGTATTTGGGAATTTAATGTTTATGGTTAGGGTTTGATCTTAGATTGTTGTGATTGATAAATTAATGATTTGATGCTGGAAATTTATTATACACACTACTTTTTAATTATTATGTTAAGGTTTAATTACCTATAAAAAGGAAAAGGTTTTCAATGATTTAAATATGATTTCTGGTTTATTAGTGATGTTTTATATAAAATAAGTATGCTGGAATTTATTTAAGTCATAAAAACTAAGTCTTTTTGAAGGAGTTTTAAGTACCTACTTAAAGAAAAGGTTTTAAGACTTTTAAACCATTAAATTGGGTTAATTACAAAGGTTTTAATCATTTAATAATTTCTCAAAATTTATGTGAGAAGTGAATTAATTTTGGTTGTGTATTTTTAATTGTAGGAAGTTTCGAGCTATGTGACTCCTAGCAAGTGGCCGAGTTTAGACATTATTATTCAAGGTACGTATGTGCGTAAAACTAATTGTGTATGCGTAGTATCATGCTAGGAATTTAAAATATGTATTAAGTGATAAATTAGTAGTATGTTTGTTTGATAAATGCCTGGGATTGTTGTTTAATGATTTTTGAAATTATATGCAAGCATGTGAACATGTTATTTGAGGCGTGATACTAGTTGAATTATGTAAGAATCATGATAATAAGTTTTATTTTCAAATTATCAAGAAAGCATATTTATCAAGCAAGGCTTATATATGTTAAAAGGAGCTAAGATTATAATTATTGAGCATGGTTCATGATTTTTACTCTCACTCAGATATTATTTGAGTTGAGTAAAGAAGCTTTTTTAATTTATTACTCACTCACATAAGTTGAGATTGAGTCAAGAAAGTTTATTAGTGCATTTTTTGCACCAAGGTAGTAATAGTGCATATTTGTGCATAAAACTAGGCAAGCAACCTTAATTGAAATAAATTGTATATGCTCACTAATTAATTCAAGAATGAAATGGAAGTATGTGTTGATGATTGTTGTATGTGTTGTATTCTTGATTAATTGGTTGGAATCATCACATGTAAATTGACAATCACGTAAAGTGTTAGAGGATACGCACCAAAAACTCTGGGAACGTATATACCTTGAGTATGAACATATGGGGGAGTTTTGTGACTTTAAATTTGACCATAGCTTCTACAGGAGTACAGGACGTTGTACTTTCTTTTTAATTGCGCTGGAATTCCGTCACTTTCGTGACATAGTAGGTGCAAAACTTGGGTAGCTCCATAGTTGGAAGCCCAATCTTATAAAGGGCTAGGTAAGGAAGGAAACTTGTTCAATGAGTTCTCCAAAGCTATTTAATAATAATTACACTAGTGGAAAAAAGGTCATCCGTGACGGGCGAAAATTGCCTATCTGTAACGGGCAGCGGGCTTTACGTGTGCGACCGTTAAGGATAGAAAAAGTTATTTGTAATGGGCAATTCCCGTTATAAATAAGAAGTTATTTTTAAGGGCAGGTGTAATGCCCGTTACAAATAACTACTTATTTGTATCGGGAAAAATCCATTAAAAATAAGTATTATTTGTAACGGGCATTTCACCTGCCCGTTACAAATAACTACTTTTTTTTAACGGGCGTTTATATTGCCCGCTACAAATAAGTACTTGTTTCTAATAAAATAGTACTTATATGTAACGGGCAACATAAATGCCCGTTATAAATAAGTAGTTATTTGTAATTGACATATTTTCCTCCCTTTACAAATAGTCCATTTTTTTGATAAATTTCGGTAGCATTTATATCTAATTTATACATATTAGAAGTTTAGAACGTGTAATTATAATCTGTGCCTGTGCATCCTGTTGAGTTTTGTGGTGTTCGACACCGCGTAGAAACAAAAACCCGATAACCGAATCGCATCCATAATAATTACAACATAAATAAAAGCATGCAAATAAGGAAATCACTTAAGCACAAAGAGAAGAGTGAGAAATAAAACTCACCTTAGAAGCGTGCTTCGCTCCACCGATGAGCTCGGACTTGAAAGCTTCAAGTTCCGCAAGTGCGAGAACCTCCGACGGCTCACACTCTCGCTACCGAACCGTAAGCGGCCCCTACCCCGTAGCTTAGACGAGGCTAGACAAAAATAACTTAGAGTTTACGAATAAAGATTTTCTCTCTTTGGAGATCCCTTAAAGTTCACCAACTCAAGTGAAATTCCCAATACCCAATGATGGGTATTTATAGGGAAATGTCCCCAAGAATTCCCATCATCTTCCAATGTGGGATAATTGGTAAAGTGAGAAAAGACATGAATTAATTTAATTCTAAATTAAATTAAAAGGCATGTACAATAGTCATATGACAAGTGTCAATCCAAGGGAGGGGTTAGGTAAGGACCACAAACCCTCCCCTTGGAGAGCAAGCAAGCCTCAACAAACCCATGTGCACGGCATGCCTTTAGCCTTGGGCCTCAAGGCATGCCGTGCTGGCAGCCTTGGCCTTCGGCTGGGCTTGCCTCGTAAGCCCAGCTCGCTACTGGTGCTTGCGCCATTGCGGGATGGCCTTGCTGGCTGGCAACGCACGTAAGCTTGTTGGGCCAGCAGCCTTGCCGCACGTAACAGCGTGCTGACCTAGCAAATTTGTTGTGTGCTTGCGGGTTGGCGTTGCTAGCTAGCCTGCTCGGCCAGCTTGCTCAGCCAGCGCACATGCGTGGCTGCTAGGCTTGTGGCCAAGGCAAGCACATGGCTAGCAGCTTGCTAGCCTAGCGCGCCTAGCCCTGGCTTGGCTAGGCCAATGCGAGGCTAGGTCTTTGCACGTTGACTTGTTATTTGACTTATTTTCTCGTCTTCTCGATTCGTTGAATCGACTCGACGTTCGATGCTTGGCTTCGACGCTCTAAGATCATAATCCAACGTCTTAGTTCCTAAAATCTCTATCAACTTATTTAATCCTTCAAGTTAATTCGTCGCTTTGGTTCAGTTACACGATTAAGTGTGACCCGAAGGGTTCAGTCAAGATTAAGCCGTAACATTAATTATTCATTAATATTACTAATCGGAAGTGGCCTCCAGCTAGGCATTTCGATCACTTGACCTTAATAAGTAATTAGCTTTCCTAATTAATTCCAAACCCTTTATCGGAATAATACACTTGTTTGAAGGATACCATTCCTTTCAATCTCCCACTTGTCCTTCCATAGAAGTGTGTTGTTAGTGTATAGCTTGTTTCCTAGGTCACTTAATGTCTCTTCATGAACTATAAGGTAAGATTCTTCGTCATCCTTATTACGTCCAGAAGTGTTCCTCGATTTCCGAGTTCGTCTATTAGTAAGCAGATGATTTCTAAAATCCATCTGAGCACGACCATGCATTTTCACAGTCTCGCTCTTCGAGAGGCCTTGTAAACAACAAAGACATGTTCCCTATTGTTAATAGGGGGACATTCCTAGTCTTGCATTATTAGCTTCCCTTACTAAGAGGCCATAACCGCTCGAGTGTTGCATTTATAATCCCCTTGTAAGGTAGACGTTTGAAAACATCAAAACGGACTAGTACTAAAATAAGAGAACTTACAATACTCATGATTGAGGAAAGAGGTTCCGATAGCCATAATGAGTAATATACTTTTGAAGATTGTTAAATCTCTTAAAGTATTCTTATAGGTCGATCCAGTATAGTTCCAAAATAATACCTATGCAAATGATTTATGACATTCTTGTCCTTGTAGCACAAGAAGCGGTGCGATAAATCATACTACACACTAATCTTTCACGGTCATTTAGCCGTCCAACTTTTAATGACCTCGATTAGGGATAATTTCGATATGACATTCAATGTTCACTTAATAGGTGTTTCTTTATCCAAGACTTGTCTTGAACCCTATTTTGATTGTCGTCAAATCGAATTGACTCATTATTTAATTCTAAACCACAATTAAATAGTTTTTGGAATTATTAGTAAAATTTTATTCCATTATGAAACTCATCTTATGATAAATGGTTTTCCCCAAATGTTTTAAGAGTAATACTTTTTACAAAACATTTATAGAAATCACTATCATATCTAATATGCTTGATTTCTTGTATGCAATTGTGAATGTTGTGGTTCACTTATTGCATAGGTTTAGTTATGATTACTTTGCAAATCTTAGCATCTTCATTATCGAACACGTTCATAATAAGATGATAAAATTCGAGGCTTTTGTGGTTTATACGTGATTTAGGATTTATTATCCAAGTGATGACTCCTACTCATTTTCATGATTTGAGATCTTCAACTTGACAACCTACAACCATCAACGTTCAACAGCGAACTATCCATTGAACAACTTCCTTATTATTGCCTTTAAGGCAACAAATTCTCAACATATATTTTAGTAGACTTCCTAATGATGCTTTGCTTGGATTTCACTCCAAACGGCTCACAATGATTTGGGATACCCTAATCACTTGTGATAATGGAATTTTACCTTAAATTTCCGCACAATACTCATGGATGCAGCTCCATGTTGCCTTTCTCAAGCCACAATGCATCTAAGCTCGTGCTTATAAATGGCTTTCTTGTTAAGGATCTAATCCTTGCCAAGGTTGTGCTCGCAACGTCAATACTCAAATTATATTTGATTCCATGCATCAAGAAATCATCCTCTTACTTAACCAATTACTTTGGATGCTCTTGATCATATTCCGACGTTCCATTTACTCAGTTTCAAGTCAATTGGTACTTTATACTTCACATGCTCTAAGCATGTAAGTCGTGTGACGATTCCATATCGTAGCATACATGATGGATTCAATTGCAAAATTATTCCTAATCTTATTCCATTCATGTGACATTTTAGCTCATCCAATTTCATCGAGTCTTGCTAAACTGTTTGCTATGTGATACGGTTGAAAGTCTCTACTAGAGTCTTTCTTGTTTGACTTAGTATTTACTTAGCTTATACTTAGTTCAAAATTTTACTTAGTTTTATTCATATGGGTCAAAAGCCTTTCCAAGTCCTTCATGTTTTAACATGGTAAATTCCTTTACTCGTTTAAACATTTTATTAAGTCTATACAATAGATCTTAATTCCCAATATGTACTAAGTATTGCCTTTAGCTTGGTCCAATATTGAAAAATACTTTCAAATCTAAACATTTAGCGTTTGATAGTCATTTTACAATAGAGTTCGTAAACTTCTTCTTTGGACCTTTACAAAATTGACTTTTGCTCCCACTAAACTTCTTATTTAAAAGAATTTTTATATTTCTCCATAAGCCAATCCTTCCATTAACTTCATGAGAAAATAGTTCCAATTCCTATATGCAATGTTTCCCTCAATCCAACGATGGATTACTTGAGCTTGCTTTCAAATCTAGCACTATTTAGATTAATCAAAACCCTTGGACTATTTCCATAGTCTCTTCCAAAATCCTATTTTAGGAAGGCGGTTTTGATATCTATTTTGCCATATTTAATATACGCAATTTTGGTAGAATAATCACGAAAAGACTTAAGCATTCCGATTAGTGAATAGGTTTTTATTAAAATCAACGCCGTGAATTTAATTTTATCCTTTTTAACTAATCTAGCTGTGTATGCATATACATTTCCATATTTGTTAGTGTTCTCTATGAAAACTTATTTGCGATTGATGGGTCTTTACCCTTCATGAAAATTAACCAAGTTTTAAACATGATTTTCAAACATGGAGTCTTTTCGCATTTTATGGATTCTAACTATTATTTGGTATTTGGATTTGTCGTAGCTAATTTACAAGACACTATTCCCTTACCATCTAATAGTAAATAGTATTCTTGTAAGTCTTAGGTTTATTTCTAACTTAATAGATATTTATAAGATTCAATCCAAGCCTTTTGGTGATTTTTATACCTATACGGGGTAATTGCATCAAACACTGAGTTTCAAGGCGCTTCTATAGCCCTTTGGTTATATTGATCTTATTCCAACACTTCTAAAGTTTTGTGAGCAATGAAGTCTCTTTTAAGGCACATGTAAAGTCCTTTGATTATTCATGATCAATCATTCTCATGAAGCCCTTCTAAAGTCTTCCGAGATTCTCAATTCTAGTTTGTTTCTAATCTTGATGGTCATCGAGTTCATTTTCCTCCCACTTGTCGTTTTAGAAATGTGTTACTTTCCAGAAAGACACCACTTAGAGCAACAAATACTATGTTCTCAATTAGGTTGTGGAAGTAATGCCCGTAGCCTCACTTGAATGCTTACAAAGAGACAGTATATCGTCTTTGGGTTGTGGAAACAAACAGCTATCTCCCACTTGAGCTACCTTAGCCCTTATTGAATAACTTAGCTCCCACTGAGCCACTTAGCTCCTACTGAGCCAATGAGCTCCCACTGAGCCAATGGTTTCTAGACATATACTTGAAAAGATGTTAGAAACTATTTCTTTCCGTAACTGAATATGGTGTCCTTTCTTAGCTTTGATAATTTGTTTAGTATAACATTAGTCATTTGTGAAGATCTTTAAGAACTTTATAGGAAAGGATGTGATCCATCATTGTTCGAGTCATTTCCAAATGGCATCGAGGTCTCCGTGAAGTCATACTACATTCTCTGTGGAGTTATTTATGAAATTCCAATTTCATAACTTTGAGAAGATCACTCTTGGCTCAAGCTAACATTTCTTGATCTAATCTAGACGTTTTGAAATTACAATTTTATACTTCACTGAACTTTTGAGCTACTTAAGATTCAGTTTGTTCACTTTTGATGAATATTGTTTCAAATTCTTATGAAAACGTTGAAGTAATGGAATCCTCTTTAGCTTTCAGATTCAATTGTCTATTTCAAGCACTATAGCTCCTTTCTTCGTCGATTTCAACAAATAAGACTTGCTTTCCTTAGAACTATTCCGAATCGATCAACTATCAAGAGCCTATCTAATAGAGATTTGAGTACGTTCTTGTCGATGTGACATTGCTAAAAATGTTCGGAACACAAGTCATGTCCATGACTTGAACCTTGTGAGTTTTCATGTTAATGAAATCAAGCATCCTCGACTCATGGCTTAAACAATAATGCCATTTAAATAAAACCTCTTTTACTTTGAATGTGAGTCTATCCGTGTGTAAACGGATCGTTTGCTGATTATGGAACACAATAACCATTATTTGTTCTAGCCTAAGGTCTTTAAACAAAGCAGATGACCTTACAACTGATGTAGCACTACTTGCTTCATTCCAAGCTTGTAAGTCAATAACTTAGCTTAACTTTAATGGTTTGAGGTCACTTTAAAACTGGAACACTCAAGCAGTGTTCGATACTTGTGAAGATAATGAGTTGCTAAGTTTAACTACGATAACATGAACTCATGGGTAGAAATGGAATCTTATTCCTTTTCTTGTTTCCTATATTTCTTATCATACATCATCTCATAAATTTTAAGAACCATTTCTTTAAGTGTTTTGACTTTTATACTTCGTAAGGCATAATTAAGCATCTAATGCGCCGTAAAACAAAGTTCCATCTTTTCCTTTTAATTTGTATTTGAATTACTACATCAATGAGTTCTAATCATTTGTGTATGAAGTGAAAAGATATGTTGGTTGTCAACTATTGACAAATTGAGTTTTCAACTCAATACTTCATGTTTATAAAAACTACATAGTATTTTGAGTACATGATATCCAACCGTCCTTTCGGACTTAGTTATAAAAGTCACTTATGAGAAGTTGTATTTTAGAAATGCATTTTCTTTTCTTTGAGAACCATTCTCAAAAGATTTCCTTTACCAATCATTAGAAACATTATAATTTGATTTAGAATTCTACAAATATGAGTGCAAAGTATAACAATTTATCAAGATAATAACATAATAAGTTTGAAATTTAAAGCATTCATGCAAATTTCCAATCTTATTAAGCTTTTTATCCACACAATCAAATTTGTCCCTTTTAGGCGAGAATAAAACGATTCTAAGATTCCAAAAATCAATAAGTGATTAAGCATGTTTTGGCTTGTCTTAACACTTAATATTTTAAGGTAAGCAATCCAATTGCTAATAGCTCTAAGCTATTCTTGGTTCGATAAGTCGTCGCATTTAATGCTTCCTTGACGATAATCTCCTTTGCCACGACATCTAAGGACTCCTTACTGATATCATTAAGTTTAACCAAAACTAACGTATATGTAATGTCTTGCTTTAGCAAACCCATCAACATACCTTACTTCCCTAGGAAAGTAGTAATTCCTTGCTTTGGCATAGCCCATTACTATTCTCATTAGTTCCGTAAGTGTCATTTTGGAATGGTAAATTTAACTCAATATTCTTTTGGACTTAGGATTTCTACGTTGGTTGATTTAAGGAACTAAACTAATCATTAAACATTCGAAATCCTAAATATGCATCTAACATCGCAATTATATATAAGCATAAGCATAAATATAAAAAGCATAAATAAAGATGCATTTGGCAACTAGCATGACCCCTTGAAACTTGAATTTTCAAATCTTCAAGGGACTTCATTGCATCATCTTGGCTTCGTCTTCTTAGAAACGCCGTCTTCGAGACATCATCACCAATTATGCAGCTACTAATAAGACTAGGACTAATCTAAATATTAAGGTACAAAAATACTCAATGGCACGTAATCCGTATTTAGATTTACAAAAATACATAACGGAATGCAGTCCGTATTTACTATCCTAGTCGGGCCCCACTAGTTGCCATTTTGTAAAACCTGCATTAGAATATCTATTCCATTCATCCATTCACTTCTAAAGTGAATGGCCCATGCATTTTACAAAATAAAACAAGCAACAATGCAAAACATGCGCAAACTAGTAATTAACTTAGGTGGTTAATACGATTAACGCACCTAATTAAAACTAGTCAAAGTTGTTATCCGATTTTGTGAATTAGCGCAATAATAATAGCTCAAACGATTAATGAAGCTCCCACTAAATTCCACATCCAACTTACTTAAAATTAAACCAATTAAAATTAATTAAGCCGGTTAACCCAAAATTTTGCCAAAAATTATTTTCCAAGTGCCGGGAAAAACCGAGGCCTAGCTTCGTTTTAATTAAAACAAAACCGCAAAACCACAAAATAAAAATAAGAGAAGGTGTCTCGGGCTGACCAAGGCTAGCAACCCCATCCCTCGTGCGCACGCAAGTGCTGGGCGCTGCCTGGCAGCCCGCACTTTATGGCGCGCCTGGCTGCTGTTGTTTTGCTGCTGCCGCGCCATGGCACTCTTTGGCACACACGCCCTCTCGCACCAAGCTGCTGCTACTCGCACACACTCACGCACCAGCATGGTGCACTCTCTCGGCAGCAACATGCGGGCTGCACAAGCAGCCCTGCTAGCCGAGGGTGTGCTCAAAGCTTGGTGCCTCGATTCACATGCTTTATGCCTCGGAATTTCATTTCGATTTTTGTGTGTGACTTTAAAATTAACTCTAAATTGATTTTAGAACCAATATTAAGCAACATTAAATATAAAACAAGTCCAACTTAATTAAATTCAATTTTAGTGCACAAATCTAAATTAATTGAAGAACCATTCTTTAAATTATTTTTGGCTCAACTTGATGCAACAAAATTGAGGGCTATTCTCACAATTAATTTAACCAACATATATTAATAATGAGATTTGACAAAAAAGGTTGGAAAAATAAATAATCATCGAATGAAAAATTTATCCAACACTCACTTGTGCACATTTGAATATTGTAATTTTCCAATATGAAGAACAATAATATATCAAGCACAAGTATGAACATTTAAGATTTTAATCAACTCAAAAATGATTAAAATCAAAAATTAGATCATTGTGGATTAGCAAGTTAAGATCCAACCAAATAAACAATTAAAGATTGAATCTTTAACATTTTAGGGGCTTCAAAAAATACATATTCACCATAAACATTCACACTTCAAGCAATTAATTTGCAAAAATGTGAAATTGCAAGTTTATGTGAAATAAGAACTAACCAAATTAAGCACCAATTATGACTTCATAAACATGCTTAATGAGGGTTAAAATTGCTGAAGATTAATGGTATAATCAAACACATAATCCAACAATTTTATGCCATAATTAATCAAGATTTTAACATTTAAAAATTTTTGCCCCTCGAAAAACCACTTTCTGGGTGGATTTTGGCTTCTGGAAGATCATTTTTAATACTTTGTGGATGAAGAATGATTATGAACGTCGATTCCACCCAAAATTCACTAATTTTGGGTCAAAATTGGGGTTCTTTAGCCCAAAATAGCATAAATACGAGTGTAATCTAATTAAAACCGAGCTCCTAATCTAATTAGGAAGTAAAAGTAGAAATTTAAATCCATTTAAATCACCTTAATTATTTTTTAGTTGTAAAAATTAAATGCAAGAGGCTCTTATACCGTTGTTGGGTTTTAAGGTGTCCGACACCGCGTGGAAACAAAACCCGTTAATCGAATCGCATGCATAATAATTAAAGCATGCAAATAAACAAATAACTTAAACACAAAGAGAAGAGAGAGAAAGAATACTCACCTTAGAAACATTCTTCGCTCAACCGATGAGCTCGGACTTGAAAGTTTCTTGTTCCGCAAGTGCGAGAATCTCCGACGGCTCAAACCCTCGTTAACGAACCGTAACCGGCCCCTACCCCGTAGCTTAGACAGGGCTAGACTAAAATAATTTAGAGTTTACGAACAAAGGTTTTCTCTCTTAGGAGATCCCTTAAATTTCACCAACTCAAGTGAAATTCCCAATACCCAATGATGGGTATTTATAGGGAAATGTCCCCAAGAATTCCCATCATCTTTTAATGTGGGATAGTTGGTAAAGTGAAAAAAGACATTAATTAATTTAATTCTAAATTAAATTAAAAGGCATTACATTAATCAAATGACAAGTGTCAATCCAAGGGAGGGGTTAGATAAGGACCACAAACCCTCCCCTTGGAGAGCAAGCAAGCCTCAACAAACCTATGTGCACGACATGCTCCTAGCCTTGGGCCTTAAGGCATGCCCTGCTCGCAGCCTTGGCCTTTGGCTGGGCCTGCCTCGTAAGCCCAGCTCGCTGCTGGTGCTTGTGCCATTGCGGGCTGGCCTCGCTTGCTGGTAGCGCATGCAAGCGTGCTGGGCTAGCAGCCTTGCCACACGCAACGACGTGCTGACCTAGCACACTTGTTATGTGCTTGCGGGCTGACGCTGCTAGCTAGCCTACTCGGCCAGCGCACATGGGACAAGGCAAGTACATGGCTAGCAACCTTGTTAGCCTAGCACACATAGCCCTCGCTTGGCTAGGCCAATGCGAGGCTAGGTCTTTGCGTGTTAACTTGTTATTTGACTTATTTTCTCGTCTTCTCAATTTGTTGAATCGACTCGATGTTCGACGCTCGGCTTCGACGCTCTAAGCTCAGAATCCGAGATCTTAGTTCGTAAAATCTCTATCGACTTATATAATCCTTCGAATTAATTCGTCTCTTCGGTTCGGTTACACGATTGGGTGTGACTCAAAGGGTTCAGTCAAGATTAAGCTGTAACATTAATTATACATTAATATTACTTTTCGGAACTGGCCTCCATTTAGGCATTACGATGACTTGACCTTACTCCGAACCCTCTATCAGAATAATGCACTTGTTCGAAGGACACCATTCCTTTCACATCCCAGTACATAAACTATTATAATGAACAAACATTACTAGAAATTAATATGAATTAATATAAAAATATAAGTAATACATTACAAATAAAACTTGTATAAGTTGATCAAACATACAACACTAATATTACATTATTCTACCTAATAGTTACAATTTCATTAAATACTAGATCTAAACTATTGTGCCCATTTTTCTCGAACCACATTCAACTCGACATCATCATAAGCGGCTTTTCTTGCACAAAAATTTTTCAAAAAAAAAATGAATAAATGAGGTTAAAAAATTAAAAACAATCCTTAAAACAAATAAAAAAATTATCATTAATATACTCATATGTTGATATTTATGATTTGAAATCAATTAATTAAATATAAAAAATGGTTAAATTTTGGGAGCATTTTGAGCAAAAAAAATGGTTCAAAATCAGCGTACGGGGCTTCTATCTTTCATATCGTTCATGTTTTAGTCCAAATTAAAGAAATACCACTCATAACATCCTTAACATACTTATATTGTGGTTTCTATGAGTTGAAATCAATTAAATATGACATTTTACTAAGTTTGGGAGCATTTTAAACCAAAAATGGTTCAAAATTAGTCTAAGGGACTTGTATATTTACCATCTTTCATGTTTTGGTCCAAATTAATGAAATAACACTCATAACATCCTTAATTAACTTGTATTTTGGTTTGTATGAATTGAAATAAATGAAATATGACAATTTATGTACTTTTGGGAGCATTTTAAACCAAAAAGGCCTAAGGGACTTCTATCTTTCCCATCTTACATGTTTTGATCCAAATTAATGAAATAACACTCGTAACATCCTCAATTAACTTATATTTTAGTTTCTATGAATTGAAATCAATGAATTATGACCCTTACTTACTTTTAGGAGCATTTTGAGCTAAAAAGAGTTCAAAATAAGCCTAAGAAACTTCTATCTTTCCCATCTTGTATGTTTTGATCCAAATTAATGAAATAACACTCATAACATTCATAATATACTTATATTTTGGATTTTATGAGTTGAAATTGATTAAATATGACAATTTACTAAGTTTAGGAGCATTTTAAGCAAAAAATGGTTCAAAATTAGCCTAATAGACTTCTATTTTTCCCATCTTTCATGTTTTGATCCAAAATAATAAAATAACACTCATAGCATAATTTGGTTTCTATGACTTGAAATTAATGAAATGTGACAAATTACTTACTTTTGGGAGCATTTTTAGCCAAAAGGGTTCAAAATTAGCCTAACGGACTTCTATCTTTCCCATCTTTGATTTTTTGATCCAAATTAATGAAATAACAGTCATAACATCCATTATATACTTATATTTTGGACTTTATGAGTTTAAATCGATTAAATATGATAATTTACTAAGTGTAGGAGCATTTTAAGAATAAAATGGTTCAGAATTAGCCTAACGGATTCCCATCTTTCATGATCTGATCCAAATTAATAAAATAACACTTATGACATCCTTAATTAACTTATATTTTGGTTTCTATTTATTGAAATCAATGAAATATGACAATTTACTTACTTTTAGGAGCATTTTGAGCCAAAAGGGTTCAAAACTAGCCTAAGGGACTTCTATCTTTCCCATCTTTCATGTTTCGATCCAAATTAATGAAATAATAATTATAACATCCATAATATACTTATATTTTGGATTATGTGAGTTGAAATCGATTAAATATGACAATTTACTAAGTTTAAGAGCATTTTAAGTAAAAAATGGTTCAAAATTACGCTAAGAGACTTCTTTCTTTCCCACCTATCATGTTTTGAACCGAATTAATGAAATAACACTCATAACATCCTTAATTAACTTATATTTTAGTTTTCATGAAAAATCAATGAAATATTACAATTTACTTATTTTTGGGAGCATTTTGAGCAAAAAATGGTTCAAAATTAGCCTAAGGGACTTCTATCTTTCCCATCTTTCATGTTTTGAACCAAATTGGTAAATTAACACGTTTTGATACAAATTGATAAATTAACACTCATAACATCCATAATATACTTACATTTTGGTTTCTAACTCTTCAAATGAACATCCATCTTGGTTGGACGATTTACCCTTTCTGTATTCCTTCCCAAATGCTTGTCTATGACTAACTCCAATCCCACACCTTCCTAGTCCTTTCACATGCCCATGGTAATATTTTTTTTTCCTAAGGCCTTGTTAAGGCGTCCATACCACAATCTTCACTTGAATCGTTTCCTTCAGCATTCTCTTGCAAGTGCTCCAACAATTCCAATATATATATATATATACATATATGTATATATATACATATATACATATATGTATATATACACATATATATATGTATATATATACATATATATATGTATATATACACATATATATATGTATACACACACACACACACACACACACATATATATATATATATATATATATATATATATATATATATATATATATATATATATATATGAAAATAACATATGAGCGGTTACTATGAACAACACTTACAACAGAATTGGCTATTTACAAGGTTTCTGCATCCTTCGAAACAATAGCCCACGATCCATCTGTATGACGAGTTTGACGTGCGAAAATCCATCAAAGGGACCGGTTTTTAACCCTTTCACTCACTGCAGTGCTTGTCGAATCTGTGTTGCTTGAGGTTGAAGATTATGTTGGAATTCTATTGGTCTTACTCCAATAAATTCGAGCCCTCTCATGACTCTTTGCACCTAGTTTGTGGCGATACTTATTATTCTTTAATTTGTATTTTACTTGCCTTTTTCACTCATAGTCTGTTACATAAAGAATAAAGGATTGTAAGTAGTGTTGTAGTTGATACTAAGTATGCGAAGGTACTTACATAATATCTTACACGCCTTAAACTCATTTGCATTGCAATGTGTCTCAAAGTCTTTCCATTGCTCTTTTGTGATGTAACCTTTCATAAAGCTCCCAAGCTTAATGTCTGCATTAGGTGATTCAGGTAAAGGTGCACTTTCCTTAGTGATGAATTGGAGCGTGAAATTATAACTATCATTTCATTTTGGAAAAAATTGTTAAAAATAATCCCAACTTTCGCCTGTTCGCTCAAAATAATCCCAACTTTAGATTATTTTTAAATAATCTGAATTTTGGGGGTTATTCGCTTTAAACGGTCCCAACTAGTCATCTAACCTGTTATATCAGGTTACTAGGACATGTGGCACCACACGATTGGTTGACCTTTTTTTTTATTAAAAAATACTAACAAAATTAAAATAAACTCAGCCCCCACCCATGACAACCCTACCTACCACCAACCACGGGCTGCTTCCGGTGGCCCAATCCCTAACGCAAACCCAACCTCACGCTGGCGCCGGCTCCTAGACCCCCTCTCTCTCACGCCGGCGCCGGTGTTCCCACCTTATTTCCCCTAAATCACCTAACATCCACCGCAAAAAAAAAAAAAAAAAAAAAAAAAAGAAAAGAAAACCGAAATCTTAAAACAACCCTTAAATCCCCCCAATCTGCACTCCATCACCCTCGGAACTCTAGCGGCTAGGGTTCCGAGGGTGGAGGAGCGCCGATTGAGGGGGTTTGTGCGGTGGACTCTCTTTTTATGCGGTGGTGGTTTTGGGGTTTGTGAAAGGAATGGTGTCCTTCCAACAAGTGTATTATTCCGATAGAGGGTTCAGAATTATTGGATAGGTAATTCTTCAGTAAGGTCAAGTGATCGGAATACCTAGGTGGAGGCCGCTTCCGATCAGTAATATTAATGTACAATTAATATTACAACTTAATCTTGACCGAACCCTTCGGGTCTAACCCAATCGAACAACTGATCCGAGACGACGAGTCAATCCGAAGGATTTGATGAGTCGTCAGAGTTTTACGAATAAAGACGAAGGATATTGAGCTTAGAGCTTCGAGACCGAGCGTTGCAAGTCGAGTCGAATTTGAAATTCGACGAGACGTGAAATCAATCAAGTTACAAGTTCGAGCCTAGCCGTAGCCTCGCATTGGCCTAACCATGTGAGTGCTAGGATAGGCAAGACCCATCGCAATGCTAGTCGCAAGCCTAGCATGCTAGGTGTGCTAGGCCCATGCATGCTAGCTAGCCACCGCAAGCATTGCAACCTTGCGTGTGTGCTAGCACGCCATGCGCCCAAGCATCGCAAGGCTAGGCCTTGCTAGCATGCTAGGCGCTGGCTCAAGGCATGGCCTAGCTCTGCTTGCCTAGCCATCGCAACCACGCACCATCGCATAGAAGCATGCTAGGCGTGCTGCGTTATGCGTGATGCTAGGTAGTGGCACACACCAGCCCCAGCCATCGCTAGCCGCAAGCATCGCATACGCTAGCAGCGTGCTACGCTATGCATGCTTGCTAACCAAGCTGGGCCTGGCATCGCTGCACAGCATGCGTGCTAGGCATCGCATGGCAGCAGCCCTGCGCCTCGCACATCGCAAGCACCACACACTAGCCAGCAGCGTGCTGGGCTGTGCGTGTGTGCTAGCAAGCAGTAGCACGCTGTGCCTCGCATAGCAGCAGCGCCTAGCTTGCGTGGTCGCTAGCAGCATGCATACACTGGCTGGTTGCGCATGTGGGCTGGCTGTGCGTGTGGGGTGCTAGCTGGCTGGCCAAGCTGTCCAGCCTTGGTGCTAGGCGCCAGCTGGAAACCTTGGGAGCCAAGGCAGGCTGCCAGCCAGCCACTTGGATGGGAAAGGAGGTTTGCTAGTGGGGACCAAAGGGTGTGAGCTTTGTCTTGGGGAGCAAGGCTATGGTCCCCCCCTTTGGAAATGGTCCTCACCTAATCTCTCATCCTCCTTGTGCCACTTGTAACTTATTGATTGAATTGCAATTTTATTTTTACCTTAATTAAAATAAAATGGGAAAATTGCAAATCTCCCACATTGATTGAGAGTGGGAATTCAAGGTTCATTTCCATATAAATACCAAGGTTTTGGGATTTGGGAAGAACACTTGAGTGGAACTAAAAAGGCATCTCCTTAGAAAAGTGAGAAAACCTTAAGTTCGTAAAACTCTAGTTTTTATTGATCGGGTCCCGACTAACCTTTGGGACTTGTTACGTTCGGGTCGGGTTCGTGGGTACGAGCCGTCGAAGACCTTCGCATTTGTGGGGTTCAAGTTTTGAAGTAAGAGCTTGGGATTCGAGCGAAGCACGCGTCAAGGGTAAGAATGTCTTTTCTTCTCTCTCTTAATTGTTGTTTAATTAGTGATTGCATGCTTAGTCGCTTTAACTAGTGTGAGGGTCTTGGGTGGGTTTCCCTTCCGCGTAGAGTCGGACTCTACGAAACCCAACAGCGGTATCGGAGCCGCGCTCACTTTAATTATTGTGACTTATAATTAATTAAGGTGATTTAAAATGGATTTAAATTTCTGGTTATGCTTTCTAATTGGATTAGAAGCTCGTTTTAATTAGTTATTAATCTCGTATTTTTTACTAATTTGGCTTACGAGCCTAGATTTTGACTCAAAAATAGTGATTTTTGGGTGGAATCGATGTTCTAAATCGTTTCCGAACCTTTGGGGTTGTCCAGAAGCCTAAATCCACCCAAAAATATGTTTTTTGAGGGTTTTCTCGTTTTTGACGAAATTTTTTAAATCTTTTAACCTTGGTTTATTATTGCATGTTGAAGGTAGATTTAATGTATGTTTGCATCCCTAATCTACTGCAATTATAAACCTCATTAAGCATGTTTATGAAGTCATAATTGGTGCTTAATTTGGTGTGTTAACTTTTCACATAAACTTGTATTTTTCACATTATTGCAAATACATTGCTTTAAGTGTGAATGTTTATAGTAAACTTGCAATTTTGAAGCCCCCAAAATTTCAAAGATTCAATCTTTAATTGTTTATTTGGTTGGAACTTTGATTGCTATATTCCATGTTGAACTAATTTTTGGATTTAATCATTTTCGTGTTGATTAAAGTCCTTAAAGTTCAAAACTTGTGATTGAATTTTTTATTAATCTTCATATTGGAAGATGTAATTTTTCAGTTTTACACAAGTTATTGTTGGGAAAAATTTTCATTGGATGAAAGGGTTTATTTTTCCAACCCCTTTAATTTTGTCAAATCTCTTCATTAATTTACATTTGATTAAATTAATTATGAGTGTAGCCCTTCAATTTTTGTAGCATAAAGAAAGACCTAAATTGTTTTAAGAATGGTTCTTGATTAATTTAGGCTTGTGCACCATTAAAAAAAATTGAATTTAATTAAGTTGGACTTGTTTTAATTTCATTTTTAGCCTAAATTGATTCTAAAATAAATTTAGAATTAATTTTATGTCACACGAATAACGGGAATAAAATCCCGAGAAAAGGGACGCAAATCGAGGAAAAACACCCAAGCACCCCAAAGGCTAGCCGGGCTGCTCAAGCAGCCCACATGTGGCTACCTTAAGTGCGCACAAGGGTGCTCCACCTCACATTGTTGTTGCTGCTGTGTGGCTAGGCTCGTGTGTGTGTGCTGCTATGTGCGTGGTGTGTGGCGGATGGCTGCTGGCCGTGCTTGTGCATGCTGTTGGGAAGCGAGGCAGCAAGCCCCAGCAAGCCAACCACTCGCCTGCCAGCGCCAGCGAGCAGCCAGCATGCGTAGCACGCGCAACAAGCTGCTGGTGCCAGCAAGCGTGGCATGCGTTGATGGGCATGCATGTCAGCACCTAGCACAGGCAGCCGCATCTCCCAAGTGCTGCTAAGTAGCCATGGTGCGCATCCCACGTTTTTTGGGTGGGTCGATTTCTTGCTTGAATTGGGCTATCGGTTTTTGCAAAATTTTTCCGTTTTAATTTATTAATTATTTTAACGAGGCTAGGCCTTGGTTTTTCTGACTCTTGCAAAATTTTAATTTTGACAAAATTTGGGTTAACCGGCTTGATTAATTGGATTAATTAAGCTGGATGCGGAATTTAGTGGGAGCTTCGTTAATTGCATGAAATAATTGCATCTTAATCACATAAAAATGTTAAACAACTTTGACTAGTTTTAATTAGGCGCGTTAATTAGATTAACCACCTAAGTTAGTTACTAGTTCGTACGCGTTATGCATTGTTACTTGTTTTTCGTTGTAAAATGCATGGGCCATTCACATATAGTGAATGGATGAATGGAAGATATATTGTTTCACAAGTTTCGTGAAAATGGCAACTAGTGGGGCCCGAATAGGATAGTAAATACGGATTGCGATCCATTATGTATTTTTGTAAATCTAAATACGGTCTGCGTACCGTTGCGTATTTTTGTACCATAATATTTAGATTAATCCTAGTCCTAGTAGCTAGTAATTTTATTTCGGCGAAGATGTCTCAAGACGGCGATTCTATGAAGACGAGCCAAGATGAAGACTCTTGAAGATTTGAAGATTTCAAGGGGTCATGCTAGTTGCCAAATGCATCTTATTTCATGTTTTCTATATATAATTGTTCTTATATATGCGAATGATATGTTAGATGCATGTTTAGGTTTTCAAATGTTGCGATGATTAGTTGAGTTCACTTAAATCAACTAATATAGAAACCCTAGGTCCCTAAAATATTGAGCTAAAATATGTCATTCCAAGAACAACACTTACCGAACTAATGCGTGTATGTGATGGGCTACGCCAAAGCGAGGCATCACTACTTCCCTAAGAACGTAAGATATACAAGTTGTCTTGGTTAAGCTCAACGATATTGGTAAGGAGTCCTTAGATGTCGTGGCAATGGAGATAAAATGTCAAGGAAGCATTAGATGCGACGTTTTATCGAACCAAGAGTAGCTTGGAGCTATTAGCAATTGGATTGCTTACCCTAAAATATTAAGTGTTAAGACAAGCCAAAGCATGCTTAATCACTTTTTGATTTTTGGGATCTTGGAATCATTTTATTCTCGCCTAAAAGGGACTAATGTTAATGCGTGGATAAAAATGCTCAATAAGATTGGAAATTTGCATGAACGCTTTAAATTTCAAACTTATTGGTCTATGAATGGTTTTTCATTTCAAATTGTTTCAATTGTGGAAACATGTCTGCAAGTAACTCAAACAACCAGTTTTCATTACGCTCAATTCTCGACAAGGAGAGGTTGAGTGGGCCAAATTTTCTTGATTGGCAAAGGAATTTGCGTATTGTTCTCATGCAAGAACAAAAGGAATGCGTCCTTGATGAGGAAATGCCTGACACTCCCAATGAGGAGGTCACCCATGCTGCCCTTAACCGATGGCAAAGTGCCAATCGAAATGTCAAGTGCATCATGTTGGCCACTATGTCTCTGGACCTTCAAAAGACTTTCTTTGAAAAGGAGACGACTTTTGAGATCTATTCTGAACTTCAGAATATGTTACAAGAGCAGGCCCAAACTGAAAGGTTCGAAACCCACAGGCAGATCCTTGAGAACAAGCCTAAGAAAGGAGAGCCAGTTAGCTCGCATCTTCTTAAAATGATTAGATTATTTGAGAACATGGAAAGGCTTGATGCTGGGTATTCGACCGAGATGGCAATTGACATTATTCTCCACTCATTGCACAAAGACTATGATCAGTTCAAAATGAACTATTTATATGCACAACATGGAGAAAACTCTCACCGAGCTTCATAATATGTTGAAGCAGGCCGAGCAAACCCTCAAAGATGAGGGAAAGCATGACATGCTCATGGTGAGAAAAGGAAATCCATTTAAGCGCTCAGGCAAGAAGAGAAGCTTTAAAGGGAAAAAGAAGAAGAACTTTCCGCCTAAGTCAAGTGCTGCTAAGAGTGGAAAGGACAAGAAGATAGCCTCTTCTAAATCCGATTCCGAATGTTTCTATTGCAAGAAGAAGGGACATTGGAAGCGGGATTGCCTCAAATTCAAGGAAGATAAGAAGAACGACATTGTTTCTTCTTCATCGGGTATTTTTGTTATAGACTTAAACTTCGCTAGAAAAACATCATGGGTATTAGATACCGGATGTGGCTCACACCTTTGTTCCAATGCTCAGAGACTAAGGATAAATAGGAGGCTAGAGAAAGGAGAGGTCGAGCTTCGGGTCGGCAATGGAGCAAGGATGTCTGCCATATCCGTTGGAACTCCCAGTTTGTCTTTGCCCTCTGGGCTTGTTTTAGAACTTGACAATTACTATCATGTTCCTAGAGTTACCAAAAACATTATTTCAATTTCGACGTTGGACGCCAAAGGTTTTGAATTACGAGTTAAGAACAATAGTTGTTCATTTTATTTCGATAATGTTTTATATGGTAAGATATATTCAGAAAATGTTCTTTATGTGCTTTCTCTTGACAAACAAGTTTATAACTTTAATGATACCGCCAAAAGGGCTAAGACCATCGAGTCGAATCAAACCTACTTGTGGCATTGTTGTCTTGGCCACATTAATGTCAAACGCAACAAGAAACTTCTTCAAGAAGGTGTTCTTGACTCATTCGACTTGGAGTCGTTTGAAAATTGCGAAGGATGTCTATTTGGCAAGATGATAAAGAAACCATCCTCCAAGTTGGGAGAACGGGCAAGTGACTTATGGGGTCTAGTACATACGGATGTATGTGGACCAATGAGTACACCCGCAAGGCAAGGTTATCGATATTTCATTACCTTCACCGACGACTATAGTAGATATGGTTATGTCTACCTTATGTCGAATAAATCTGAATCTTTTGAGAAATTCAAAGAATTTCAGAGTGAAGTTGAAAATCAACTTGGCAAGAAAATAAAAGCACTTCGATCGGATCGAGGTGACGAGTATTTGAGCCATGAAATTTGACGATCACTTGAAAGAAAATGGTGTTCTTCCAGAGTTGACACCTCCCGGAACTCCACAATGGAACGGAGTATCCAAACGGAGGAATCGAACCTTGTTAGACATGGTTCGATCAATGATGGGTCTTAGTGAACTTCCTATCTCTTTCTGGGGACACGCACTTCTAACTACGGCACTAACACTGAACCGTGCTCCATCAAAAGCTATCGAAAAGACTCCATATGAATTATGGACAAAGAAACCTCTGAGGTTGTCTTTTCTTAAGATTTGGGGTTGTGAAGCATATTTCAAGAGATTAATTTCTGACAAACTTCACCCAAAATCAGATAAGTGTTTCTTTGTGGGCTACCCAAAAGAAACCAAGGGGTATTACTTCTACAATAAATCCGAGAACAAAGTGTTTGTTGCTCGTGATGGTGTCTTTTTTGAGAAGGAACACCTTTCGAAAATGACAAGTGGGAGGAAAATCGAACTCAACAAAGTTCGAGAGGTATAGCAACAAAGTCAACATGACAAAACTGACAATCAAAGTGCTTTAGAAGTAGTTGTTGACATTGGTCAGAGTCAAACCGACAATGCAAATGCTCAACCTATTATACCCTGTGTAGGTCGCAACGGCCAAGATCTCAACCAAACGGATACCTTGGTATTGTGTTAACCGAAGATCAAGACATCCTAGTTATGGATGGAGATGAGCAAGCGACATACAAACAAGCTATGACGAGCCCCGACTCTGCTAAATGGAAAGAGTCCATGAAATCCGAGATGGACTCCATGTCTCAAAATCAAGTATGGGACTTGGTTTATTTGCCCGAAGGTTATACACTTATCGGTTGCAAATGGATTTTCAAATTGAAAACAGACAAAGATGGAAATGTATCTATATACAAAGCTAGACTGGTGGCAAAAGGTTACAGGCAAATTCACGAAGTAAATTATGATGAAACCTTTTCACTAGTTGCAATGCTTAAGTCCGTCCGAATAATCCTAGCGATTGCTGCATATTACGATTATGAAATATGGCAAATGGATGTCAAAACCGCCTTCCTTAATGGGATTTTGGAAGAAACTGTGTATATGACACAGCCGGAAGGTTTTATTGATCCAAGAAATGCTGGGAAGGTATGCAAGCTTAAGAAGTCCATTTATGGACTCAAGCAGGGAAGCAGAAGTTGGAATCTGCGATTTGATGAAGCCATTAGTAAGTTTGGTTTTATCAAGAATCTAGATGAGTCTTGTGTCTACAAGAAGGTCAGTGGGAGTGACATCGCATTCCTAGTCTTATATGTCGATGACATATTACTCATTGGAAACAACACTAAACTGTTAGAGTCCGTAAAGGGCTGGCTGGGAAAGTGTTTTTCAATGAAGGACTTGGGAGAGGCACAGTACATATTAGGCATCAAGATCTATAGGGATAGATCTAAGAGGATGATTGGATTGAACCAAAGTACTTATATAGATAAGGTACTGGCACGATTCAACATGGAAGGGGCCAAGAGAGGGCACCTACCCATGTCCCATGGCATAACTCTCAACAAGAAACAGTGTCCACAGACACCTGATGAGCGAGAGAGAATGAGTCTAATTCCATATGCTTCGCTTATTGGATCGATCATGTATGCCATGACATGTACTAGGCCGGATGTATCGTATGCCTTAAGTGCTACGAGCCGATACCAATTAGACCCAGGAGAGGCACATTGGACTGCGGCCAAGAATATCCTAAAGTACCTGAAAAGGAACAAGGATAAATTCCTGGTCTATGGTGGCTGTAATGAGTTGGTTGTTGAAGGTTACACTGACGCGAGCTTCAAGACTGACAGAGACGACTCCAAGTCGCAGTCGGGGTACATATTCTGCCTTAATGGAGGAGCGTTTAGTTGGAAGAGTGTTAAGCAAAGCACCACTGCAGATTCTACAACTGAAGCCGAATACTTGGCAGCTATGGAAGCAGCTAAGGAGGCAGTTTGGATTCGTAATTTCATTGGTGAACTTGGTGTTGTACCCTCAATCAAGGGTCCAATAGACCTCTATTGTGATAACAATGGAGCTATTGCTCAGGCTAGGGAGCCAAGGGAACACTAGAATGTCAAACATGTCAAGCGGCGATTTCACATGATAAGGGAATGGAAATCCGAAGGTGAAATCAGAATTTGTAAGTTTGGAACGGACGACAATGTAGCCGATCCTCTGACTAAACCTTTGTCTCAAGTGAAGCACAACAAGCACGTTGAGGCAATGGGAATCAAGCACATTGGAGATTGGCTTTGATTTCCCTATATAGATGTTTTAATTAAACTCGATGTTTTAATGTAAAACACTATGTTAAACCATTCAATTTTGGAGCAATTAAATTTTCTACAAATTTATGATTACTCCATATCTATTTAATTGTGGTTTAGAATTATATAATGAGTCCATTAGATTTTGAGAATATTCAAAACAGGGTATCAAGACCATATCTTGGATAAAGAAACACCTGTTAAGTGAACATTGAATATTTTAATCGAAAATTATCCCTAATCGAAGTCATTTAAACGATGGACGATTAATGACCACTTAAGATTAGTGTGTAGTATGATTTATAGCACCGTTTCTTGTGCTACAAGGACATGATAGACATAAATCATTTGCACAGGTACTAGTTTGGAACTATACCGGATAGACCTATGAGAATACTATAAGAGATATCAAATCGTCATAAGTATATTTCTCATTATAGCTATCGGAACCTTTTTCCTCGACCATGAGTATTGCAAGTTCTCTTGTTTGAGTACTAGTCGTTTTGATGTTGTCAAATGTCTGCCGTAAATGGGGATTATAACGGCAGCACTCAGGCGACTAGGTCCTCTTAGTAAGGGAAGCTTATAGTACAAGACTGGGAATGTCCCCCTATTAACAATAGGGAATATGTATTTGTTGTTTACAAGGCCTCTCGATGAGCGAGACTGTGAAAATGCATGGCCGTGCTAAGATGGATTAGAAATTATCTGTTTATTGACAGTCGAACTCGGGAATGGAGAAACACTTCTGGACGTAATAAGGAAGACGAAGAATCTTACCTTATAGTTCATGAAGAGACATTAAGCGACATAGGAAAGGGGCTATACACACATTCCACACTTGTCCGTAAGGACAAGTGGGAGATTGAAAGGAATGGTGTCCTTCCAACAAGTGTATTATTCCAATAGAGGGTTCAGAATTATTGGATAGCTAATTCTTCATTAAGGTCAAGTGATCGGAATGCCTAGGTGGAAGCCGGTTCCGATCAGTATTATTAATGTACAATTAATATTACAGCTTAATCTTGACTGAACCCTTCGAGTCGAAACCAATCAAACAACCGATCCGAGACAACGAGTCAATCCGAAGGATTTGATGAGTCGTTAGAGTTTTACGAAGAAAGACGTCGGATATTGAGCTTAGAGTGTCGAGACCGAGCGTCGCAAGTCGAGTCGAGTCGAATTTGGAATTCGACGAGACGTGAAATCAATCAAGTTACAAGTTCGAGCCTAGCCGTAGCCTCAGATTGGCCTAGCCATGTGAGTGCTAGGCTAGGCAAGACCCATCGCAATGTTAGTCGCAAGCCTAGCATGCTAAGCGTGCTAGGCCCATGTATGCTAGCTAGCCACCGCAAGCATCGCAGCCTTGCATGTGTGCTAGCACGCCATGCGCCCAAGCATTGCAAGGCTAGGCCTTGCTAACATGCTACGCACTGGCGCAAGGCATGGCCTAGCACTGCTCACCTAGCCATCGCAGCCACGCACCATCGCATAGCAGCATGCTAGGCGTACTGCGCTATGCGTTATGCTAGGCAGTGGCACGCACCAAGTCCCAGCCATCGCTAGCCGCAAGCATCGCATACGCTAGCAGCGTGCTACGCTATGCATGCTTGCTAGCCAAGCTGGGCCTGGCATTGCTGCCCAGCATGCGTGCTAGGCATCGCATGGCAGCAGCCCTGCGCTTCGCACATCGCAAGCACCACACACTAGCCAGCAGCGTGTTAGGCATGCCGGGCTGTGCGTGTGTGCTAGCAAGCAGCAACACACTATGCCTCGCATAGCAGCAGTGCCCAGCATGCGTGGCTCGCTAGCAGCACGCATGCACTGGCTGGATGCGCATGTGGGCTGGCTGTGCGTGTGGGGTGCTAGCTAGTTGGCCAGTCTGCCCAGCCTTGGTGCTAGGCGCTAGCTGGTAGCCTTGGCAGCCAAGGCAGGCTGCCAGCCAGCCACTTGGATGGGAGAGGCGGTTTGCTAGTGAGGACCAAGGGGTGTGAGCTTTGCCTTGGGGAGGAAGGCTATGGTCCCCCCCCTTTGGAAATGGTCCTCACCTAATCTCTTATCCTCCTTGTGCCACTTGTAACTTATTGATTGAATTGCAATTTTATTTTTGTTTTAATTAAAATAAAATGGGAAAATTGTTGAGAGTGGGAGGTCTAGGTTCATTTCCCTATAAATACCAAGGTTTTGGGATTTGGGAAAAACACTTGAGTGGAACTAAAAAGGCATCTCCTTCGAAAAGTGAGAAAACCTTAAGTTCGTAAAACTCTAGTTTTTATTGATCAGATCTCGACTAACCTTCGGGACTTAAATCGTTCAGGTCGGGTTTGTGGGTACGAGCCGTCGGAGACCTTCGCATTTGCGGGGTTCAAGTTTTGAAGTAAGAGCTCGGGATTCGAGAGAAGCACGCGTCAAAGGTAAGAATGTCTTTTCTTGTCTATCTTAATTGTTGTTTTATTAGTGATTGCATGCTTAGTCACTTTAATTAGTGTGCGGGTCTTGGGTGGGTTTCCCTTCTGCGTAGAGTCGGACTCTACGAAACCCAACAGTTTGAGGAAGTGGGGAACAACCGATAGGGGAGAGGCGCCGTGGCGAGAGGGAGATCTGGGTGTGCGGCAAAGAGTAAGGGCGGGAACAAGTCGAAGTGGACTGATGGGAATGGTGGCCAGTGGGTGGTGGGTGGTGGTTGGGTTTTCGTGGCTGGGGTTTTTCTTATTTTTAAAAGTTTTTTTTAATTTTTTAACATATCAGGTGGTGAAACATGTCACTAAACAAAAAAAAAATTACCTCTTTAACAGGTTACCGGTCAACTGGATCATTTTGAGCGAATAACCCCCAAAGTTCAAATTATTTAAAAATAATTCAATAATGTTGGGATTATTTTGAGCGAACCTGCGAAAGTTTGGATTATTTTTAACAATTTTTCCTTTAATTTTGAGCTACAAGATATTTATATCTCAATTACCTTAGTCTCCTCCCATAAGTTTTGCTTTTGAAATTTATCCATCTTTGGATATCCCTTCACATTAATGTCAATTTTTTAGCACTAGTACCAAGTTGTTTCCCATAAGCAAGTTCCCTCTCTTCGGTAGGCATGTCAAACTCATCAAATTGGAGGAACATACGTGTAGTTCTTTGGACTTCTTCTTTAGATGGGCCTCGTCCCTTTCTTGTATATGATTTTCCATGGGAAGTGGAGGCATCCATGTCACCAGATTGTCCATGTTGAGCATGATCATCTATGTTTTCTTCCACTATTTTATGCCCTACACCTGCATGAGGAATTAAATTATAATGTAAACACTTTATAATAAAGCAAGTAATGATTTAAATATACAAATTTAATAATTTCAATATTTCTATTAAAAAAATGCACATTTATTGTTCAAGGAATTTGATAACACAAACCTCAGCTGTAGTACATCATAGGAACCTCCACTCCTTCCTCACGATCATACTCTTCATCATCAACAATATCTTCCCCTTATTGTAGAGGTTGCACTCCCATTGTTAAAGGTGGGATGCCATTAAACTGGTCATGCTCTTATTCGTCCACAAGAACTTCAAGAACTTCAACACCCACAATTTTACTTTTGCCTTCAACTACAACACGCCATTGCAGATCTATATTATCCTTGATGTAGAATATTTGTTTCGCTTGTGACGCTAATTTTAACACCCTAAAAATTCCTTCCTTTTAAAATACCTTCTTGACCTTTTTAAAATACAAAATAGGAAATTCTAAGACATTACCGCCACCATAATAACGGATAAGGCAATTAATCAAAGACACACAGCTGAAGTCTCACTTCAAAAACCAATTAACACAACTTTAAAAGTCAAACCAAATGGAAGTAAAATCAAACCAATGTCAAACGAAGTCAACCTACAACTTGGAACCATTGTAGGCCCTTTCAAAACCAAACTAAGTATATAAAACATTGCATTAGTCTCACAAGCAATCATAAATAATATTCAAAGCAAATAAAACACATCATATTCTTATGGAAACTAGACTAGGTTCGCTCTTTACTCATGCCTATCATGAATATGCTTCATCACCTGAAAAGCTTCTCTTTACTTTTTCCCCACTACTCGCCATTAAAAATGGGTCGTCGTAGGGCCAAGATAAAGACAAGGCCAAACAAACATACAACACACAATCAGCAATGCTGAGTACATAAGCGTAAACGAATCACACTAACATGCTTACATCCTAGCATCACACAACTTACCTTGTTGCACCTATTTACAAACATACAACATACAACACAATCAATGGATAATCAAAATTGCTTATTTAATTTGATTACGCATCGAACGGGTTTCCCACCAAATCCCTGCCCTAAATAAATTGCGATAAACTACTCCGGGAGCTAACCGAGTAGGCATAAATGCCACAGTAAAGTGACGGACCTCCTGCGCATAATAACAAAAGGAAAATACAACGTCTTGTATTCCTTGTAGAAGCTATGGCTAAATATAAAACCCCATAACTCCCCCCATGACAGAGGGTCTAAACACGGTCGTTAAATGCTTAAAACCTTATCAACAAAACTTATAAACACTCGACCAATCCTAAACGAAGTATAGGGTAAGTCAAGGATCAAACCATGAGGAATGGGAGAAAGGTTACTATAGCCTAAGGTCAGGCTATTTCGAAGAATAAGAAGGATGTTGAATATGATTAACTATGGTCACAAACAACTAGACTAAAGAGGGAATTCAATATCAAAAGCACTAAGGATTAGGGTCTACATACAATCTTGATAGTTATGCCAATTGAGGGGAAAATTGATTAACCAAATGTTGTAAAGGAGGATAGTAATTGCAATCAAGAGAATTCAAAAGGTTATCTCCTAGAAGTCAAGCTAGGTTTCCTCTGTGAATGACTAGCAAGAAGAATCACAAATCAAATTCAATCAATAAATGCAATCCCTAAATCAAGGGTTCATGTCATTAGGAATCACAATGCAGTCTAGCTTGAAAATCAAGGTTAGCTACTCCTTAACAATTCAACCACCTGCACAATTCTACCAACCAATTTAATCACATCATTTAATCAATCAAAATTCACCAATTAGCAATGATCCATCATTCATGTATGCTTCACCATCACCCTAGCAAGGAATCTACTCACTAAGCATGTTGAAATTAAAGAACCAAACTAAACTAATCATTAAAGTCATCATCATCATTGCAAATCAAACAATAAAGAATCAAACTAATCAATAAACTTGAAATTGCAACAAATAATAAAAATCAAATGCAAAAGATTGAATTAAGAAGAAGAAGAGTCTTACCAACTTTGATCAAATCAAAGAAATTGTGCTTGCATTCAAAGTAGAAGGAAATCAAATGTAGAAATCATCCAATTCTCTCAAGTTTCTCTCTCTAAAATCTAAGAACTAGAAAACAAACTTTAAAACTTCTCTCTTTAGCCTCCTTCAATGAATCAGTGAGAATTAACTCTCCCTGAAATAACTAACTAAGGAGAAATAAAGTAGACATCCAAAAGAAACTTGTACAGACGTGCTCTCTCTCAGAATGCGCGGTCACGAAAAATGGGGTATGGAACAGGGAGCTCAGGTGGCGCGCCCGCGCATGGAGTCTGCGCGCCCGCGCCCGATGAATGCGCGCTCGCGCCATTGGAACAGGGGACTTCCTCCGTGCGTTCTTCAATGCAAGAGGTGCGCTTCTCTTGATCGACATTGGGGATGGCAGTCCCAAAATGAGTTTACTGTGGGTTCAACATCATATTTTCATGTGAGCGCAGCATGAGGGCGCAAGCATCAAGTCTTGGAGTAAGCCATCCCTTGCTTTGGGAGCTATATGAGAGCTTCCACCTTGCACTTTGAGCATCTTCTAACTCGAGGAATCACCATGAAGGGCCTTGGACCTCACCTTAGACCTGAAAATAAGGGAAGGAAAACAAGTAAAAGAGAAAAGATGATAAATTCCACGAACATACAAGAAAAAGGTAGAAAAGACTAGAATGAGACCAACTAGAGAATAAAAGACTAAAACTAAGGGAAAAGGCATAAAGAAAGCTATTAAAGCAACTAAATCATCCCAAAATAATGCCATTTATGGCACTCATCAAACTCCCCCAAGCTAAACTTTTGCTCGTCCTCGAGCAAAAACAAAAGAAAGTAGGAGTAGGATGAAAGATTTATTCAAATAAGAAAAAGGAGAAAAAGGGGACAAGAATATACACTAACTCACTTTCATAGGAATCACGGTTGGTTTTAGCTACAACAAGCCCTTAAAACCCCAAAGTCGACAATGAGGACGAGTGAGGTCTCGTAAGGGTTTCCAAAGAGCTTAACCCATAACTCTCAAAGTAAAACGAGGCAAAGCATTAAAGGAAAAATAAAATCAAAAAGGAAAAATAACACAAATGGTTTTGAAATGGACCTTTGCAAATGACCAAATACAAATGAATGCACAACTTCCTAAACAAATAAGGGAATACACGTTCCAAGATACCCGAGGTTGATTAAAACATAAAATATGCTAAGCATAGAGAACTAATTAGACACAATTCACCTTCATCCCAAATAATCTTACCGCGTTCTCCTTACTAGTTTCAAATCCACCTTAAGTGAGGATCTCAATGATTCCTCGAAGGAACCGGAAAAGAAGAGATTCTAGGGCTACTCGACATCTTGACTATGCAAGCCGCTCCATAGGCTTGACTCCCATCTCCCTCCACCGACTTATGACTCAACCATAAAGGTCAAAAGGTTTGGAAAGGGTTATAACGTATAGGCAAAAAGGGTAAAGATAAGCTAAAATTTGAAAGTTGGTGGTATACCTAAATTGTGAAGCAAAGGGTGATCAATCCTCAACACTGTAATAAAGTAATCACCAAACAAAAACACCAACACCCCCAAGCTTATTCAAAGCAAAAATCACAAACGTATGTACAAAAAGAGTAAGAACGCTTCCCCCCAAGCTTAAATGGAGCATTGTCCTCAATGCTCTAAACTAGGGAGATCACACTTACATCAAAATATTTTTGCTTTTCATTTTTTTTTCATTTTTTTTTTTGGTTTCATTTTTTTCTTAAACATTTGCTTTTGCTCTTGATTATACTTTATTGCCTTGTCCTCGCCTCTTTTAACTATAGATGACTTTTTCAACTTGAATTCGCCATTATTCACACACTTTATATACAACACATACTTGCTTAGCAATAGAACCAAAAAACCATGCTCATATTCCCATAAGCACCAAAAAACTATGGACTAATTGCTTCACAAAAACCAAAGATGGGAGCAAATATGAAACAAATGGCTCAAAAGCTAGTGATATGGCTAGAAAAGAGGGTATACGGCTCAAATGGTTAGCAAGAAAGCAAATGTAAACCCAAAACCAAAAATATAAAATCCATTCCTAGAAAAGGAAAAATTACCACCCCAAAAAGATACCTTTGTCATTCTAAAATGGTTCGGTTGCGATCTCGGGAGATAAAAGTCAAGTTCTAGATAAAGTAAGCGATAGTCAAGGGTCCATGTACAGCTCAAACAATAAAGGTTGAAGGCTAGAAAAATGAAACCTCACATGGTTGTAGCAATAACTCACTATTAGCTTCAAATCCACTATAGGAAGCAACACCTTCTTACCACAAACAAGTAGACTAGGGCTTCAAGGTCCCAAAAGTTCTAAACACACTATCTTAGCGTACTCTATCCCAGAGTCAACCAAGCATATTCTCAAACCGTGCATACCATTACCATATAGGAAGTCATTCATTCAAAAATATAAGTCCAAATGGTATTATGTCCAATTCATAAGCGAATGTAATGAGAAAAACAAATAATGCCTCAAACAAAAATCTTTATGGAATTTTTTTATATTCAAAGGGAATAGAAAGAGAAAAGAAATGAAAAGAAGAAAGAAAAGGATAAGAAAAAGAAAAGAAGAGGAAAAGTAAAAGAAAAGCACAAAGATGCATGCAAAAGCATATAAATCCCAATCGACAAACAAGTGGTCATTCGTCTACAACGTCAATGACCCTAGACACCTTTACGGAGTTGATAGCAAACATCCTCGAATCGTTCAACTCTTCCTAAACTATTCATAATCTAAGCAAACAAGAAAGAATTAAAGAGAGAAAAATAGAAAGATTTCACCAAATGATCCAAGCTAGACTTTTAAAGGAAGCGAAAAGAAGCTTACACCTCCATGTTGCTCCAAGAAGCATAGCAAAATCTATATGGCAATGTGAGAAGGAAAATAGACTATACACAAAGAAAAATGTTATTAACTTCAAAACAAAAACGACAAAATAAAATTATACACTAATCTAAAAAGAATTTGGATTTGAGGGATTTGGATTCATGGGTTTGGATTTAAAGGGAGCATAATCATCATCATTCAAATCATCATACAAAATTATCAAAAATCATCATATCATCAAAGCTTCATCATCATCACAACAACAACCAACAAAAGCATCAATTGCAAAGGAGAAGCATCATGTAAAACCAACACAACAAGCATATAGACAACAAGCACGCTAAATACGCACACACCCGCCCCACAAATGAACAAGAAATCCCCTAAGCTAGAATGAAAACATCTCAACATCCCATCATACAAAGCAAATGATCAACAAATAAAGGGATGGAGGAAAAAGCACAATTAGGGGACTATTAGCTGCTAGGACCGACCCCACCATCATCATCTTTCCCATCATAGGAAAAGCTGGACAGGGGTCCATGAGGAACCCATCCCTCGGTATAACCGGGTGGCCAACCATAATGACCTCGAAAGTTGTATTGTTGCCAAGAGGTCAAGAAAGTATATTGCAAGGAAAACTCGAGGGGGGCGGGGTGAGTTGGATCGACATAGGGGTAGTTAGGATCACCCCTATAGTCGCTCCCACCGGGCACACGGTAATCATAGTTACCGTGCTAATCTGGAAAAGAGCGCAACTCGGTATTAAGTTGTTGCGGACCTTGCCAAAATGGATATGTAGGGTTACCATCACACCCCCAAGACGGTACGGGATCGTGTTGTGGCGGAAAATATGGATAATTAACCGCGGGGGTGATTTTGCTCGGTTAACGCTCGGATCAAACAAAGCTTGTTGTTGGAGAAAAATACTTTGTTACATCTCCATAAGCCCTTGCATGCTCTTCATTTGTGTGTGCATAGTCGCCAAATCTTGTTCGAATATGTCTTCCAAGCCAAGTTGCAAGCTCGTCATTTTTGCTTGCAAAGCCTCCAAATCTTGGTTGGAGCCTTGATGTTGTTGTTGTTATTGTTGTTGTTGTTGATCACCATCATTATCATACTCATCCTCCTCCGGTAACCGGTTACTTAAAGGCACAAACAAAAGATTCGGAGCATCCCTTTGCAAAGAGGTCAAAGAAGGGTTCGGGAGATAGCACCGACGCTCATGCCTCACTAACCAATCAACTACATCATCATCACCATTCTTTGCAATGAAGTTCAGTTGCTTAAATTAGGGGATGTCGAGGTAGATGTCGTTTGCATCACGAACGGGAGTACATGAAGCAAGGTAGCGGGAGTAAACAAGCCTTGAAACCAACCTAGTTACCATACTCCCACAAGTAATCTCGCCCGTTCTCCTTCCTCCCACCATAGATACACAACTCCTCATGAAGAGATGACCCATGTTTAACCTCCCTCGCCACTCTTCTCTTGTTTCTAACCAAAGAACCATCAACTCAATCTTGGACATTTTACCCAAATCTTGCTTGGGGAAGACCGAATACCCCAAAAGCCTATGAAAAACATGAAGACATGGTTGGTAAATGTCACTAGCCAAAGAGTAGTGAGCGGTAAATTGCTCCTTCCCCAAAATTGCATTCCACCAAGCAAACTCCACATACCCATTGAAATGTTCATGCTCAGGGAATAGAAGATCGGCATCGGGGTTAAAATCTAGGGCCTCATTGAATTCTCGGAGGGAAAAGGTATGAGGGACATTGAAAAGTTGGAAAGATATATCAAAGTCGGCATCACCAATTAGCCTGGAGTGGTAGAGAACGAAGCTAGAAACTCCCTTGTGGGCTCGACATATGTTCGGTAGGAAAATATTACAGATGTGTCTATCCGAAGGTTTCCAAAAAGCATCCACAAATCCTCATTTATGCCCAATTTGATCATGTCATCTCTATTATAATTGTGGGAGGGTCTAATGATTCTCTTTTTGATGTCGATGTGAATTAGTTTGTGCAATGGGTTTTGGAATTTTAGAGTTGGTAGAGGTAAGGGTTCATTGGGGTTTGTGTTTGAGGTTCATTTCAGGGCTCTTCAATCCTCACTTGGGGTTCCTTCCCCTTCCTTCTTTTCGAAGTCAAAGATCTCAAAATTCTTGACATAATTAATCAACCAAGATGAAAACCAAACAACTCAATTAAGCAACCACAATCACCACCTACACCAATATTATCAACACCACAAAACTACCACACCAATCAAACCAATGAATACCTACTTCAAAACTTCACCAAAATCTCACCAAAGATGAACAATAATGATAAACAATCAACAAAAACAAATGTTAAGCATGAAAGATTAGTAAACAACAACAACAAGAATCAACATTATCAATTCAATCAACAAAATACCTAAAATCAATACTACTACTATTCACAAGTATGAAACAATCAAATTCTCATCCAAATATGATAAAACAAGCTAAAATAAGAGTAGAGAAGATGATTATACCATACAAGAGGCGTGATTAACCAAGTTTGGAGCACAAATTTACCAAAATTTGAATTCCCCAATTTGCTCTTCAATTGAAATTGAAGCTCGAAGAAGAAGAAATGGTGAGTAATAGTATGGAAAGTGGTTAATTTGATGTTTGGGAAGATTTGTGGGTTAGTGTTTGAAGTGTAGAGTGAGAAAGAGTATAAGTCGAGGGTAAGAACAATGAGAAATGAGGAAAAATAAAGGAAAGAAGGAAGCAAAGGCCTCAGCTGGTCTCGTGCGCGCCCGCGCGTGCCACTTGCGTGTCGCGCTCTCGACTTTTTCCTTGGAGCGCCTGCACACCTATTCCACGCGCCCTCACTCCCCTGCTTTGCTTCTTTCTCCTTCCTAAAACCTTTTTCTAGCATTCTTAATTACATTTACCTTCCATAAATAGCTCAAAACAAGGAATATTAAGCACAACTATCACTATAACCACTAAACACCTCCAAATGATGCTTCATGCTTGACCAAATGAATCCAAATATCATGAAAATAACCCTGTAAATACAAACACAAAAACAAGTGAAGAAAAGAAAAGATAAGAAAAGAGAAATGAAAATTAAAATGAAAAGAGAAAAGTTAGAGGGTCGGGTTGCCTCCCAGAAAGCGCTTGCTTAAGGTTCTTAGCTCGAACCTACCTCCAAGTCATGGAGGGTTAAAGAAGACCACCTTATCCAAAGTGGTGGAGAGGAAAAAGTCATTGCCAAGCTTGGGCAAAACCACATCATGAGACATATCATCTTACGTCATAAAAACCGGATCAAGCTTGTTATGCTTCAACTTCTCTTTCTTTTTCTTGGGAATTATCTTTCTCTTCTTTGTTTTCTTCTTTCTCGGGGAAAAGAACTCCATACCATCAATGCCACTACTCATATCATCATTCAAAGCAAGTCAAAACCAATCCGACATCCCAATCACATCCTTAAGCTATGAGGTCTCTTTCTTGCCATCACTAACCAATTTGATATCAATGCTTATAGAAGCATTGTCACAACCTTCAATGACATCATTAGTAGGCAAAGAAAGAGTGCAAGAAATATCATTCAAATGAAGCGAATTAATGCACATAATTCCTTGCACAAAAGAAAGGTATTCATGCATGGGTTTAAGCTTGAAACTAACCAAATCTTTACCAACACACAAGGTAATAATGCCACCTTTCACATCTATCAAGGCACCCGAGGTTGCTAAGAATGGTCTCCCTAGAATTATAGGAATGTTGTCATCTTCAGAAATCTCTAGCACAATGAAGTCAACAGGGATAGTGAACTCTCCTATCTTGAGGGGTACAACCTCAATTCTATCCTTGGGGAACTTAATAGAACGGTCGACCAATTTTAGGGTCATGTTGGTTGGGAGGAGCTCACCTAGCTTAAGATTTTTGAAGACGGAATATAATATTATGCTAACACTAGAACCAAGGTCACAAAGAGCATTTTGAAACACTTTTCCATTGATGTTGCAAGGTATTGAAAAATTGCCCGGATCTTTCATCTTCTTGGGTAAGTCATTGTGGATAAGAGCACTACAACACTCCTCAACCTTCACCGAGTCAACCTTATTACAATATCTTTTGCCACTCAAGATTTCCTTAAGGAAATTAGAATAGTTTGGCATTTGTTTTAAAGCATCGGTGAAAGAGATAAAAAGATGAATTTCCTTAAAAAATGTCAAAAAATCTTCCAAATTAATCATCAATCTTGCTCCTCAAGAACTCTTGCGGGTAGGGAAGTTTGGGTTTGATCACATCATTTTGCACACTCTCTCCCATCTTGACCTTCTCATTAGCAACCTCACACTTTTTGCTAGATAGGTTATGCTCATCATCATTGAATGAATCATTCACCGTCTCACCTTCTTCACTCTTCCTAGAAACACTCTCTTCATGGACCTTACCACTCCTAGTAGTGATAGAATAGACCGGTTTCTTGGGTTCAATCCCTTGAGAGGATAGATAAGTAGGACTAGTATTCTCAGAGTGTTAGCTAGATGAGTGATTTGAGTTTCAAGCATCTTGCTATGTGTCATCATTTCATTGAATTTCTTATCACTAACCGTCATGTATGTGTTCAAAATCTTGGTTTGATTTTCAATTATCTCTTCCAAATTAAACCTAGAAGAAAAAGAAGGTTGAGCATAGGAATTATCACCTTGACCTTAGGTCTTTGGAGCAAAACAAGGTAGGGGGCCTCTTTGAGCATTGTTTTGAAAATTTCCCCTATTTTGATTGTTCCAATTACCCCTATTTTGATTTTGGCCATAGCTTTGATTATGGTTACCATAACCTTGATTGTAATGACCATAACCTTGGCTTTTATTTTGGCCACTATAACCTTGGTTGTTATAGTTACCTCGGAAACCTTGGTTTCCTTGGTTCCTATAACCACTACCTTGGTATAGTTGTCAAAATTGTCTTGGTTGTGATAGTTCCTATTCCCTTGGCCTCTTTGGTTATCAAACCTTGAGCCATTGTTGTTATTAGACACATAATTCACATGCTCATTCTCATTACTATCAAAATCATCATATCCATCCGAAAAAGCATGAGGGCAAATAGAAAACTCATGCTCATACGAACCTGTATGCACCTGGAATTTGATAGAGGCTTTCCCAAGCTTCATAGAGGCTTTCATTGGATCTTTGCTTGAAACTTTGGTTAAGTTCTCTTGCCTCTGCCGTTTTTTTTTAGGAGTAAAATAGGGATAGAAATTCCTTAAAACCTCATCCCATGTCCTCAATGAGTTCGGCTTGACTTCTTTATCCAACCATTCCAAGGCACGCCCTATAAGAGAGAAGGGGAAGAGCTTCAAACGAATGAATTCTTGTGAAACTCCGTTCACTTTGATAGTGTTGCAATACTTCTCAAATTCTTTGAGGTGGTTAAGAAGACTCTCGTGCTTGACCCCACTAAATTGTCGCTTCTCTATCAAAGTGATCATTATCGGTCTAATTTCAAAATCATTCGCCGGTGTTGTAGGTGGAGCAATCCCGCTCTCTATTTCCGAAATAACACTGATCACTTTGATAGAGAGACGACAATTTAGTGGGGCCAAGCACGAGAGTCCTCTAAACCACCTCAAAGAATTTGAGAAGTATTGCAACACTATCAAAGTGAACGGAGTTTCACAAGAGTTCATTCGTTTGAAGCTCTTCCCCTTTTATCTCATAGGGCGTGCCTTGGAATGGTTGGATAAAGAAGTCAAGCCGAACTCATTAAGGACATGGGATGAGGTTACTAAGGAATTTCTATCCCAGTTTTACTCCCAAAAGAAAACGGCGGAGGCAAGAGCACTTATCCAATGTTTCAAGCAAAGATCCAATGAAAGCCTCTATGAAGCTTGGGAAAGGTACAAGGACTATCAAAGGGGGTGTCCTCACCAATTCCTACCTACCAAATCATTCAAATCTTTTATGGTGGTCTAAGCCCTCAAGGGAAGTCTTGTCTTGATGCGGGAGCCGGAGGACCCTTTATGAACAAAACGGAAAAGGAAGTTGTGGATATCATTGAAGATGTAGTGAGGAATTACATGGATTGGCAAGACGATGAGCGAGAATCAACAAGAAAGAGGGGCTCTACAGTTTACTTCGTTGATCACCTCAATGCCATCAACAACTTATCCTCACAAATCTCAAATCTAGGGAAGGAGATGACTTACATCAAAGCCAAATTGGAGAGTGCTTCATCTCTAACACCTACTTTTCCTTCCCAAAGTAAGGGGAGAGGTACATCTTCCAACTCTACTCCTCTTTCTACTTCCAATAACATGCCTAGTGGATGCTTGTTTTGTGATATATGTGGTTCGTATGAGCATGATTCTTCTAATTGCCCTCATGATTTTTCAGATGGATATGATGGTTTTGATAGTAATGAGAGTGAGCATGTGAATTATGTGTCTAATAACAACAATGGTTTAAGTTTTGATAATCAAAGAGGCCAAGGGAATAGGAACTATCATAACCAAGGCAAATTTTGACAACTATAACCAAGGTAGTGGTTATAGGAACCAAGGAAACCAAGATTTCCGGGGTAACTACAATAACCAAGGTTATAGTGGCCAAAATCAAAGCCAAGGTTATGGTCATTGTTTCGGGGTTTTTTGTACCTGCAAAACAACGGAGACTCCGGTTGGGTGGAGTTCCACCTCCGATGATCAAGTTAGAACGTGTTCGGAAAATAAAAAGTGCGGAATGTAAAGTGGGATCAGGTTTCTCTATGGTGAGAAACGATCATCCTGCTATCATAGACAGCCTCAATATCTGAGTATTTACTCTCGTAGTTTGTGTGAATTGAATGTGTTGAGTGTGTTTCCGTGGTGGAAACATCTCCCTTTTATAGGGTCTCGAAATGCGTGCCCAATCCTAGGTTACGGAAACCTAGGACTGATTGGGCTACCTAGGAGTTTGGGCCTTTGAAGGCCGCCTTTCCTAGTTGGATATCTATCTGCCATGTGTCGAGCCCTTATTGGTCCACTTAGGGCTCTCCTTAGGTTGTCATGTGGCAGACTCTTATTGGTCCACGTGGCGGACTCTGATTGGTTTACATGGCGAACTCTGATTGGTCCACGTGGCGCACTCTGATTGGTCGGTCCACGTGGCGGGGTAAAAATCCCCTAATCATTTGCCCTTCAAAAGGGTGACGTGGCTTGCCACGTGGCGCCTGTGACATGTGTCATATGCGGATGGGCGAATGTTTTTTTTTTTTTTTTTAAACATTTTTCAGGGATGCCCCTTGAAATTCTTACCCCCTATATAAAGGTCATGCCCCAATCATTTTTCGCACATTCTCAAGATTTTCGGACATAGAATCTTTGACTTTTAGGAAAGAACTTGTCTTTTTCTGAGAAAAGCACTTGTCGCCTGCTACCTGACCACCTGTTTCCACAGTCGCCCAAGACTTTTTCCAAGCGCGTACAGTACCTTTAAACTAAAGGTAACCGCCTGCTTTTCTCTCGTATTTTATTTTGTTTCTTTTCTTTTTGAAAATGGTTTCCCAAAAGCACACGACACGGCCTAGGTTAGTGATCAGCCGGTCACCGGGGACGGCTGAATTTAGAACTAGGAGTGCCGACTTCCCCTTGTTGGACCAACCTTTGCAAACTTATCCGAGTCCGACTGTCTTTGTGTCTGTGAAGGACACCATAGCTAGAATTAAACAAACAGTCAGGCAACAGAACCCGAATGGCTCCTTTACGACACCTGTTAGCGAAATCTTTGACGTGCTACCTAGCACCCCAAGTACCCCCAATGATTCTATTTTTCAAGAATCAGGAGAGGAGTTTGTGAGTGATGCCTATTCGTCAGGCCCCTCAAGCGGACCCTAGGTCCGATGGCTCAGACAGTGAGTCCGAGCCTAGTACTTCTGGCAGATCCACCAATGACTCCGAGGAAATGCGCTCTTGGCTGGAGATAGCGAGAGAGTCCCTTTTTGTAGAAAAGGGCGAGGGGCTGGGCCAAGCCGTCTGCTTCTCGTTGAGAGCAGTTTGCTGCTTACTATAGTCACGTTCCCTCGGGCAGGCGAAAAGCTATGGCTGACAAGGTGGGAAGTTTTCGAGCTGATCATGTCTTGGGACATGAATTCATTTTGTGCGTGCCAGATGCCGAGGAAACCGTAGTCTGGTCAGAAGGGTCCAGCTACGAGGACGAATGCTTTGGCTGTTATGAGGCGGCCATTCAAGTCGGTCTTAGATTCCCCCTCCATCCAGCCGTAGAGTGAATTTTGGACGGATACCAACTGGGTATCTGACAACTGGCCCCAAACTCTTGGGTAAATATCTTGGGCTACGTTGCCGCCTATGAAATGCTGGAGGTGGATCCTAGCTTCGAGGCGTTCACCCATATGCATTATCTCAGCCGGACCCCTAAAGCAAGCGGGTCTGGATGGTACACTTTGTCTAGCCACAAAGGCTATATGATGACAATAGGAAAGGAGAACAAGTGGAAGGATTGGAGAAGCAAGTTCTACATTGTCTCTTCTCCTAACAAAGTGAAGAACAAAAAATACAAACGGTGGAACCGGAACCCTCCTCTGCTATCACGCGGATCTGAATTGCCGCCTGTACCCAGAAAAGCCAGGGAGGAGATCTTGGACAAGGGCTTCTTTAAAGTGACCATCCGGCCCAATGAGGAGAATGGGGTGAAAGAGGTCATTCCCCAAAGTTACCTTCCCCGATATGACTGGTTGTCTGATGGGGATTATTTGGCCGCCTGCGATGTAAGTGTAGAAAGGCCGAGAGGCAGTCAACCGACTGTGTTTAGATTTTTAGCAAGACTTAATCGTTTTGTCCCACTTACTTAACCATTTAATTTTTCTTATGCAGACAAAGCAATGGAGAAGCTCTCGTCCACCAAGAAACCAGCCACCTATTACCGCTCCCTTTTGGGCAAGCAGAAGGGCGAGGAGGCGGATGTCGTGAAGGCGTCCAAGGTAAGCCATTATCTTTAATTTTGGCTACGTTTTGATTTATTTTTCCCGCCTGCTTCTTAGTCATTTTGGTTTATGTGCAGGGCGTTTCATCCAAACCTTTCCTATCTTCACAGCCGGACTCGAAGCTTTAGAAGCAGATGGTCGGCAATGTGTCGACTCATGGCAAGCCCAGAAAACATGTGGCCCATAGGTCAGGAAGGACCCATCCTCCTAAGTCCCCAGCCGGCCCTGAGAGTACCTAGCCCCAAAAGGAGAAGGAGGCGGCCGAAGGTATTACAAGCTTTAATCCTTAGCCTTACCATTGTAGGGTCAAATTCAATCAGCAGTCGACCACTACCTCTGAAAGCAACCGGTCTATAGGTCGAATTTACACCAAGTATTTAAGTGTTGATTATGCAGTTGCCCCTCAAAGGCCAGATCTTCAACAACTGGCCAAGACTATGCTGAGGGCCATCTCCCTTGAGGACAGGGAGTCGGTTAGAGGAGTCGGCACCCTCAACCTTGATTCCGTTCTCACTCTTCTCACTGAGGTATTTTAACTTGTAAATTTTACATTTTTTTTTTCACGCAACTCTTTGAACCGCCTGTACTAATGTTTTCTCCTCTTTGTCGAATGTAGTCTATGCTGCAAGTGCATGGACTTAGAAAACCAATCAGCGAGAAGACCAATGAGGTAACAGCTGCAAATGCTCGCTCTGCCTCTTCTCCAGACACGGCCATGTTTCAGATTGCTCAAAATGAATTATTGACCACTGATATACTATATTCTCAGGCGACCGCCAATTTGTAGGTCAAGGCCAACTTGGACGCAGCGAAGAGGCGGGTCTCTAAGAAGGAGAATAAGGTCAAGGACCTCAAGGCTAAGCTTGAGCCCCTTAAAGAGGCGAACACAGAAGCAGTCGGCCTCCGCACTTAGGTGGAGAAACTCAAGGCCAGGCTGCAAAACCAGGAAGTCTAACTCGCTAAGAGGTATACTTCAAGGGCTGAGGAGGAGAAGGAGGCCTTGGTTAAACAAATGGTGGAGGATTGCGATGTCATCATGGAGACTCGCCAAGAAGTATACTTGGGGGGCTCTTTTCCCGGATTCCAGCTATGACGGCTGGAAGATTTGCCGCCTCCTCCAAAGAATACAATGACAAACTCTTGAATCAAGCTCAAGAGGAAGAAGAGGAGGAGGAGTCGCTTGATTCGACCGAGGGATCATCCGGGGGGTCCGATTAGGAGGAGTAGCAGGATGCTGAAAAGGACCAGGAGCCGGCTGGGGAAGAGAAGGATGCGGTGCTGATACTGAGAAGCTGTTAGGTTTCGCAGCGTCCAACGCTACGCAGAAGAGAAACCCGCCCAAGACCCGCTCACTAATTAAAGCAACTAAATATTTAATCACATAATTAACAACATAAAAGAGAGAAAGGGAAATGACATTCTTACCCTCGACGCGTGCTTTTCTCCTATAGAGCTCGGACTTCAATGCCTTAGCTCCGCAAGCGCGGGAGCCTCCGACGGAGTCCACCCTCGAGACTCGACCCGAACGGTCTCTACCCCGGAGGTTAGCCGGGGCTAGACTAAGATAAGACTAGAGTATTACGAACTTAGAGGTTTTCTCACCTAAAGGGAGATGCCTCATTGAGTTCAACTCAAGTGGTTTTTCCCAAACCCAAAAATTGGGTATTTATAGGGAAAGGAGACTCGATTCTCCTTTCTTCCATCAATGTAGGAGAGTTGCATTTTCTCCAATCATAATGAAAACCAATCAACAAGCTCCATGTGGCAAAGGGAGGGACAAGGTTGTTAAGGACCACCATAATTTTATTTATTCCTTTTGTTTTGTTTATCTCAATTATGAGTGAGTAGTCGTTTTCTAGGGCTAAGTGAGGGAAGCCATGTTTATACCTTGATTATTTGTGCGTGCTTATTTATTTATAAATTTATGAATTAGGATTTGAATGATTCCAATTGATTTGTGCTTTATTGTTGATTCATGTAATTGGCCAATATCATGAGTTGATTATTTAGCTAATAAAAATAAGAACTGAAAGATCATATTTTTAGAGGCTTAATTACAATTGGCGAATTTGATTATGTTAGCGACCGAACTACATATGTTAATTCGTAAGCGTTAATTCGCGACCGTAGGATTAACATGTGCTTTAATTATTCTACCTAGTTTATTTATTAATGAATTGTTTGCATTTCTTGAATTGGTATAAGCATGGTGGACCGAACGTATGCCCTAGACCTTTATTTATTTGAGAACAACCTTATTTTTATTATTGTCCTAGTTTAGTTAATTGATATCAAATCACTCTTCGTTAATTGAAATAGTTTATAATTATTGGGCAAAAACTAATAGAACCTATCTCCCTGTGGGATTCGACCCGTATTTGCTAAGTCTCTGCTAACAACAGACACCATGCACTTGCGGTATAACTTTTTATTCATCAAGTATTTGGCGCCGTTGCCGGGGAGACGGCTAGATTCTATTAGTTTTAGTTTGATTATTTGAACTAGCTCCAGTGTCTCATTGGAACTTTTAGTTCCAATTGGGACATTCTCGTTGTTTTCTTTTCTTTTTGTTTATGCCCAGGGTAAAACGAACAGGTGACTTGATCCGTATGGATCCAGACTTGGACAAGACCCTTAGGCAACTCAAAAAGCAAGGGAAAGGAAAGCAGAAAAAGACCCACTCGCAGAAGAGTCCTACCACACAGTCTGACATACAACGAGAGATGGCTGATAATAGGTCCCTTAATTCTTTCAGGGTACCATCCCAAGATGGCATTCCAATGGGTCTCAAAATGCCAAGAATCACTGTAGAGAACTTTGAAATTAAACCTGCATTGCTCAGTATGGTCCAACCAAATCAGTTTAGCGACCATCCTACTGACGAGCCAATTAATCATTTGCAACGATTTCAATAATTATGCTCCACTGTTCATCACAAAGGAGTCACTCAAGATCAATTGAAAGTGATGCTGTTCGGATTTTCCCTTCGAGATAGAGCTTAAAAAGTGGTTGAATATTGTCAAGGAGACGGAGTGGAGCAAGATTTCTTAAGCATTCCTCAAAGAGTATTTTCCCCCTGAAAAAACTAAAAAGATTCGACACCAAATATCAACATTTTCTCAAGAGTCGGGGGAATCTCTTAGGGAAGCATGGGATAGGTTCTTGGATCTTCAACAATAATGCCCTCATCATAACTTTGAGAAGTGGAATGTTGTTCGTATCTTTTATAACGGACTAGAACCAGAGACCAAATGTCTTGTTGACTCAGCAGTAGGTGGTGTGTTCCTTGACAAAACAATCGAAGAAGGGTGATTTCCTCGTTAATCTTGCAGCCAACCACTTCTCATCTCCAAGGACGCGAGCTAAGAAAGGGAAGATGGAAGTTGAAGCCTATTCAATTTTAACATCTCAAATGGCTCAATTAACTGCAAAGATTGATGCATTACATGACACTAAAGACTCCTCTCTTGTATCTGTTAATGCTATGTCTTCTTAACCTTTGCAAACTAATTTTTTTTGTGAATTGTGTGGTATATAGGGTCACTTTGGATATCAATGTGCTCAGAATTCTCAAGACACTAATCAGATGGAGCAAGTGAATGCCTTTCAACAAAGGCAACCAAATGACCCATATTCTAACACATTCAATCCAAGTTGGAGGAATCATCCCTACCTTTCATATAAAAGCAATAATGTTCAAAATCCTCAACCACAGCAGCAGTGGTCACAGCCTCAGAACTCTCAACCTCAGCAATATGTTGCAAGGCCTCCATTCAATCAACAAGGAGCCTCTTATCATGCTCCTCCAGGATTCAATAGGCCACCTCAACAACAACCTTCTCAAGGTAATGCTAGCACTCAAGAGCTCACTATGTTTGACCTCATGAGAATGATGGCATCCATGAAGTAAAGCACTGAAGATAGCATCAAGGAGTTGAAAAACACGACAAAGCATTTGGAGAACCTACTCGCACAACTAGCAGGTACCAACATCCAAAGGCAACCTGGCCACTTATCGGGACAACCCGTCCCTAAGGAGACTGCCAATGCTATCGCTACTCGTAGTGGTGTTAGCTATGAAGGGCCCCATATGCCTAATGATGATGCGAATCTTGAGAAGGAGAAGAGTGATGGTGTAGAGGAGACATTGGATAATTTTCCCACCTCGAATGATGGTAAAGCTAAAGCAAGTGATGCCGAGAAAAAGAAAAAGAAAGGTTCCGAACCTCCATCCATCAAGCCAAAGCTACCATTCCCACATCGGATGCAAAAGACCAAGGTAGATCAACAATTTGGTAAGCTCTTGGCTATGTTCAAGAACCTTGAGGTAAAAGTTCCTTTTACTGATTTGGTTTCTCAAGTTCCAATGTATGCAAAGTTTTTAGAGGAAATGATTACTAAGAAGAAAGACTTTGGTGGTGTAGAAACACTCGCTCTAACTGCAGAGTGTAGTGTTATATTACAAAATAAATCCAAAAACTTGATGAATAAAAAGTTATACCGCAAGTGCACGGTGTTTGTTGTTAGCAGAGACTTAGCAAATACGGGTCGAATCCTACATGGAGACAGGTTCTATTAGTTTTTGCCCAATTATTATAAACTATTTCAATAAACGAAGAGTGATTTGATATCAATTAACTAAACTAGGACAATAATGAAAATAAGGTTGTTCTCAAATAAATAAAGGTCTAGGGCATATGTTCAGTCCACCATGCTTATACCAATTCAAGAAATGCAAACAATTCATTAATAAATAAACAAGGTAGAATAATTAAAGCACATGTTAATCCTACGGTCGGAAATTAACGCTTACGAATTAACATATGTAGTTCGGTCGCTAACATAATCAAATTCGCCAATTGTAATTAAGCCTCTAAAATATGATATTTCAATTCTAATTTTTATTAGCTAAATAATGAACTCATGATATTGGCCAATTACATGAATCAAACAATAAAGCACAAATCAATTGGAATCATTCAAACCCTAATTCATAAATTTAATAAGCACAAATAATCAAGGTATAAACATGGCTTCCCTCACTTAGCCCTAGAAAACGACTACTCACTCATAATTGAGATAAACAAAACAAAAGTAATAAATAAAATTAAATTCTAATTAATAAAATAAAAGACGAAAGATTGAATGAAATACCTCAAATATCGAATTAATGAAGAACAATAATCTAGGGTTCAACAATGGAGAAGAAAACTAAAAGAACGTTCAAGCATAAAATAAAGCATAAGAGAAGAAATAAAATCCTCTCAAGTATTTATATTAAAGCCTAATTCTAAGCTAATTAAAATAGAAATAAATAAATACATATATAAGCTAGAATATTATTGGATGATAAGCGATGATGTGGCATGCAAAGACAAAAGATGAAGGTGAGTTGTTGCCTCATCGTTGCTCGGGATTTGCTAAGGTAGCTCGTGGCTCAAGATCACTCACCAAAACCTGCGGGCGCAAGTTTGGCTGCAGCCTGGCAGCAGCATCAGGTGCCTTCGAGTGGGCGCGGGACAGACCCACAACTATATCCCTTAGGTGGCTGACTGCATCGCTTGGATTCAAACGCCTATAACTTTTAGTCTAGGAAGCTTCTTGGGGCGTGTGACCTATCATTAGAAAGCTCTTCAAGTTTAGTTTCCAATTCAATTTGAATTACTTCAATTTGATTTGTAAAACTCAAGTTATGATCAAAAGAGTGAGCAAAGATCATTTTTGACACTTTGTAAACCATCGTTTTTCTTCGTTTTAAACTCAAATTCATTTTCGAAAGATGCATAGCGACCCTTGTGGATGCTATATTCATTTCCCATGAATAAAATCCTTAAAGACAACATCCACGAGCATAAATCCCTCGATCAATGAACTCGATCCATCGATTTCCATTCAAATATCATCCGAATCATCTCCAAACACTTCGAAAGCATCCAAATGACTATGAAATCACCTAAACATTAAGAAAAACACAAATGGAGCGTAATAGAGAAACATATGGCAACTTATGCGGACACGACTCTAAAAACGACTAAGAAGGCTAAGAAAAAGCTATAAACTAGCATGAACGTGCCTAAAAAATCTATATAAATATGATTCATCAAATTCCCCCAAGCTAAACCGTTGCTTGTCCCTAAGAAACACTAGACTCGAGACGGAGAAACAAGACAAATAAGACCTCTAGGGAACCAGAATAAGATCGACTCAACTCTCGAGCAAACAATCAAACCAAAGTTAGCGATTCAGAAATCTGGCTCGGATACATATAGAACCACGTAGCATTCATAGTCCTGCAATTAACTCACCAATCTAGAGCCCACAAACAGTCTCTTTCCAAGCTAGTCTTCGACGATTTCCTGTAGATATGCTGAAGTCGAGCACGAGAGGTGCCCCAACCAGCTTAGGGTTATAACCATGTCGACTTGGAATGCAACAAATACTCTTTAACTTTGACACAAAACTCGGTCCACTCAATCATAACTTATACATGAAGATCAAAAGGTCTTTAAAAGGGTTGTAATGGGGCTAGAGTGAGAGGTAGGATATACATTTTGGGAAATGTGAGAGATGAGCTAGCTGGGAGAGTGGTAATGATAGTCCACAATAACAACACAACCAAATGCATGTCAAGGATAACCTCGTTTAGCATCTAGCCTCTCCATACACCATAAAAGCCAAATCAAAAATCATTATACACCAAAATAAATTGATTTTCTCTTCTTCCTTTCTTTCTTCAAATCTCTTTTTTTTTTTCTTTAATTTATATATATATTTTCTCTTTTTCATTCCTTCATTCTCTCTCTTTTTTAATTTTTCATACCCCATTTATTCTGCTTTCTTGTTTTTTTTTTCTTTTCTTTATTTTTTTCCATTTTTTTTTGAATAATAACTTTGAACTTCCATTCACAATCTCCTTTATTGAACCACAAACCAAATATTTAGCCAAATAAAAATCACAAATCGTAAGATGGACCACTCCCCCAAGCTGGGCTTGGGATTAGTAACCAATTGAGGCCGAAGGCTTGTAATATGGCTAATTCAATGAAGGGTAAAGCTCAACATGGGTAGCAATTAGGGAGCAAATGTACAAAAATAACTTATGGAGGCTCAAATTAAGAAAAAGAAAAGACCTTCATCATTTCAATCATGCACTCATCACAACCAAATTACTACGAGTCTCAAGGCAAAATCAAGATCAAAGTTGCACTAGGAACTATCATACATACAAAAATATTGACTGTTATAAATGTGACAATCAATCAATCAGGTTTCAAAAACTCACATGGCTTGGGGTCTACAAAAACTCAACTAGCTAGACTCAAAAGAGCAAAACATCTTACCACAAACCAATTAATCGCAGGCTACATTGCTACGCAGTTATCAACGTATAAAGGTATAAAGCACACCGACCGAATTTCAAAATCATAACTATGATGAGAAGAAGCTCAATAGAGTCTAATCCAATCCGCACACGGTTCGAAGTCAGAATATGGAATATAGGCACAAGAATGCAAAAACAAAGAAAAACTAAGAAAGCAATACATTTTTTTTCGTTGCACGTAAACTCCCACTCCTAATAAATGGTACAAACCGTACAACAATCCTAAGAAAGCAATTAAAACTACACTATGAAAGCAATTAAAGATAAGTATCCCTCCCCCAAGCTAAAAGAAGCACAGTGTCCTCACTGTATACAAGCATATAAAGGAGAAAGGAAATGTATGGCTCACTCAAAATGAGTTGTCAGATATTCACCTTCCAAGCAATTAGTCTATTCCTACTAATACCCAATCTTCCCCTACTATTATTTCTTGGTCCCCACCTCCCGTGGGTTATTGTAAACTCAATTTTGACGGTTCTGCCCTTCACAATTCAGCGTCTGCTGGTGTTGTTCTTAGGGACCATTTTGGGGATCATATTGCTAGTCGTACTTATAATTTAGGCTCCTGTCCAGCTTTTCTTGCTGAAGCCATTGCCCTTCGTAATGACCTCCCCTTAGCTAGAGAGCATAATATCACTCATAATATTATTAAAGGTGATAATCTCACTGTTATTAATATTTTGTTGGGTCATTATAACTGCCCGTGGAAGCTCCAACTGCTAATGGATGATGTCAAGAACATTTTGGATTCTTTCTCGGCCTTCAAGTCTCAGCATATCTATCGTGAAGGAAATCGGGCAACAGATTATGTTGCCTCTCTTGGCTACTCCACTCCGACGCACCAAGATATAGACCCTTTTATGGATAGCAAATTTTCTTATTTTTTACTTTTAGATAGATTAGGGCACGATTTTGCAAGAAGACTTTCCTAATTTAACATTGTTCTACCTAGCAATGAAAATTTATCCAAAATCTCAAAATTACTTTTGTTGTTTTTTCTAGGTGTATAGGTTGGATTTTATCATTTTGATTTGAAAAAAAATAATACGCGGACGAAGGTGTGTGGATGTTGGTGAGCCACCACGTTGCCAGCTGGCTGTCGGACACTGCTTCTTTCCCCCCTAAAGATCTCACAAGTCACAACAACAACACTCCTTTTCTTTCTTTCTTTCTTTCTCTTTCTCAAACCAGCACGTGACTCACGTCCTCCCTCCCTTCCCACCCCACCCTTTTCTCTCTCCTCCATTTCAATTTTCTCACTTTCTTTCAGATCATCTTCAACATTAACAAATTAATTCACTCTTTAATAAAATCAAAATCAATAAATCTTCCATTTTTCATTTCTCTATTCTTTCTTCTGGATCCGACTACTGGGTTTCTCATCAATCTTCCGAATTCTACATTCTTGCGCACTCTCAATTCTCCATTGAAGAAGCTTCTGAGTTTTCTCTCTCCATTCAAACCAGATTCTGAGGTAACATTTTTGTTATCTTTTTAATTTTTTGATTTCGCAATCTAGGGTTTCGTTGATTTGATTTAGGGTTCTATTTCTTGAACTATTTGTTATGATTATTCTGGATTATAACGACCGATTTTGTTGCTGGAGAAGAATTTTAATGCGCCTAATCTTGATTGATTGAGTCAGATTTGGTTGCTAATGTGTTGTTTATAATCCTTTAATCGTTGTAATTACTCAAGATCGTATTAGGGTTTTAATCGTTCTGCTGTATTTTTGGAAACTAATTAATCGTTTGCTAATTCGTTAGATTTTTATTTTGGAAGAAAGCAAATTCGTTAGTTTAATGCTTACGAACTATCGGGTTTCGTCGTTGAGGGTCTTTTGATCAATGACGACTATTTTTTTTTTTTGAAAGATCAATGACGACTATGACATTTGGAAATCTTGTCAATGGTGTTAAGAATTGTGAACTTAAATTGTGCACCACTTAAAGAATCTTGTTGTGTATTCTGTACTACTATGCATTCGATTCGTTGGGCAATCATTAGATATCCTTTTGTTAGGCTTACTAGTTGCGCCGAGAACTCTAGACATTTGTATAGGTTTTCAGGTGATGGTTCATTTATGACTTGCTGGTTGTAGATGGGGCAATGTTACAACTGTGTTTTGTAGTAATATTAGAATATCCTTAGCAGTAAGTTGTCATTGCAGGACTGCGGGAATCCGGGGATTTTGTTGCTTCAAATATTGAAGCATTTTTTTTAATTATACTATAACTAAATAGGAAAAGATTATAGTGAGCCACTTTCGAAATGACATTGGTGGTTATGCTGATGCCACCTACTTAAGCTTGATTTGTCTCGTTACTTGCTGTTGGTTGCTGACCTTTGTGTTAGTTTGTGAATTCAGAAATCTTAGGTCAACATTATTGAGATGTCATTCTGTCGAGTTACCAACGATCGGGGTTCTTTGCAAATTAATTGATCACAACAAAATGTGTACGGAGTATCATATATTGATAATACCCTTTATGTCGTTCTTGTAATTTTCGTGAGTAGTATTCTTATTTCATATACTTCCTGTGTTTTTTTAGATGAGACACTTCTCTTTTCACACTTTTCAATGCATGTCTCCAACAATTAATATCTCTAATTATCAATAGGTAAAAACTATAAAAAGTATATATTTTGAAAATATATACCGAGCCGAATCTAAAAGAACCCACATTAATATATCTTTCCTTTAGTATAAGTAACCAAAAATAGAGAAAGTAGAGTAAGTGTATTGTTTCTGACAAATCCAAACCTATCATGTAAGTTGGATATCTCCAAGAACAATTAATAATCTTTCTAGAAGAATATGTAGACAAGGTTTTCTTTAAATTATTTCAATGTTATTCTTTATGGAGGGTCTTGTCAACCTTTGGCTCCCAAGAGTGGAAAAATAAAGTATAGTGGGAAATTTTCTATAAAATATGCTGTCATGTTCTACTGCATTATTATTTTGTATGTTGTTTCTTTAACCAGCACAAATATTTATTAAGATCTGTATTCTGTGAGGCCTTTGATTTAACCGTGTAAAATATTGCGAATGATATGAGAACATCTAATTTGTCGAATTGTTATGTGTGTGATTGGAACTTGTGTACTCCATTTATTAATTTATATCATTTGAAGAAGTTAGTGGCTAATTGTTATCGTTTTTCTTCCTAGTAGTGTTCTGGATGTAGCTTTGGGATGAAAGTCTGGTCAGAATGATTTAGAATAGACTTTACTGCAGGCATTGAAAGTTGGGTACTGGGTTTCAATTGTATTAGGTATCTGAAGAGGATGTTTTAAAAAATATGTATCAACTGAGTTCATTAGCTGCTGTTTTCAACTGAGTTTAACTGATTTACTTTTATGTGTATGGGACGCCAACCCTATTTTGTTGCCTTTACCAATATAGGTGATGGGAGGATTTTAATTTATAGGAAAACTGATATGATTCTATTATCTGAAAGGCACAGGCTGTGTGCCTCAAGGTCATGGGATGCAAAATTAAGCCAATGATTTGTTGTTTTGATACCACATCTGGATGGGAAGGAGTTTTTATGGGGTAATAAGTGGGGGCGAAATGGTTTTGCATTCCAAATATTTGACAACATGGAAGAGACACATGATGATACTGGGCAAACAGAACAGGGGTCTTCTAATTCTACCTGGTGGGATTCAGATTTTGTGGAAGATTTTGGATCGGTTTCTTTGACTTCTCAAGAACGTAAGGAAGCCATTAGACACAATGAGCAGGATGAGCAGTTCTCTGAGACAGCGTCTCAGATTCTCTGGAGCACTGGAGTGCTCTCTGAAGCTATTCCAAATGGCTTTTATTCTGTTGTTCCGGTAAGTAGTTTTGCTTGTACCTGTTTTTTCAACTGCTTTTATCATTTTATGTTATTTTAAAATGTGGTTTAGGTATACCTGAAATTTTACAACTGTTAATACATTAGGTCATAGATGGTGTTAGTAATGTTGGATTGTTGGTTGCCAGAGAAAAAATGATCCTTCTGTAATATTTTTATCTTATTTCTTCTATTTTATTTTTGCATGAATGATGGTTAGGTAAGGAAAGTTTTCTAAACTTGCTTATCACAACGGTTATGAGACTTAACATATTGATGCGTTGTACGTTTGCAGGATAAGAAGCTCAAGGAGATGTTTGATCGTCTTCCTACGCTAGATGAGCTTTCTACTTTGGAAGCTGACGGCCTCAGGGCTGATATAATTCTTGTAGATGCCCAGAGGGATAAGAAACTTCATATGTTAAAGCAACTTATAACGGCTTTAGTGAAAGGATTAAACTCAAATCCGGCTGCTATAATAAAGAAGATTGCTGGATTGGTAAGCACTACTTAACAATATTGTCTTGTCACTCCTACCTCGTTATTTTGGCTTTTAACTTGATATTTATCATTTTATATATATTCTAGCCTATAATTTGTTAGCCTCTCTATCTAGTTGTTTGTTATTTCTCTTAATTGTTACAGTTTCATTTGCTTACACAATCCCTAAATTAATACTCTCATCCTTGGATGGGGTGAACCAAAATGCCGTAGGAAAAGTAAAATTTTCCAAAAAAATAAGAAAGAGGAAGCCCCACCTTTGGCATCAATTATACAATCACTTCTTTCACCATTACTTTCGAGATTGTTATTTACAACCATTCTTTGCTATGTATCCACCATAGTACTGTTTATTTATATCCATGATTTTATATTATGTCCTTTCTTTCTATTAGAATTTTCACATTTGTCTAACAACAACAAAACCAAAGCTTTATTCTCAAGTGGACGGGGTTGGGCCTGTCAGCTGAAAGGAGGAGGTTGATGAAAGAGAAGGTAATTGATGCTAGGGAGGGAGGTGGATGAGAGATAGAAAGCTGACGAGCTAATTGTTAATGTGAGAGAATGAGTGGAAAAAAGGAGGTGGGTGATACAAGTGAGGGGGTTGGGTTTTGTTTTAAGGTTTGCTGGGTTGTCGGATTTGATGAAAAAGCATTGGTCGGTATTTCGGTTAATGCGGTAGGTGTCTAAAATCAGCCATAATTTCGGTTGGTTAATTTTATGGCTGTTAAGAACTCAATCCGTCAAATTACCCAGCCAACCTTAAAACATAAACAGACCAGACTTTAAACTAGACCAGAGTAGAAATAAAAAATCAAATTCAGATATATTTTCTAGTTACTTCGTGTTACTTATTCTTGTTAAAACCACATCAGACCAGATGAGGCCATACCAAATCAGAAATATCACGACCATCCACATCAAACAATAGTATGAGGATGAGTTAGATTAGAAATAAAAATCAACAAAATCAACACAATATGAGACTAGACCAAATCTGACCATACTAGACCCGACCGGACCAGAAATTGAAAAATTCAGACGAGAATACATTAAATTAAATAAGGTGAAGAGAACAAAACCATGATACCTACGGACATCTTAGCGGTTGAAAATTTCTGCTGTTTAAAGTACGATTTTTTGTTGTGATATGAAATGCCCATATGCTCTGAATTTTTACCTTCTCCTCCTCTTGTGAAGACATCAGATGGCTGATGTAGCCATAAAAATTTAGATCATACTCAGCTTATTTATGTGTGGCAATAGTGGTTTCCTATCATGGACGTGTGTGTTTCAATATGGGGTTGATTTGATAGAGGTTCTGGTCAGCAAAGCTAAATAACCATGGACTCTTTCATAATGTTTCCAGCTCCTGGTTTGGTGGCTGGGAAAGATAGAGTGTTTATTGGTCCATAGGCGGCAGTGATGGGAGTTTGAGGAATTTTTTTGGTTTGAGTGATGGAGCATTGGAGCAAGCTCAAAATGGAATTTGGATATGGCATTGGAGCTGATCAAGCCAAGCCCGGCTTGCTGGCGTGGCCCAAAAAACCCGGGTTTGGACAGATTTTGGGGCCCTGGCTCAGCCCAAATTTCAATAAATAGAATGGGTTTGGGCAGCCCGAAAAATCAAGTTTCAATTAAAATTTTGTCCTGGCCCGATTTTGGTCCAAAATGGCGGGTTTGGGCCGATCTTTAGGGCAAAGCCTGACCCATGATCACCTCTAGTTGGACATGACATGGGGAACTGGGGGTAGTGCAAATATGCTGCATCAGCTTGTAGTTATATGATCATTCAAATTCTTCCATAGTTCCATGGTGTTAATGCATTGCTCTAGATAATATTGTCTTGCTGGTCAGTTAGCATGGTGCTTTCGTAAACTTCTAAGTGCTTGTTTGATTAACCTTAAAACATGTGGGCAATGAAAATTCATGGGAATTTGCAAATGGGGTTACTATTTAGTTGACAACAAATTGTGAAAATGGAGGAATTGGAAATTCATGGGAATTAAAACTTCCCACAAAACATGGGAAATAAATTGCCCACCTCCCCTTGGTCGCTCAAAATTCCTATGAATTACAAATTTCTTATGGCTATTTCCTAGGAATTGTGTGAAGGAAATAAATTCCCATGAATTACAAATTACCTTAGGAATTTTAGTTCCCATGTCAACCAAAAAAGCCCTAGGTCAACTATGTTTTGTGCTTCATTGATACTTGGCTTATAGATTTTCCTCATTTAGCTGGCATTTTTATGTACATAATTATATAGCCCTGGTAATGTGATGCTTTTTTTTAATTGTGCTCTTTAGCTAGTTTCTTCTATTGATTTTATATATTGATGGTAATAATTCAGCTTTATAATATATATATATATATATATTATATATATATATATATATGTTTTCATGATCTTGATGGTTTGCCCCTCCATGAAACTGATATTAATTTTCTTCCTACTGTTACTCTGACAGGTTTCTGATCTCTATAAACGTCCTAATTTGGAATCCAGTCCTGTGAAGTCTCTTCTAGAGGAAGCTTCTCAAGGTTCCATGTCTCGTGGGGTTCAGTTGCTTGGTCAAATAAAAAATGGTTCATGTCGTCCTCGTGCAATTTTATTCAAAGTTCTGGCAGATACTGTTGGTCTAGAGAGTAAGCTTATGGTGGTATGTTACCCTCATCTTGAGACTGGTTCACAATTCTTTTCTCAATGTTATCTTGTCTTAATGTATCTAGTCTCTTTTTCCATATTTTCTTCTTCCAGGGATTGCCCAATGATGAAAGAATTGAGTGTGCAGATTCATCTAAGCATATGTCTGTGGTAGTAGTATTGAATTCAGTGGAACTTCTGGTTGATCTCATGAGGTTTCCTGGTCAACTGATTCCTCGATCTACCAGGGCTATTTTTTTAACCCATATCTCCGCAGCAGGGGAGAGTGACTCTGCAGAAAATGATTCTTGTGACTCTCCACTTGAGCCCAACAGTCCTATGTGTGGATTTTCTGAAAGAGTTGATCAAGAAAGGTTAGTTGGAGCAAGATTGCTATGTCCTATTATATGTTAAAAAGTAATCTTAATTTTTTATATTATTGGCAATTCAGGCTTTGATATGGTGTCCAGAAAGATTGTATGTTACGACTATATATTGCAATTAAGTTGTGGTATATGATTGTTCATGACTGTAAATATTATATAGATCCTTGAATCTCCTGCTAAAACAAGTGGAGTTTTTTTTTTTTTTTTTTTTTTTTTTTTTTTTTCAGTAAATGTTGTTTCCTTCTTGCTAGTTTTTATAATTTCTCGTATTGAGCATCTGCATCTTATGTTTTGAAAAGCATATCCAGACACTGATGTTGTTGATAAAGGTTGTTCTATTTTGGAAGAAAGAAAAAATTGATGGTGGGTTTATTTGGAGCATATTGAAAACTTTAGGGTTCAAAGGGTTTGTTTTTGTGAGGGTTATAGTTTGTTGAGATGTGTGTTATTTATTACTACCTTCTCCTGGTTTTGTGGATATAATTATATTTCTAAACCATTGGTGTACACTGTTAAGTAACTGAATGAAAAAAAAAAAACTGCACCTGGAGGGATGGAATATGTATGTCCAGTTGTCGACTCGGGCTGTGAAAGTCCACTTGGAAATAATTATTTTTATATTGATATGGGGAGGTGTTCCTGGAGAACCTGTGATGATATGAATAGACTGGTGCAATACTGCAATGTGTAAATAAACTGATCAGGCCACTAAGAAGTTTCTTAGTCAGTTTTTAAACCACTAGCCACTTGTCCATCAGATACTTTTTTTCACTCCTGTGGTCGTTCACAAAGATCTTCTTTTTCAATTCTACTGAATATTGCCTGCTCTTGCAAACTCATTTTTTTCATGTTATTTTTACCTCCCTCCATTCAAGTCTTCTTTGGCCTCCCTGAGCATCTAACATTTCAGTTATTTTAACTCTCCTCTGTCCTTACTGGTGTATCTTTGGGTTGATGTAAGTGTCAATATTTGCAACTTTAGCTTTAAAATTTTCTTTCATAAATTGTAGTTGTTTAGTATGCTTTGAAAATTGTTAATTTATATATTAAAATCTAAAACTAATTGAAGATTCAACATGATTGAGTATAGTTCTGCGTCTTGTATCTCTTAGGTCCATTCAATGTATGTAACATAAAGGCGAGGGTTGCTCCATATCGACCCATAGACATGGTTGCTAGATACATTTTGTCAATGTTCTTTTATTTACTTCAGTGCAGAGAAAGATGATACTGGTCAATTCGCGAGGAGGTTTGATATGAATGCTGCTGGTCCTTCGCTGCAAAATAGAGTGCTTAGAACTGCTACTCTTGAAAGAAGATTGAGGTATTTGACCCGTTTCCATCTACTTCGACATTTAATGCCAAGGACTTGAGTCTCCCTCTCTTTCTCTCTCTCTGGGGAAGGGGGTATCTTAATGAATACATATACCAATTAAGGATTTCTGTGTCTTCCTAGTTCAATTTTTGCCATATTAGTGCTCAGGTTGGGCTGATTTTTTAACAAGCCTCAGTTTATCACATAGTGAACCGAACATCGCGACTACATTTTGGAGACGGAGTCGGAGGAAGGTCATTGCTGAACAGCGGACTGCTAGTTCAAGGTGTTCCTTGGTTCCACTTCCATCTTCAAGTGATGAGGATTTTTTTTTCTTTTTTACTGTTTTTATTATTTTTTGATATGTTTGTTGAAAATGCATCCTCATTCTGCAGTTATTGTTCATTAGGTTTGAAATTAGCTACTAGAATTTGGCTGTTGAAATCTTAAGCCGTTTGGGCATCCTAGTTGACAATCTTGACATCTATTGTGAAGGTTAATATTGCTTTGTGTAGAACTGAGATTAGTGTAATTGATTAACGATGTACAAAAGTGATGGTTAATTACTACTCCCTCCGTTTTTAAATACTTGCTTCATTTCTCTATGTGCGGAGTTTTAGGAGAAATCGCAGAAAGTAATAAAATATGGAGGTAGTCGGGTACGTGGAAGAATTAAAAATTGTAAAAAGTAAAAGTAGTTGAGAGAATTGGAGGAGAGAGTATGAAATTAATAAAATATGATTTATGTTGGTCCACTAGTTAAGAGAAGGAGTCAAATATTGTAAAAGCTTTCCAAATAAGGAAATGGAACAAGGATTCGAAAACGGCCAGAAATGGAAAGTGGAGCAAGTATTTAAAAACGGAGACAGTAATAGTTAATGACATACATAAATGATGCTCTAGTAGTGCTTGTTGCCGATTCTAATATTGAAAAGAAATAATTCTATACTAGTATACCAAATTAGCATCATAATATATAGTACCTGTCAATTTCCTGGTATCTTAAACTAAGGAGATATGAGGTCTTGGCATTTCATTTCTATTCCTCATATGTGGTTAAAATTATCTTCTGTCTACTACTAAGAAGCTTAATCATATTGATGAAACTAGATGGTGACTACATTTTGTTGATGGCATCTCTTTGATTTGTTATGTTGTATCAGTTCTTTGTTTAGTCACACAAAATTTTAAGTTCCTTTGTTGATTTGTGTGTACTAGCACAAGTAGGTTGTGCCTTTGGCATATCAGCTCTCGCGCTATGTTGTCTGTCAATATGATCATTTTATAGAACACAAGATGCTATTGAGGAAAGTTAGCATGTTTGTTTTCTCATTTATTGCTGTCAAAATCAAATAGCTAGCTACTTTTTCAAATTTTTTTATTTTTTTTATCCAAAAAATTGAAGTAGATGCAGATCCTGTATCTTATAGCATAATTTATATGTTTTTGTAGTAGGTAATGCAACATTTTTATACTGGCATTGAGAATGCAAGCCATGGACACACTGTAGGTGCATAACTAGGTTTTATATTTCCCTTGTGGTGGAGAGCAGGGTTAAACTAGGTCTAATATTTAATGGCTAAGTACTTGGGACTTGGGAAAATACATTTTTGGATCATTGGCTAATCCTGATGTAGCCATTAATTGCCTCAGCAGAAGAAAATTTCTGCCACCAAACTCTCGTGTCACAATTCAATAGTACCCGTCATAAAATTATTCTATCAAAATGCAGCGCTGCACTTGAGTTGCCTTTTCCCTTCTTTTTTGTATTGAGATATTGATAATATATGCTTTGTCTGATCAGGAATGTCCGACTCAGTTTTCGTTTTGGGGTGTTTCAGAAAGTTTTGACTTATTTTATTTTAATCATTGTTGGCAAACCCTATTTACTACCTTACCCTTCTTACTCCACACTGTTTACATCTCTCCACTCACTCTCTTACCTTATCCACGGTTTTCTTATACCCATCCACTTTTTCATTCTTTATACTAACTTTATCCACCGTTTTCTTAAACCCACTCACTTTTTTACAAACTGCAGCTAGGGGGCATTTGGTACAGGGTATTTTGGAAAGGGTAAGAGGATCAAAAGAGTTGATTCCCTTTGTTGACGTTTGTAGTGATATTTAGGTCATTGCCTTTACCTTCTCCATTCTCCCAAAGTTTTTTCTAAGTTGATTCCCCCCTCCCCTCACTCATTTTAATTTCCTTTCCTTAGCCACCACCACCACACCACCATAAATCTACCTCCGACCTCACCACTAATTCACCACCGTTAGCACCTTTATTTATTTATTTATTTATTTTATCAGCATCAACCCACCACCACCGGTCCACCTTCAGCGGCATCGGCCTCACCACCATTGTTGGCGTCACCAACAAACCCACCGAACTTCACAAAATCCACCAAACCACTACTGCTAGCCTCCATAGAATCCACCCAACCACTGCCTGTAACCCTATAACACCCCAATCCAACCTGAAAATTCACCCTCATTCATCAAAAATTCACACACCACCAATTATGCACCCCCACCACTTAAAAACCCTTCCCATAACCACCTGAATTCCTGAGATCTAGATTTGAGTAAAAGAGTGAAAGAGAATATAAAGTGAGAGGGGGGGGGGGACGATGGTTGCAGTCTTGTTGGAGGTCACCACCTCTTTGGAGAGGGTGGTGTGATGGGTGTCTGATGTTAGTTTTTGGTGACTTTAAAAGCATTGGATAGATTATTGTGTTTGAAGTCCTCTTAGTGGTAAAGGTTGTAATACGGTGAATGGTGGTGATATTTTTGTTTCCCTTTCCGCTTCTTTAATCTACACAAACATATAAACCCAGGACTTTCTTCTTATAAATGTCTTATGATTGTGGATAAAATGTTAAAAACAACCAGTGCTCCTGAATCCCTAATTGTATAACAGATGCCCATGACAATGATTTTCTTGTGATTGACTGAATGATTCCATTACTTGCTTACCATGTGTCCTCCATGTGGCCTTGAGCCCATGAAATCAACTGCTGTACATTGCTTGGTTATATAAGTTTTTGCCCAAAACTGTCTAGTAGCTCTTTTTGTTATTACTTATAATTTTTGTTAAACCTTTCTCTGTCATAGAAAGGGGAAATATACAAATAAGGGAAAAAAAAAAGAAAAAGGAAAAGGAGCTTATCTGTTCTTGTAATGTGATTTGCATCTCTTATTTAAGGGAATGGGTCACATAAGTGTGCTTATGCTGTTCATTTGGTGGTATTTCATGTCAAAAAGTATGTCTACCTTTGCTCAATGTCAACCATGTCATCGAACTTTTAGATGTATGATAGATGTATGGCTTCTGGATTTTGCTTATCTATATATATATATATATATATTTTTTTTTTTTTTTTTTTTTATGGTTGTAGTCCTGAGCATCCTTCACTCCGCGCACGAGGTCGGTCAATGCTTGGTGGTGAAAGAAAAACCTTTAGAGATTTTGCTGATGATGCTGGTTCATCAAGGTCTGTAACATCTAAATTCTACTCTGCTAAATGTTTGTATAGTAAAAAGGAAAAGCCTCTGAATCTGTTTTTGAGAATTTGAGGTATATAGTGAGGCAGAGTCCTAAATTGGTTGAATTTGATCCTGATCTTTATTGGAATATCCTTCCTAACGATTGCATAACTTGTCTGTTTTAACTTTAGTAAGAACTCTAAAGATTTCATCTCTGAATTTTCTTAGGGATCTTCCATGGTTTGTAACATTCCCAGATTGTCCATTTTTATAATGATGGCATGATCTATCAAGGGATTGCATATTGGAACATTTATCCCAACGATGGCATAACTTATCTGTTTTAACTTTAGTAAAAATTTTACAGAATTCATATTGGCATTTTCTTAGGGATTTCCTATGTTTTTACCATTCCTAGGTTGCCCTTTTGATTTGAGGGAGTGAAGGTAGGAGGCCTTTGATTTGTTTAAGTTTTGTCAATGTTTGCACTCTTGTTTTTATGTAATATATATTCCCAAATCTCTGAATTTGCTTTCTGGTTAGGGGTTCTCTCTCTCTCTCTCTCTCTCTCTCTCTCTCTCTCTCTCTCTCTCTCTCTCTCTCTCTCTCTCTAATTTAATTTAATTTATTGTTTATTTTAAAGTTTTTTCTGAGCAAACTTTTTTTTAAAAAAATTCTGCTTTTGATTCTTGTGTACAGATCAGTTGGTGTACCAACATCTGAAGCTCGTAGATTACGACGAAGGAGCATCAGCATCACCCCAGAAATTGGTGACGATATCGTGAGGTTTGTGTTTCTGGTGTTTGTGTTTAAGCTTGCACATCTGTCGAAGAATGTTGGTCAAATCTATCAGTCTGGGAATAAAATTGTTTTATAGTGAGGCATCAGGTACATGGGCTGACTTTATCATTATACTGTGCAGGAAAAAGTTGATTAGTGTTTTAAGTGAATTGTGCCTGTAATATACTCCCTCCGCCCGCTATTATCTGCAACAAAGGGGTATTATTTGTTAGATATAATATATTCCTTTGTTGCAGAATCATTATACTGTGCAGGAAAAAGTTGATTAGTGTTTTAAGTGAATTGTGCCTGTAATATACTCCCTCCGCCCGCTATTATCTGCAACAAAGGGGTATTATTTGTTAGATATAATATATTCCTTTGTTGCAGATAATAGCTGGCAGAGGAAGTATATATTTTTTTTCTTCATGATTTTCAACAATTAAACTTATTGTACTTTTCTGGATTTCATCCAGATTATTATTGTTTCCTGGAGAATGACTGACAGATGTGACAGTCATCTTTTGTGATGGATGCAAGTTGAGCTGATCTGGCCCAAAATGCATCTGCTGTGATTATTTCCTTGTATGAGCCAGACATTATAAAATACTGTTCTGCCACTCGGATACATGAAATGCCAAACTGACATATTATGCCTTTTGTTTTATATTATATTACTTGAACAATTTATGTTGTTGGTTGCTTGCTTGAGCAGGGTTCATATTAAAGAGAATTGTTTGACCCTGGAAATTCTTAATTACTTGCTTTATTAATATTGCGGGTATGGTTTACATTCTTATGTATGTGTGTTTTAAATTTTCAGGGCTGTGCGAGCAATGAATGAGACGTTGAAGCAAAACCGTATTTTGAGAGATCGGGGTGAGGACAGGTCTCTTCCCACTTCGCCCAGCAGTACTAACGCTGGTGCTAATCCTGAGACAAATGTATGTAGGTTTCACTTTATAGTAGACTGTATGTATGTTGGTCTAAAAGGGAATTACTCTTTGATATACAGTTTTTTCCCTAGATTCTATCATGTTTGCTACTTAGAGCATGTTTGGTAAGAGTTATTTTGGGTTGGAAACAGATTCAATTTAACTATTACCTTTGCCAATGGTTTGGTTAGAAGGTTTAGGTAACAATAACCATTACCTAGGGGTAATGGTTTCCACCTATTTGTTACCTCTCTAAAACTTAAGGTAACAATTACCCTTACCCTCCTTAAACAAAAAGAAAGGGAGTTAGGTGTAAATGATTCCTTTTCATGGTTAAACCAAACAAATTTAAAGGTAACAGTTAAATGATTCCTTTCCTCCCTCTTTTATGTTTCCTTTCCACTCTATTTCCAATACTCTAACCAAACGCCTCCTTAATGTATGAATTTTTTTTTTTTTTTTATTCTACTGGTTAATATGTACTACATAGTTCTTTGATTTAAAAATCTTCCTTTATCCTGTCTTTTTGCTTTTTTTTTTTTAAAATTTTATTTTATTTTGTTATTATTATTTTTTATTTTTTATTTTTGAGTTGACTACAGAAACTTGTAAGGTGGATTCTGATAGTCAATATCCTATGTGATAGCACATTGTTGCTCAAATCTCTGTCAAGACTTCAAATTTTTATTTATTAGTTTTTTCTATTTTTCCTATGGGAACAGATGTAAAGTGTTGCATGTGTTTTAGGGACCATGTAAGCCTGCTTGAAAATCTAGTACAACAATGTTTTCTTGAATATTTGATCAATCATACCAAAAAGAAAATGGTTCTTGACGAGAGTGTATTAGACTGCATAGAACTTATTAGTGTCACTGACCAATTTATCCTTCCACATTCAGGCTTCTGATTTCCGTCTTGGGAATCGAGATGAAATTTCTGGGGCCAGATCTGCTTTATATGCTCTGCATGGGGAGCAAAGTACTCAAAAAGCTGTATCACTACCATCATCTCCTCATCAATACATGAGTCGAACCTTAGAAAGGAATATGACATCAGGACAGGCTCCAAGTGATGAAATGGTGTCAACATGGAATAAAATTTTGGAAGCGCGCATGTATCGTGACAAATCCCTGCTTCCTTATGATGAATGGAATATTGATTTTTCTGAGTTGACTGTTGGAACTCGTGTTGGAATCGGTAAGCCCTCTTCTCTTGCTCTTCTGTTGTGTACTGGAGCTGTGAAACTGTTAGGAACTGCTGATGCTACTGTAAATATGCTGTAACTGTGGTCCAGGTGTTCATTGCAAGTCTAAGCTGTCTGTATTTGGTACTCTTAGGCTCTTAGCTGCATAACGATAGCAATGTTAAGGGTAAAATTGATTAATTAGCCTAGGAATTAGGAAATGTAAGATAGATTGAACATGTGGATAGTAATGTATAAACGATGTGCCAAAGGAATGGTTGTGGAGATTGACGGGCATAAGATTTTGCAGTTGTGCAGCTTGAAAAGGATAAAATCAGACACTTGTATGGCAGGCCTCATGTGTCCTTCATAAGGCTCTCTATTAGAGACCATATCCACCTGAAATGTCGACTACCTTCTGTCTACATTATTTTGTTTGGATTCAGTGACAACTAATAGGCTTTGATTATTGGTTTATAATTTAAAGGAAATTGTTGAACCAAAGGTCTAACTTGGGTTTTGATTGCTTTTATGGCATGTCTCTGATTGAAATCCTTATTTAGTCTATGGGAGTATCATTCCTTTTCTACTTGTCAGATTCTAAGACTTGGTTAAAGATCTTTTATGTTATTTTTCTGTTACTACGAAGCAAAATTGAAGATACAAACAAATCAAATTGTTTTTAATGAAAGGTGACAACTTTCTCCACACTATTAATTTTGATTGAAATGAGTACTTTTTAACAGATCTTTTTGCTACACCATTTTATAAAGTATAATTACCATTTTTTTGTTAATTATGTTATCTTTCTTCATAAACTAGGATTCTTTGGGGAAGTTTTTCGAGGAATATGGAATGGGACGGATGTTGCCATCAAATTGTTTTTAGAGCAGGATCTGACTTCTGAAAACATGGAGGACTTCTGCAATGAAATAGCTATTCTTAGGTACTACAGTTTTATTTCTTTATGTTTTTTTTTTTTGTTTTGTGAAATCTAACACCTTTTCTTTTTCCTGTGTTGCCTCCAGCCGCCTTCGACACCCAAATGGTAACCATCTTATTTTGTTATAATTGCATTTTCAAAAATAATATCTGCATCTGGCTCTTCATGTGCAAAATTTGGCCGTAGAACCAAGTATAAATTATATAATCAAGATCATCTGAGATAGATAGGAGTAAGCCTTAGAATTTGGCAAACATATTAATTGGGATTTTAAATACTCATCTGGGAAGCCTACAGTGCTGCGTTACTTATTACGAAAATCTTGTTACTACTGAATACCATAGTACTTCATAGTTTGTTGTCTTGTTGTATTCTCATTTACTATTGGTCTTTTCTGCAGTTATTTTGTTTCTTGGTGCTTGCACAAGACCACCACGCTTATCAATGGTCACAGAATACATGGAAATGGGTTCTTTGTATTATCTGATCCACCTGAGTGGTCAGAAGAAGAAGCTTAGCTGGAGGAGGAGATTAAAAATGCTACGTGATATATGCAGGTTTGTCTGATTATGCTATAATATTTAAAACTAGTTTTTGTCATTTTTCTACTTCGTATTGCATTTGTGACTGATACTCTTGCTACGAGACAAACTAAATTCCTCAGTCGTTGAATGATTTACAATTTTCTGTGTTGATTTTCAATTGAAGTGTTACCGTTATCCAGACCAAATTATACAAATTTAAGCTGCATGTTGAAAATGGCAATTATGCTACTCATAAGGGGTATGATTGTATGATGTAACAATGATAGTACTTCTCAAGTTCCCAGGGTTGCATGAATAATGTGTAATTCAGGAGATAATAGTAAGGTATTTATTCTTCAATGGGTCATTATTGCTAAAAAGGATAACTCTGACAGCTTAGTCAAATGTCCTGCTTTTCTATCATTAGCATCTACATTTACATTTGGATGAAATTATATCTCAAACTAGAATATGCTGTGTGATTGATGAATTATCGTTGGCTTTTGGCTTAGGTTGGACTACTCTCATCTATTTAGGTTTGTTAAATCTTATGAATGCAAACTTACCATAGTTTCTGTGTGCCACTTACAGAGGGTTGATGTGCATACACCGAATGAAGATTGTTCACCGTGATTTGAAGAGTGCTAACTGTCTTGTGAACAAACATTGGACAGTAAAGATATGTGATTTTGGATTGTCAAGGATAATGACAGACTCACCCATCGGAGACTCTTCATCTGCTGGAACTCCTGAATGGATGGCTCCTGAACTCATACGGAATGAACCTTTTACAGAAAAGTGTGACATATTTAGCCTTGGTGTCATCATGTGGGAGCTCTGTACTCTGAGCAGGCCTTGGGAAGGTGTACCACCGGAAAAGGTATTTAGTACTTACCTTGCTAAGTTTGCTTGTTGGACCTGAAGAAGGTAAAATTTGGCGAACTAATTTTGGTTATGCCTAATCTGGACATTATTTTGCAGGTGGTTTATGCTGTTGCAAATGAGGGTTCACGTTTAGAAATTCCCGAGGGACCTCTTGGTCGGCTCATTACAGGTACTCTTCTGATTATTGCTACATCTTTTCTTCTATAGCTGAGAGTTCATTGATTTGCCAACTATCTACTTGAAGTGCATGACATATACTGAGCTATAGAAAATAGTTCTGTGACTTCTGTCTGCCTCAAATATTTTGCCACAAAATCAGTTTGGTTGACGTATACAGAATAGGTATAGTGCTGAGTTGGTTTAATAGAAATAATGAAATAGAGTACATGTTATATGATTCTTGTTCACTATATTGTTAGTGTTTACTTGAATTAAGATTATCTAAAGATTTGCATCCTGTAGTCCATATAGAATGTTCACCATGGTTGAGAGTACATGACACACGAGTCAACTATCTTTGCTGGACTAATGTCAGGAAACAAAACCCATGTAAATTTTCTTGAACCTTAACTTCTACTACGAAGTTAAGTCCCATGAACCATTGTTGTTTTGGAGTGGCACTGCCAGTAAAAGTCAATTGTTGAATACTAACTTGATTATATTAAAATTTTTCATTTTCTTTTGGCGTCATAAGATTGTTTTGTTGGGACTTAGGAGCTCATTGTCTGATTTAATTGTTGCAGATTGTTGGGCAGAACCACATGAACGACCAAACTGCAAGGAGATACTTTCCCGCTTGCTTGACTGCGAATATGCACTTTGCTAATTCACATCCTTGTATAGCGAGAGAATGTTAGTAGAGGAATAGAGTTGTTACCATTATCCATGTTTCCGGCTCTCTTTGTTGTAAACTTAGTAGATGATATTTCAAATTTTGAAATGGAAAAAGGGGAGATTATAATTTGAATTGCGAAGAGAATTACATCTTAGAGAATTTCACATCAGTAGTAAACTGTTGAGAGAGTTACAGCTATAGTGAATTGCATACAAGTATATCACACAAAGACAAAAACCCCAATAAATTCTCAGTAATGGAAAAAGATTGTCATAATTTAATTGCAAAGAAAATTACATTTAAGAGAATTTCTAATCAGTTGTTGATTACTGAATGTCAAGAGTTGCAGATACAGAGAATTTTCCTAAATGGTTGTGAATATGAGTGAAACGCGGAAAATCTTTAAAAGGCATTGGCTACACTACCCACATAATCTTGCAACCAATTTTCTTTATTCCATCCGTGTTAAAAGAGCATATGTTTCCCATAATGAGCAACAGTCCGAACTATGAGATCCTTACATCATCAGGGCAATGGAAAGCCTTGTTGTGGCTTGGTACAACTGCACCACAAGCTTGAATTGTGAGCAATGTAGGGAGAGTAATCACACCGAGTGTAGTCTACCCAAACCCCGTTGAGAATTTCCATTGCCCATCGAGGTAAGAAACTAAAGCAAGGCCATCATCATTAGAGATTTTGGGAAATATATCCCGTACAAGCACGAGCAGAAAAGTTAAAATACAGTGAATTTGTTTTCTTTGCTTGCAAAACATATACACCAGCTATACACACTTGCAATACAAAAAAATAAAAATAAAAAATCAATCAGGAATTTGACGTGCATTCAACCTGTTCACGAATCGAGAACAAGAGTTCACTCTCATTTCGGTGCTCATATCGTTCTCAGGAGAAAGGTAGTAATCCCCTCTCAGCTGCACATCTCTCAGTTTAGGAATCTTGATGAGAAACATCATAAAGTGCTCATGAGTTGTTCCATGAATGAAGAGCTTCCTTAATGTATCACATTGTGCAAGAAGCCCAGCAGCAGGAAGTGAGAGACTCCTTTGATTAACTTCCCTATCTTGTGGAGGCCAATAATCAATCTCATTCAGCCTCAATTCTGAATTCCATTCAAGAATCACCTCTCCCACAAGCTAAGGTCCATGTGCCCAGATGGGGCAGTCAATGCATAACCTATTGTATTCCCACAATCGAGTTTCATTATTTTAGACAACAAAGAATATCTCCCGAGTGTGCTAATCCTAAAAGTATACTGTGACGGTTTCAGTATTTCTCGATGATCTCCCTCCACTTTTATATGAATTTCTCTCAGTTTTGGGCAATCCTCGAGCCCTACATCAGGTAATGGTGTCAAGATCTCTCCAACACCAATACAAATCGAGAGAAATTCAAGCGTTTCCCATAACTTCATAAAAAAAGCCCATTGCTAGTACTACATAGGTTCATGTTGGCATTCAACATAAACTCTCAGTATCCGACGAAACCTTACATCTCTTTCTTACCCTACTTTCATCCTCAATTCCATCATGAGTACTGTTCTCCATTCCATTAATAACAACACCTAGCAATGCTGCCTTTTCCTCACACTCCAACTTCTCACCATCACAAACACAATCAATGTGGAGGCTCCTAATCCGATCCCTTATCGGTTCCAGTCTTCAGCGAAGCAGGGGCATCAAGGTACCTGCAACAAGATATCTTCACTTAAACTAGTGTTCTCTTAAACAAGCACACCATCTTCCTTAAACCCCTCGTTGTAATATCCTAAATCTATACACCTCAAACTTAGCAAGCTTAGAGCATCCCCTCCCAATGGCAATCAACCAAAAAATCCGTCAAATAAGCCGAGTTCTTAATCGTTAACGACTCAAGCCCCTGACATAGAGTAATCCCATCCAAATGAGATTCAATTGCTTTACAAATTCCATGAAAATAACCCAATTCAAGCGACCTCAAATTGGGGCATTTCGAAGCCAATGCTTCCAAACAAACCCAACTATCTCTCATATTTCTCCAAATATCTGACACCAATTCTTCATTCAGTCTCACAACCTTTTTCTTTTTTATGTCAAAGACCGCAATCCGCCAAAAGGAACCGCAATAGTCCTTGGTAAATCGGGCGAAAACTTAAACTATGCAACTTCGGATCGATCTTTGGTTATGGAGATCTTGTTTTACAAATCGTTGATCAAATATCAATCAATATTAGATTATTGAGGGAAAATAACAAGGTCTCAAGTTTGAGGAAATACAAGTTAACTATTATGGGGCGTTTGGCAAATGGGAAAGGGAATTTGGGGTATATAGGGTGGTAGTGGGAATGGGAATGGGAATTAATAGGTGGGAATTCATGAAATAATCTCGATCCCTTGTTTGACATATTTTGGAAATAAGATTGAGAAATTTTAAATCCTATGTTTGGTATGTGGGAATAATAGAGGGATTAAAAGCATAATTTACAAGATTACCCTTTTCATATTAAAAAAGTGTAAATATATGTCATAAAAGAGGGGGTAATATTGTCTTTTTAACAATTCAGTGAATTCCCCCCAAAATATTACCTGCCCCCCAAGTAATAAAATGTAGGGAATACAAGCTAATTATTCCCAAGCCCATTCCCATTTTATATCATAATTCCCACCGACCAAACATGGCTTTATAAAGATTAGGGATTATTATTCCCATTCCCAACCCATAATCCCACTTACCAAACAGCCCGTTAGATTAACTTGTATTTTCAATCATAAGGGTATTTGTGTCTTTTGCATGCATTTACTAAGGGACATTATTGTAAATGGAAGCTAGCAGTAGTTTCAATTGTTAGTTAACTCGAGGGTAACGGCGTTAGTTTCGACGTAAACTGTGGTTGTTTTGGGACTCAATTTTTTTGCTCTCATTTCCTTTATTGGATTGCAATCATTTTGTGAGGATTCTGCGAGGTCAGTTGAGCTTGAACTCCAAAATCGGCGATTCCTCCTTTGGATTTCAATCAATTTGCGAGGTATCTACGTTTTTCTCTGACTGTCTAAATGTCGGTAAAGGTAATAAGCCAATAGCCAATAATGACAATTAGTTCCATGGAGTTCGCTTATTACCTGTGTAAAAGGGTTGGATTATACTAGGAATAGCCCCTCATTTGGATTTGGTTGTGGTGTAAGTAGCTGGCAAAATCATGAAAGAACATGGGCACATCACTGACCAATTTAATACTACCTCTGTTTCATATTATTTGCAACGATTTAACATAAAATAGGGAGGAAAAATGTCTAATCGTTGCAAATAATATGAAACAGAGGAACTCATATTCCAGATTATACTGACCGGAGGATTTAAAAGCAGAGTTGTGTCTGGTTTTGAGTCGGGTAAGCGGAGACGTTCAAATGTTCAATGTACGTTTTAAACGACAATATAATAAATTTTTTAATTCAAACCATAAAAACCACATACCGTAATCGTCGAGGCAATTGCAATATCATTCGCATGAAGCTACTAGAGATCACCACATTCAATATCGCTGTGGAGTTTGCGTTTCTAACAAGTACGGTTCAGGGTAAAAATCCAAACAAAATCGAAACTATGAGATCTAAGCTTCAACCACAGGAAATAAATTCTGACGTTGAAAATTTCAGTATACCCAACTAAGCAAAAGCTGTCAACGAACGACGTTCACTTGCTCTTTTAACATCGTAACATGGTTAACTTGCAATATGGGTGACTACGCATATGGCGTGGTATGAATCTGACTTGGCGACTGAGCACTGTTCTCTATATTTACGGTATAGCCATGTGATTGACATGCTCCGTCAAAGATCAACTAGGGTAGCCTCCTCAACATTGAAGTAATAGAGTAAATTCTAAATACTCACTTCACTAAAGGAGGGGGGAGGAAAATCTTACGTTTTAATAAGGAAATTTTGTCAGTAAATACCTTTACAGAAATCTTTTTGACGAAAAAACCTTATAAAAATTTCTTAACAATTTAAACCTGATTGTAATATTTTTTTTTTTGGTACTAGACAGTTAACCTTAAGTTTCTGACGTTAACTGGCCCATTTCCGGTGTTGACCCCCCATGTGCAGCTTGCGTGCTCTTTTTTTTTTATTATTATTATTTTAAAAAAAAATAATCTCACCCCCTTTCTTCTATGTTCCCTCGAATTCCTCCTTTCCTCATTTAAACCCTTCTCTCTGTGAAAGCTATCAAGCCAACAAGGAACAAGCTCAATAATAGAATCCCTAATCACAGATTGTAGCATAATATCAAGCATAAACTTCTGGGAATTATCAGTCGTTCGTTCATGCCAAACCTTAAAAATAGGATTCCCATATCTAGCGGATGACAGAGCACGTAGAATCTCATCAACCTAGGAACTCAAAGTATCGAAAACAACGATAATTTTGGAAAGGGTGTTGGAAACAGGGAAAGGATCGGAGATCTTGTGACCGCGAATGGAGTGAGAGAGATAAGCGGTGAAAGAGAGGAAAGATTTGCCGGAAAAGAAATCGATGAAATGGGTAGCGTCTATAGTTATTAAAATCCCGATATTAATCTTAGAATCATACGATTTTACGATTCATGAATGTCCATACGATTCGATTTACGATTCTACCCGATTTTACACATTTCTTTTCTCTTAACTAGCAAAAACCTTACAAGTTTAAAACATGCCTACAAAGTTATTTATAAATATATATTGTCAATTATTGGTTTCTTAGTGGGTAAACAAAACTATTTTCTAACAATAATTATGCATGTTCATAGATCTTACAATTTTGCAATTCGATTCCGAAATCCCCTTTCGATTCAAAGTAGAATCTCAATTTTGATAAGCGTCAGAAGGAAAGGTGATGTCTGTTGATGAGGGTGGTTAAGTAGAAAGAAGGAGAGAGGTGTAATACCCTGGAATTAAAATACACTTTTTACACTAAATAAAACCCTTTTTAGGAAATATCCAAAATATTATCGCCACCGTGATAACGGCTAAGACTATTTTTCAAAGTCACACAGCGAAAAACTAAAATAAAAACCAACTTTTAAGAATAAATCTTGAATTCACAACCTCAAAACAAAAGTAGAATTAAATTGTTCACAAGTTGGAACCAACCAAACATGGCCCTTTTAAAAACCATCTTAAGAATAATTAAACATAATATTGTTAGTCCATAAACCATAAATCAAATATTCATAATATAAAACTAAGAAAAAATGACAAGTAACTCTTTGCACTCATTCCCTTCATGCTCTTCATGTTTCAAGTACCTGTTACTTTCCCTTTATTTCAACCATCTACTCACCATATAAATGGGTCATAGTAGGGCCAACCAAAGGAAAGCCAAACAAACACAAAAGTACGAATCAGCAAAAGCTGAGTACATATGCACCACACTAACACGAATATCCTATCATCAATAAAATAATTAAAACATGCTCGCCATAAAATCACAAGTCAATTTACCTTTGACTCATAACTAACAATATTAACTATTAAATAATAGCTTTGAATTACGCATCGAATGGGTTTCTTTCGTTTAAAATAGCCCATTAAGTATTGAGCTTCCAATTAGGGAGCTACCCCAATTGGCACCTACTATGTCACACTTGGTGACGGAATTCCAACGCATAAATAAGAAAAGAAAGTACAGCGTCCTGTACCCTTGTAGAAGCTATGGTTAAATATAAAACCCCATAACTCCCTCCATATGTTCATACTCAAGGTATATACGTTCCAAGAGTTTTGGTGCGTATCCTCTTACACTTTACGTGATTTACCGATTTAACTTATGAAGACTCCAACCAATCAATCAAGAATAAACATAACAACATTCAGTACATACTTTCAATTCATTCTCGAATTAATTAGTGAGCACATACTATTTATTTTAATTAAGGTTCCTTGCCTAGTTTTGTGCACAAAATTGCACGATTACTACCTTGGTGCATAATATGCACTAATAAACTTTCTTGACTCAATCTCAACTTACTTAAGCGAGTAAATAAATAAACTAACTCCTTGACTCAACACCAATAGTAAATGGGTGATAATTAAATTCATTCTCAATAATTCTAATTATAGCTCTTTTAAACATTCATAAGCCTTGCTTATTAATTTCATGCTTTCTTGATATTTAAAAAAAAAATACTTTCATGATTCATACATATTTAACTTGTATCATGCTTCAAATAACATATTCACATGCTTGCATAATAATTCATGTTTATCCAACATCAATTCCAAGCATATAGTCAACCAAACATGCTACTAAATCATCACTTTAATCATACTTTGCAATCCTAGCATGATACTACGCATACACAAATATTCTTGTGCACATACGTACCTTGAATATTGCCTAAACTCGGCCACACTCGATAGAAATCACCTAGCTCGAAGCTTCCTACAAATATAAATACATAACTATAATTAATCCACTATTCTCACAAATTTTCAGCAACTATAATACCCTTTAAACCTTACTAATTAACCCAATTTAATGACATTAAAGCCATAAAACCTTTTCTTTAAGTGGGTACTTTAAATCCTTTCAAAAAGACTTAGTTTTTAAGACTTAATAAAATTCCAGCATACTTATATAATATAAAACATCACTTTTAGACTAGGAAATCATATTTAAATCATTAAAATCTTTTTACCTTTTATGGGTAATCAAACTCTAACTCAATAATTAAAAAGTAGTGTGTATAATTAAATTACAGCATTAACTTGAGGGTTTTAAACTCATTAAAAACATGTTTAAACCATGAATTAATCAATAACAACAACCTAGCATCAAATCCTTACCAATTACATAAAATCCCCAAATTCTAGGGTTTATAAATTAGGGTTCTTGATTAAATAAAAATCTGAAATTTATATGAATAACTTAACAACATCATATACCCAAAATCAAAACTTAATTAAAAGTCATGCTTTTAAAACAATAAAACACTAGAATTAAATTAGGAAGACAAAAGAGTTTATATATATATCCGGTGAGAACCACCCTTTAGGTGAGAACACTCCTAATATATGAGAACAAATCTAAGCCGTAGGATTAGATTAAAGTAGACGGTTAAGATCAACGAAGAACAAGTAATGACATTAGTGTAAATAATGAAGCTGCCCAACTTCATGTTTTACCCAAAATATCTGATTTTCTCTCTCATCAAACACATTTCACACTTTCCTTCATCTTCTCTCTTAAAACCACCAAATTTTCTCTAAAATCCATTGTAATTGCTCCAAATCAAATCAAATCACATCGATTCCTTTTGATTTTTGCTCAAATTCAACGAATTTTATTCATAAACTTATATAAAATAAGTTGAATTGGGCAATTTAATTAGATTTTTTTGCAAATACGAACCCTAATTTGGCAGAAGAGCAAATTGAAGAAATTTTTTAATGGAGGTTGGCGAAGAACAATTAATTCGTAGAGAAATTTGTTATGAAATGCAACGGTAACTTATACTCCAATATTTTCAAAGATTTTGATGATATTTTGGGAGATTTTCGGCTAATATTTTGTGTACTACGTATATATAGTTTGAATTGTTGCAACTTGCAGAGTTAGAAGGAATAAGATAAAAGAAGTCTCTTTAATTAATGTGTCTGCTACCATTTCGTAAGCCTTTTCTTCAACTTTTAGCTTTATGTTCTAAGCTTGTATTATGAAGGTTTTATTGTGCTTGATATGTTATAAACCTACAATCATAATGGGTGATTAAGAGAAGATTTTTGTACTGTGTATCTATGTGCAGATGTTGACATTGTTAGTATACTAGTCTCATTGTGTTGTATCTATTCAAATTAATATTTGTTGTTTGCTTGACGTGCTTTGAATTAATATTTATGCTTATGTTCTAAATTTATATGTATTGTTGTATGATTTGTTGGTTCGTGTGAGATGGAGGTGGCTGATTTAGACTGTTTGGAGGGTTGAATTGAGGAAATTGGGTGGTTTGGGTTGCTATTATGAGATCGTGATTGGTGGTAATTTGTTACAGGGTGCTGTTGGTGTGCTGTAATGTGTGGCGTGGCTGTGAGGACTGTAGCAGCAGCTTAGTGTTGGCTAGGAACGATGGCTGCAAAATTCTAATTTCAGCGCTACTCTTAGATTATTATTGTTTGATTTTTTTTGGGTGTCATTTTACCAGTTTTTTGTGCCATTTATGTGCAGTTTTCTTGAATAATTTTGTTGTATGTTTTTGAGATTTGCTACCTTTTCAACTTAACCAAGTTATAATACATTGCTTTTGGAATCTTGTTATCAGAATTATTGACTTCAGTAGGAAACTATTTCAGGTTCCATACCCTTCTATATTTGATCCCGCTGAGAAGTAAATATCTTTGATAATTCCTACATATAAGGAAGAGCACAGACTTCCAAGTGCACCTGAGGAAACTATTAAGTAAGTTTGTCTAGAATACAACGGCAAAATACGATCCTTCAATATTCTCTTTGTCTGTCTGTTACCTCTTTTGTTAGTACCGTGAATTTGATATTTCTTACATAATGTGTTTTGGAAAACCTGTGTGTCCCCCAAAAGATATTAGCTATTCATCTCTGTTTTTCCTGAGGCTGTAATTATGTATATGTTGGTGACAAGTTACATTTTATGTAGAATTAATGATTTGAATTTTAAATCTTCAGAGAATATGTTCTTCTTAGGTATCATAGTTTATGTACATTTTATGGTTTACCCTAGTTGGACGTATAAACAATTAGTGGGGCGGTATGACCATTCCTTGATGCTTTGAATTGAGGTGAGAAAACTGATGAAAGTGAAAGAGAGTGTGGAGTGGCCTACTACACTGATAAATCTTGCACAATTTTTGTTCTTTCATGTTTGACATTTGGGATAGTTTTCAAATGCTTTGAACTGAGAGTGAGAAAACTGATGTTTCAAATGCAGGATGATAATTTTCCACATTCTACATGCTTGCATAAAAATGATTCTTAAATTTAGGTACAGAAACACCAGCCTTTATATTGTGATCAGTGCTGAATTATATGATCTGTAAATCCTTATTTGAAGGCATTCTCAACACTCATCAAACACAAGTGATGTCATCTAAGTTATGTCACCACTTTGGTGACTTATCTAGTCGTATTGTCAGCAATTCGCAACAACGGGGTGGGACCTAAATTTTCATATCTTGTCTTATTTTCAGCAACTTGCAACAGTGTGGCGAGAAAGATAAATCATTTACTTATGAGGTATAGCCTAAATTGCATAAGCTATGAATACTCAGTGCATTGTATTACATAGAAATATCATGTTTCCTTTTGAAAGAAATGGTGTCCTTCCAACAAGTGTATTATTCTGATAGAGGGTTCAGAATTATTACAGAGCTAATTCTTCAGTAAGGTCAAGTGATCAGAATGCCTAGGTGGAGGCCGCTTCCGATCAGTAATATTAAGGTATAATTAATATTACAGCTTAATCTTAACTGAACCCTTCGGGTCGAACCCAATCGAACAACCGATTTGGAGACGACGAATTAATCCGAAGGATTTAATGAGTCGTCGGAGTTTTACGAACAAAGACGTCGGATATCGAGCCTGGGGCGTCGAGACCGACCGTTGCAAAATCACAAGCAACAAGTGAGAGCATAGCCGTAGCATCACATTGGCCTAGCCATGTGAAGTGCTAGGCTAGGCTAGCTCATCGCAAGCCTAGGCGCACCATGTGTGTGCTAGGCGCACCATGTGTGTGCTAGGCGCACCATGTGTGTGCTAGGCGCACCATGTGTGCTAGGCGCACAAGGCAGCCCATCGCACAAGCACAACACCATCGCAGTGCTAGGCACTTGCGTGTGTGTGCGTGTGCATGTGCCTAGGGGCTGTCGCATCATCGCAGCACAAGCACAACACTATCGCATGGCTAGGCCTATGCGTGTGCGTGTGCTTGTGCCTAGGCCTGTCGCACCATTGCAGCACGCAACCTAGCACCATCGCCAAGCATCAAGTCATCCAGCATGCGTGGCTTGCTAGCAGCACGCATGCTGGGCCTTGAGTAGGTATGCGCGTTGGCAGGGCCTTGCGTGCGTGTGTTCCTCGCACCATCGCAGCAGCAGCCTCGCACTGCAACACCATGCCAGGCATCGCCATGTGCGTGTGCGTATGCGTGTGCGAGTGCTAGATCATACTAGCTATGCGAGAGGCGATGCCCTGCATGCATGGCTCGCTAGCAGCATGCATGCTGGGTGGGCGTGTGCGTGTACGTGCGAAGGGGAGAGCCAGGCAGCCAGCAGCGCCTAGTGCCTAGCAAGCCGCAACGTGGGCATCACCCAGCACATCAGCATGCAGCGCGCACGGCTGGTTGGGCTGATGCTTGCTGCCTTGTGCTGGCTGGCTGGGCTAGCTGGCTGCCAGCCCAGCAGCCTCCTATGCCGGTTTTGTGAGGGTGGGGACCAACCTTTGGGCAAAGCCTTGGGGAGCAACGCGATGGTCCCCCCACCTCTCTTGGTCCTCACTTAACTCTCTCTCTTCCCTTGACACTTGTTGCATTGTGATTGATTTGGTCATTTATTTAATTTAGAATTAAATTCATTATCAATATCATTCATTCTCCCAAATTGGTTGGGAAATGAAGATCAAGGGTTCATTTCCCTATAAATACCAAAGCTTGGGTATTTGGGAAAGAACACACTTGAGTTGAAAAGTAAAGGAAACTCCATTGTTGAGCATACCTTGAAATTCATAAAACTCTAGTTTATTTTGTCCGGGCCTCGACTAACCTTCAAGGCTTAGGATGTTCGGGTCGGGTTCGAGGGTACGATCCCGTCGGAGGCCTCGTATTTTCGGGGTTCGAGTAAGAGCTCATTGTTGAGCGAAGCACGCGTCAAAGGTATATTCTTTTATCCTTTCTTGTGTTTTAATTATGTTTTGCTTGTTAATTGCATTTATTATGGGGCGGGTCTTGGCGGGTTTCATTCCGCGTAGTGTGGGTCACTACGAAACCCTACAGCGGTATCGGAGCCACGCTCCTTTTAATTTTTGCAATCATTTATTAATTAAGGTGTTTTAAAGTAAGATTTAAATTCTGGTTTTGCTTTTCTAATTAGATTAGAAGCTCGTTTTTAATTAATTTTAAAACTCGTATTTTTTTTCGATTTGGCTGTCGAACCCAGATTTTGGCTCAAAACTAGTGATTTTTGGGTGGAATCGACATTCTGAAACAGATTCAATCCTCTTTGAGGGCTGTCCAGAAGCCAAATTTGAACCTGAAACCCAAGTTTTTGGGGTTTTTTCGTTTTTCAACGAAAATTTTAAATCTTTTTAAGCCTTGATTAATGCAAGCATTACAAGGTTAGATTAAATGCATTATTGCATCCCTAATTTAGTGCTATTTTAAATATCCTTAAGCATAATTATGGAGTTTTAATTAGTGCTTGAGTTGATATGCTATTTGTCACACAAAGTTGATTTTTCACAAATTTATGCATATAAATTGCATTAATGTGTGAATGTTTGATGTGAATGTGTAATTTTAAGTTCCCAAGTATGTTAAAGATCTAATCTTTAAAAGTTTAAATGATTGGAACTCTAACCCTAAATTCCATATTGAACAAAGTTTGGATTTTTCATTTTGATTGATTAAAATCCATGAAGTTCAAATACTTGTGAGTAAAATTTTGATTAATCTTCATATTAGAAGATGTAATCTTGGTATTTTACACAAGTATGAAAGTTGGAAAATTTTTTATCGTTAGATGGTTAATTTATTTTTTTTCCAAACTCCCATTTGTCAAATCCATTATTAATTTGGATATTGGCTAAATTAATTGTGGACATAGCTCCTTCAATTTCAAGCATAAAGAAAGACCTAAAAATTGTTTCAAAATAATTTTTGAATGATTTAGGTTTATGCACCATTAAAATTGAGTTTAATTAAGTTGGACTTGTTTTATTTTCATTTTTGCCCTAAATTAATTCTATAATAAATTTAGATTAATTTTATGTCACACGTAAATTGGGATTAAAATCCCGAGAAATGGCACGCAAATCGAGACAAAAACACCCAAGCGCTACTAAGGCTAGTCGGGCTGCCTAGCAGCCCACATGTGGCTGCCTATGGTGCGCACAGGGGTGTGCCTTGAGGGGCTGCTGTGTGGCATGGCAGTTGCGTGCTGCCGTAGTGCTGGGTGCGTGGCTGGGCTGCTGGAGTTGCTTGTGCGTGCTGCTGGGCAGCGAGGCAGCAAGCCCCAGCCAGCCTGCCATACTCTGTCAGGCACCATCTAGCAAGCTAGCATGCGTAGCGAGCTGCTAGTGCTGGCTGGCGTAGCACGCTACGCTGGGCGTGGATGCTAGCACACAACACATCAGGCGCAACACATGGGCTGCCTAGCAGCCATGGTGCACTACCCACTAGGCTTTGTGTGGGCTATTTTGCTTAAATCTTGAGCTATGTATTTTGCAAAATTTTGCCGTTTTTAAATAATTTATGTAATTATTTTAACGAGGTTAGACCTTGATTTTTCCGGGTTTTGCAAAGTTTTGATTTTGACAAATTATGGGTTAAGCCAACTTAATTAATCGGATTGATTAAGTATGGATGCGGAATTTAGTGGGAGCTTAGTTGATTACTTGAGCAATTTGCATTTTAGAAATAATGGATTAAACAACTTTGACTAGTTTTAATTAGGCGCGTTAATCGGATTAACCACCTAAGTTAGTTACTAGTTTTGCGTGTTTAATTATGTATTTCGTATTATGCATGGGCCATTCACAAATAGTGAATGGGTGAATGAAAATTGTTTTCAAAACAGGTTACTGAAAAAGGCAACTAGTGGGACCCAACTAGGATAGAAAATACGAACTGCGTTCCCTTATGTATTTTTGTAAATCTAAATACGGTTTGCGAACCGTTAAGTATTTTTGTACTTTAGATTAATCTTAGTCGTACTAGCTAGTTATTTTATTTTGGCCAAGATGTCTCAAGACGGCGTTTCGATGAAGATAAGCAAAGATGAAGACCCTTGAAGATTTGAAGATTTCAAGGGGTCATGCTAGTTGCCAAATGCATCAATTTATACTTTATATATATATTATTGTTATATATATGAATGTTAGATGCATGTCTAGGATTTCATATGTTGCGACGATTAGTTAAGTTCACTTAATTCAACCAACATAGAAACCCTAGGTCCCTTAAAATATTGAGCTAAAATTTGCCGTTCCAAGAACACCACTTACCGAACTAATGCGCGTATGTGATGGGCTACGCCAAAGCGACGCATCACTAATTCTCTAGGAACGTAAGGTATACTAGGTATACAAGTTGTCTTGGTTAAGCTCAACGATATCAGTAAGGAGTCCTTAGATGTCGTGGCAAAAGAGATAAAATGTCAAGAATGCATTAGATGCGACATTTTATCAAACCGAGAGTAGCTTAGAGCTATTAGCAATTGGATTGCTTACCTTAAGATATTTAATGATTAAGACAAGCCAAAGCATGCTTAACCATTTCTTGATCTTTGGGATCTCGGAATCATTTTATTCTCCCCCAAAAGGGATAATTTTATCGATGCGTGGATAAAATGCTCAATAAGATTGAAAACATGCATGTACGCTTTTAAATTTCAAACTTATTGGTTATATGAATGGTTTTTCATTTCAAATTCTTTCAATTGTAGAACAATGTCTGCAAGTAACTCAAACAACAACCAAATGTGCCTGGAACTCCCCGAAAAGTTGGCCTTTTCCTTAAACTTGGCCAACTTCAAGGAATGGGAGGAGGAACTCAGGAAAACTCTCCGGAATTGTTCCTTGGAGTACACTCTTGATACTCCCATTCCAAACTTCTTCTCTAAGGGGATCATGACCAATGAGGCTCATGAAGAATGGTCTTCCAATTGTAAGAAAGTCTCATGACTCATGGCTAATTCCATCCGGAAGATTGGAAGGAAAGCCTTTCCTCCTACCTTCCGGACATATTCCTTAAAGCACTTGAGGACGTTGTCAATGTAAGAGTCACCAAGAGTGACAATGGCTACTATGATGGACTCGTGTTTGATTTGACTAAGTCACTCTCAAACATGAGGATAAAGCCAGCAAACGTGGGATGTCTTGCTAAGGAAAGGCGTCGACTTTGGACAAAGGTCTACAATGCCAAATTGAGACTCGTCATGCCCCTCCGACCTCATGTGCTTGGAATGACTAGGCTCTTCAAACACATGCAGCTTCTCGAAATCTCATTGGAGGATGAGATGGCAGGGCACATCTTGCTTGTTTCGCTCCACTCGGGCTATGATGCACTTAGAGTGCATATAGCTGCAGGAAAGGAGAAACGCTCCTTAATGGAGGTGGTGCAACTACTCAGCCGAGCCACCGCATGTGGAATGACCGAGAGGCCCTTGAGAGCAAGGAGAAGAGAGTTCAAGAAGGTTAAGGCAAAGATGCGTTGCTTCTATTGTGGTGGGCAAGGCCACTACAAGAGAGAATGCAAGCTCTTTCGGGAAGAGGAGGAGAGGAATGGAGCATCTGCCTCATCAGGTATCTTCCTTAAACACTTGTGAATTAAGCTTATCATAGGTATTAGATACCAAGTATGACTCACTTTATGTTGCCTTTTCAGGGACCAAGTGAGAAGCTTATCAAGTGTTGGTGCAAGGACAAGTAGACGACGAAGACGGTTTTTCGGTCGTGCTTGCATGCACTATTTTGTCTATGACATGTAATTAAACTAATCTTAGTTTTTCATCATGCTTTTGAATATACTATAATCTATGGTGTTGGACACCTAGTTTTTTTGCATGTAAGACTTTGACAATAGTTGTTTCAAAATTTTGCAAATATATGTTCAATGAAATTGCATGTTTTTACATATGATTAGACAAAAGTTGATACCGCTAACTAAGACATCAAAGAATTCAACTTCGTTAACAAACATTAGCAGATATGGCTATATCTACTTAATGTCGAATAAATCTGAATCCTTTGAAAAATTCAAAGAATTTTAGAAAGAAGTTGAAAATCAACTTGGCAAGAAAATTAAAGCACTTCGATCGGATCGAGGTGGCAAATATTTGAGCCATGAATTCGACGATAACTTGAAAGAAAATGGTATTCTTTCAGAGTTGACACCTCCCGGAACTCCTCAATGGAACAGAGTATCCGAACGGAGGAATCGAACCTTGTTAGACATGGTTCGATCAATGATGGGTCTTAGTGAACTTCCTATCTCTTTATGGGGACATGCGCTACAAACCGCGGTACTAACAATGAACCGAACTACGTTAAAAGCCGTTGAAAAGACTCCATATGATTTATAGACTAAGAAACCTCCTAGGTTGTCTTTTCTCATGATTTGGGGATGCGAAGCATATGTCAAGCGATTAATTTCGGACAAACTTCACCCCAAATTGGATAAGTGTTTCTTTGTGGGATACCCAAAAGAAACCAAAGGGTATTACTTCTACAATAAATCCGAGAATAAAGTGTTTGTTGCTCGTGATGGTGTCTTTTTGGAGAAGGAACACCTTTCCAAAATGACAAGTGGGAGGAAAATCGAACTCGACGAAGTTCGAGAGGACGAGCAACAATGTCAACCTGATAAAACTGACAATCTAAGTGCTTTGGAAGCAGCTGAGAAGATTGGTCAGAATCAAACAGACAATGTAAATGCTCAACCTATTACCCTTCGTAGGTCGCAACGACAAAGGTCTCAACCAGACAGATACCTTGGTATTGTCTTAACCGATGATCAAGACATCCTAGTTATGGATAGAGATGAGCCAACGACATACAAGCAAGCTATGACGAGCCCCAACTCTGCTAAATGGCAAGAATCCATGAAATCCGAGATGGACTCCATGTCTGAAAATCAAGTATGGGACTTGGTTTATTTGCCCGAGGGTTACACACCCATTGGTTGCAAATGGATCTTCAAATTGAAGACAGATAGGATGGAAATGTATCGATATACAAGGCTAGACTAGTGGCAAAAGGTTATAGACAAGTCCACGGGATTGACTATGATGAAACCTTTTCACCGGTTGCAATGCTAAAGTCTGTCCAGATTATTCTAGCGATTGCTGCACATTACGATTATAAAATATGGCAAATGGATGTCAAAACCGCCTTCCTAAATGGGATTTTGGAAGAAACTGTGTACATGACATAGCCAGAAGGTTTTGTTGATCCGAGCAACGCTGGAAAGGTTTGCAAGCTTAAGAAGTCCATTTGTGGACTAAAGCAAGCCAGCAGGAGTTGGAATCTGCGATTTGATGAAGCCATCAGCAAGTTTGGTTTTATAAAGAATCCAGATGAATCTTGTGTATACAAGAGGGTCAGTGGGAGTGACATCGCATTCCTAGTCCTATATGTCGATGACATACTGCTCATTGGAAACAACACAAAATTACTGGAGTCCGTAAAGGGCTGGTTGGGAAAGTGCTTTTCAATGAAGGACTTAGGAGAGGCACAGTACATATTGGGCATCAAGATCTACAGGGATAGATCTAAGAGGATGATTGGATTGAGCCTGAGTACTTACATTGATAAGGTACTAGCACGATTCCACATGGAGAATGCCAAGAGAGGGCATCTACCCATGTCCCATGGCGTAACTCTCAGCAAGAAACAGTGTCCACAAACACCTGTTGAGCGAGAGAGAATGGATCAGATTCCATATGCTTCGCTAATTGGGTCGATCATGTATGCCATGATATGTACCAGGCCAGATGTATCATATGCCTTGAGTGCTATGAGCCAATACTAATCAAACCTAAGAGAGGCGCATTGGACTGCGGCCAAGAATATCCTGAAGTACCTGAAAAAGGAACAAGGATAAATTCCTGGTTTGTGGTGGCCATAAAGACCTGGTTGTTGAAGGTTACACCGACGCTAGCTTCTAGACTTACAAAGACGACTTCAAGTCACAGCCAGGATACATATTCTGTCTGAATGGAGGAGCGTTTAGCTGGAAGAGTGCCAAGCAGAGCACCACTGCAGATTCTACAACTGAAGCCGAGTACTTGGCAGCTTTAGAAGCCGCTAAGGAGGATGTTTGGATTCTCAAGTTCATCAGTGAGCTTGGTATTGCACCCTCCATCAAGGGTCTGATAGATCTCTACTATGACAACAATGGAGCTATCGCTCAGGCCAGAGAGCCAAGAGAGCACCAGAAGGTCAAACATGTCCAAAGGCGATTTCACATGATAAGGGAATGGAAATCCGAAGGTGAAATCAGAATTTGCAAGATCGACACGGATGATGATGTGGCCGATCCTTTGACTAAACCTCTGCCTCAAGTGAAACACAACAAGCACGTTGAGGCGATGGGAATCTAGCACGTTGGAGACTGGCTTTGAAATTCCCTGTACATGTGTTTTAATTAAACTAGATGTTTTAATGTAAGACACTGTATTGAAACCATTCATTTTATGGAGTAATTAATTTTTATGCAAAATTATCATTCACTCCATTGCTATTTAATTGTGGTTTAGAATTAAGTAATGAGTCCATTAGATTTATGGAAATATTCAAAACAGGGTATCAAGACCATGTCTTAGATAAAGAAACACCTGTTAAGTGAACTTTGAATATTTAAATCAAAAATTATCCCTAATTGAGGTCATCTAAATGATGGACGATTGATGACCACCAGAGATTAGTGTATAGTATGATTTACAGCACCGTTTCTTGTGCTGCAAGGACATGATGGTCATAAATCATTTGCGCAGGTGCCAGTTCAGAACTGCACTGGATCGACCTATGAGAGTACTTTAAGAGATTCAAAATTGTCATAAGTACATTTCTCATTACAGCTATCGGAACTCGTTTCCTCGACCATGAGTATTGTGAAGTTTTCTTGTTTGAGTACTAGTCTCTTTGATGTTGCCTAACGTCTGCTGTAACTGGGGATCATAACGGGAACACTCAGGAGATTAGGTCCTCTTAGTAAGAGAAACTTACAATGCAAGACTAGGAATGTCCCCCTATTAACAATAGGGAACATGTCTTTGTTGTTTACAAGGCCGCTCGAAGAGCGAGACTGTGAAAATGCATGGTCGTGCTCAGATGGATTTTAGAAATCATCTGCTTATTGACAGTCGAACTTGGAGATTGAGAAACACTTATGAACGTAATAAGGATGACAATGAATCTTACCTTATAGTTCACAAATAGACATTAAGTGACATAGGAAATGGCCTATACACTGTATGCACACTTGTCCAGAAGGACAAGTGGGAGATTGAAAGGAATGGTGTCCTTCCAATAAGTGTATTATTTTGATAGAGGGTTCAGAATTATTACAGAGCTAATTCTTCAGTAAGGTCAAGTGATCGGAATGCTTAGGTGGAGGCCGCTTCTAATTAGTAATATTAAGGTATAATTAATATTACAGCTTAATCTTAACTGAACCCTTCGGGTCGAACCCAATCGAACAACTGATCTGAGACGACGAATTAATCCGAAGGATGTAATGAGTCGTCGGAGTTTTATGAACAAAGACGTTGGATATCGAGCCTAGGGCGTCGAGACCGAGCGTCGCAAAATCAAAAGCAACAAGTGCGGGCATAGCCGTAGCATCACATTGGCCTAGCCATGTAAAGTGCTAGGCTAGGCTATCTCATCGCAAGCCTAGGCGCACCATGTGTGTGCTAGGCGCACAAGGCAGCCCATCGCACAAGCACAACACCATCACAGTGCTAGGCACTTGCGTGTGTGTGCGTGTGCATGTGCCTAGGGGCTGTCGCATCATCGCAGCACAAGCACAGCACTATCGCATGGCTAGGCCTATGCGTGTGTGCGTGTGCTTGTGCCTAGGCCTATCGCACCATCGCAACACGCAGCCTAGCACCATTGCTAAGCATCAAGTAAAAAATAAGGCTAATAATAGGCAGAAGTAATGCTGATATGGCCATATCAATAAATGAAGCAGAAACTGCTCTAATTTCTCTTTAGTCACATATTAGACAAGAGATGAGGATTAACGCCCATGCAAAAATTAACGCCCAATTCACCGAACAGCAAAAAAAATGCCCAATTTTCCACAACATTAACACTCTTTTTAAATATGCATGCATTGTCATAAAATGATTCAAAAACATCAAAATCGCATAATTAATTTCATCGGATCATCCAAACCAGCAACAATTTCACAGCAAATTAACACAAAAATCCTTTAACCTAAGAATATACAAAATTGACACAAAAAATCCTAAAAAAGCAAAATAAAATTCCCAGAAAAATCAAAAGAATCACCAATAAAAAAATTAAGAATAATTACCTGGATCTTAACCTTGAGATTGATATGAGTAGATTGATCAGGAGCCGGCTTCTTATCTTCATTAAAAGGGTTGTTACCTCCATTGTCGTTGGTATCAGTTTCTCCAGCCATCTTCAACAAATTTCGAACAATGTTACATCAATTAAACCCAAAATTTCAAGCATTTAACATCAATAATTGGACCAAAAGACCAAAATATAACGCAAAGCTAAATAACTCAGAAACCCTAACCTCGAATTTCCGATTTTTGGTTCAAAATTGATTCGAATTTGTTGTTGTTGAAGACTTGTTGAAGACGCACGCACATAGAATTGATTCAAAATAGACGCACCCAGAAACCCTAACCTCCAATATTGTAGATTCAAGAAATAGACGCCGGTTTTCGAAGGAGGGCATCAGGTCGTTCAAGACCGATTTCTTCAGTAGATTAGGGTTTGTTTGAGGAGAGAGAAGAGAGAGGTAATAAGGAAGAGAGGAAACCGAAAGAACGAATAGGTGAAATAGAAAGAAGGAAAGATCGAGTACGCTTCAATGGAGAATTTCGAGTACGCATCAATGGAGGAGAGGGAGAGGAGAGAGAGGCAGATGAGAGAGGAGGAAAGATTGAGGAAATGAATTAAAGAGAAAGAAAGAAAATTGTCCGGTTTTTTTTTGTTATTATTTAACAATAGATTTCGCACCAGTGCGATTTACTCACTTTTCGCACCGGTTTTGTTAGAACCGGTGCGAAAACAAACTTTTCGCAACGGTTTGGTTAGATACGGTGCGAAAACACTTCCCCTCAATCCCGCCTATTTTTTTCGCACCGGTTTTTAAAAACCGGTGCCCATTTAAGTTTTTCTGCTAGTGCTTGCTTAATTTTCTCCCTTATACGATCTAATTTCACATCCCCTGCTTGGTTGTCCTTAATTTCATCAAATATCGTTGGTTGGATACTCAAGTTATTAAGCATTCCTTCCAACGTTCCATGTGGCACTACCTTGAGGTTCACCTTACTCATTTCCGTACAAAGTTCATTTGCCACTACTAAAGCGTTCACTCCATGAGTTGCATTGCGGCTCAAAGCATCCGCGACTACATTTGCTTTACCCATGTGGTATTGGATGTCTAGTTCGTAATCATTGAAGAATTCTATCCACCTACGTTGTCTCATGTTCAAGGTTGATTGCGTGAAAAGGTACTTCAAACTTTTATGGTCTTTGAATATCCTACATTTCACTCCATATAAATAATGTCTCCATATTTTCAACGCAAATACTACTGCAGCAAGTTCTAGATCATGAGTAGGGTAGTTTACCTCATGTTTCTTCAATTATCTTGATGCATAAGCAATCACCTTTCCCATGTTGTATCAAAACACATCCAAGTCCATTTTTAGATGCATCACTATACACATCATAAGAGCCACTTCCATAAGGTAAGGTCAATACAGGTGCCGTTGTCAAACTCCTTTTCAAGGCATGAAACTCTTCTTCACACTTATCACTCCAAATGAACTTAGATTCTTTCTTCATCAACGAAGTCATAGGTCTAGCTATTTTCGAGAAGTCCTTCACATACCGCCTATAATACCCCGCTAGACCAAGGAAACTTTGAATCCGACACATTTTTGGGTTTAGGCCACCCCTTCACTGCTTCGATCTTTGCAGGATCTACCTTCACTCTGTCTTTGGATATGAAATGTCCTAAAAATGCCACCTTCTCCAACCAAAACTCACACTTCGAGAATTTGGCATACAATTGGTTGTTCCTTAAAGTAGCTAACACTGCTCTCAAATGCTCTACATGGTCCTCTTTGTTTTTTGAATAAACCAAAATGTCATCAATAAACACCACCACAAATTAGTCTAAGAAAGGTTGAAATTAAACACTCTATTCATCAAGTCCATAAAAATTGCAGGTGCATTTGTCAACCCAAAAGGCATTACTGTAAACACATAGTGTCCATATCTCGTCCTAAATGTCGTTTTTGGAATGTCCTCTTCCGCGATTCGTAATTGATGATACCCAGATAACAAATCAATCTTAGAAAACACCGCTGCACCTTTCAATTGATCGAACAAGTCATCTATCCTAGGCAAAGGGTATTTTTTCTTTAAGGTTACTTTGTTCAACTCCCTGTAATCGATGCATAGCCTCATGAACACAGGTGCTCCCCATGGTGATGCACTTGATCGTATGTATCCCTTCTCCAACAAGTCCTGCAATTGATTCTTCAATTCACTCATCTCTGCAGGTGCCATCCTGTATGGTGCCTTAGAGATAGGTGTTGTCCCGGGTACTAAGTCTATAGTAAAGTCTATGGTTCTTTTGGGCAGCATACCCGGAATTTCCTCTGGGAACACATCTAAAAACTCCTTCACCGCCTCAATATTCTCAGGTTAAGATGATTCCTCATACTCCAAGTTTCTCACACTACAAAAATAGATTGGGTTCCCTTTCTTCATATACTTTGCCAGTTTTAACACAGAAATGATCTTAGTATGCCTAGGTTTTCCATGTCTCCAATAGGTCACGAGCTCTCCCTGAGCCGTTTTCAAGTGGATTTTCTGTGACTGACATCGAATCTCAGCATTGTATCGACATAACCAATCCATTCCCAGAATTATGTTAAGGTCTCCTAGTTCAAATTCAATCAGGCTGGATAGGAATTCTTTACCCTTAATCTTTATAGGTACATCTTTATAGACCTTAGTATAATGAACTACACCCCCAGTTGGAAGTTCTATAGGAGTATCTATGTCATCTACAGTTTTCAGACAATGCGATAGTTTTGGAAGCATAGATTTAGAAATGAAAGAATATGTTGCACCAGAATCAAACAAAACTTTAACAGGAACTGAGTTAATAGAAAATGTACTAGTAATAACATCTCTTGCCGCGTCAGCCTCACGCGAACCCATCACATTAAGCTTCCCTGGTGTTCCACCTTTGACTTGTGTGTTACCTCCATTGGTATTCTTATTCTCATTCTGAAACTACGCCTCTTTGTTCACTTGACTCCCGTTGTTACCCTGACTTCCATTTTGCTGATTCCAGTTCTGTCCACTTCCCTTAAATTGATTGTTTCCCTGACCTCCTTTGTTCCTAGATAAACGCCCTGTGTCCTTGCTTGTTGCACATATTACAAGTGACCAAGTTACCCTCACAATCTTTCCCTGGGTGGTTGTTGGAACATCTCTTACAGTAGTATATCCTCTGGTTATGATCTCTAGGTTGGTTCCTATTTCCCTTAGGAAAATTGCGCCCACCTTGTGTAACACCCCAGTAATTCTCTCTTTAAACCTGTAATAACATGTGATAACCTGTAATCACCTGTAAATACTTTTAATAACCTCTAGAGAGAATTACTAGCGTGCTACCGCCACGTGTTCAAACGTTAAGGCTAGTTTCAGAAATAAGCAGCGGAAACTAATTTAGTTTTAGAAAGAATATAAGTTTCAAAACTAAAAGTCAAAACTCAATTTAATCTTACAAGTTGGAACCATAACGACCCTTATTCAAAAAACCAGTAAAATAGGAAGTAAATGGAATTAGAACCAAAATAACATTCAATCTATGAAATGAAATAAGCTAAGTGGTTAACCAACGCTCCACTCAATTCCCATCACCCTGATGTAATTTCAGTATATGCAAAAACCTGCGATTAATCTGCTCCCCAATTTTACAAGTGTAAGAATTGGATGATTACAGGGTCATTGAAGGCGAAGGCCATGACCAAAAGAAACACACAAAAGCACGCAATCAGCAACGCTAAGTACATACAAGCTAAGAAGTATAGTAAAGAGTCTTAGCATGATACTAAAAAGCATTCCATACACTCACAATATTATCATTGACTCGAACACATGACTCAATTGTTACCTATTACTAAGTTTTTTTTTCTTTCTAAATAGTAAAGATCACTTCATTAATTTGTTTGGATTAAGCAATAGACCAGGTTGTCCCCCTGTGCTCCATTCCGGAACATTAAATAAGAAAACCCTATGCCACCTTTCGGAAGACATTAATAAACATCCAATCGCAGACAGGCGCGACTCCGTGGCCATAGCTAGTATGAGATCTCATCTAACTCATTATAATTTTAAAAGAATTTAAAAACAAGAGACTCGTAGATCAGACGACCTCTGAAAAGTACACGGCTAATACCCCGTGAACCCCAACCCCTGTTTGTCATTACTCTAGATGTGCACAAATCCAGAGTTTTATTGCTCATCCTTCTTGCACTTTACGTGATTTACCAGTTTAAACTTGGTGATGACTCGAATGCAAAACAACACAACCAAATTATACATCAATCATTCAAATCATTCAAGTTTCCAATTAAATTCTTAATTTATTAGTGGCAACCAACATTTATTATTGAATCCTTTAACTACCTCGGTGTATAAACACCTTAAGTGCATAAGGCACCTCAAATTCTTAATCTCGTCTTATGAGACTTTAACTCTTCCTTTATTCATTCCATTTCAATACAAATGAATAAGTAATTAAAATGATTCATTCCATATATATATATTCTTGTAGCTTTGCTTCTAAGCTCACTTTGCGAAGTATTGCATAAATAATGCTCATATGGAAAAATCAATGCAAATTTCTCATACATGAATTAAACCAATCATCACATTTATCATCAATCAACTCATTACCAAACAATTTCAACCAACCCACAAGTTCTCTAGCATGATTCTAGGTTTTTCCAAGTCCCTAGACATGCTCCTATAATCAAGGTTCCTCGCTTATACGTACCTTGAGTACACAAATTGGTTGGCCACCTTAAGACTAAAAGTCACCTTCTACGAAGTCCTCTCCTAAACAAAACAACAATAGCTCAATTAATATCCAAGTGATATATTTTACAGCAATACCAAACTACTTTAAAATCCTTTAAATCATTAAAATAATGTTTTTAAATTGCTCACAATAGTCAAAGTTAATAATTCAAAGTTCAATTACAAGTTTGTATGTTAAAATCATGAAAATATAGCTTTTAGCATAAAATTTCAGCAACTTTAAAGTAGGATTATAATCTGAAAATTTATTTATAACATCAATCATTCGTTAAAAGTCTAAAACTGCCCAAATATCATACTTAGAGGCTGAATTTAGCCATGAAAAGGTGGTGCTCACTACCATAAGTAGTGAGTTTTTATTAGAGCGTCATTTACACACGAAAAACATTACTTTTTTGCAAAAATCAGACGAGTCAGAGCAAGACGTGATTAAAACGTGATTAAGGAAAATTAGTCAATTACGAACGAAATTCAGCAATTAATTATGAAAAATTTAGAACTTGCTGTTGAATTAAACATCATCATATTCATAGCAAAATCACAACAAAATCATGCTTAAATTGAATAACTTTAGTAGCACGTTATTAAACCTTAAAATCATGAAAATCAAAATTTAAACCCTAATTTTCTTAACTAAATAAATTTGAAAATCAATTTCATAATTTAAACATCATAAAACTCATAAATTTGCAACCTTTCCCAAATCTATTTACATGATTAAATCATAACAACAATTTAAATTCAAGATTAAATAAAGATTAAAACTTTTACAATAAAACAATAACAAGAGAGAAGGAGAATGGACCGGTGGCTGGGCAACGGTGGCAGCAGGTGGCAACTTCGGCTGAGGGCAGGCGGCAGTGGGGCAGCAACAGCAACGAAGGCAGCAGAATTTTTTTTATTTCTTATTTTTTTTTGTGAGTCGTGAAAGGAGAAGGAGGAAGGCAGGGAAGGAGTAATAAGGGGAAGCAGTAGAGGAGGGTGTTTGAGAGAAGTTTACTTAATTAGAAAAATGAGGGTTTGGGCTCTTTTATTTTTTTGTAGAATTAGAATGGTAATCATAGCCCAAAGTGAGTAAAATGCTATTGAAATATAAGTTATTGTTTTTATTTTGTCAAATCTTTTCAAAATATTTATATAAATATAAAATTATTATAAAATACTCAAATACATAAAAATGTATAATTATTATTTACTAAGAAAAAATATGGGGGATTACACCTTGGTTGTTCCTATTGTTCTGGAAGTTATTACCTTGGTGGTTATAAAACTTCTGCTTTTTAAAGTTATTCTGGTTTTTAAATGGTCCAGAACTAGTCATAGGCTCCTTCCTCTTCTCCTTAGCTTCCAGCTCAACCTTTTCAGCCTTCTCCTTCAACTCCACTCCATGTAAATGCGCTGCCCTACCATACAACTCATCCAAATTGTCAAACACTTGTCCTGACAACTTCCCTTGGAGAGAAAGAGGAATTCCTGTCTCGAACCTTCTAACTTTCTGCCTATCAGTAGCCACAATATCCTCAGCAAACCTAGACAGCTCGATAAACTTAGTGTAATACTCAATCAACGACATACTTCCCATCTTAAGTTCCAGGAACTCATCAGCTTTCTACTTTTGCAAGAATATAGGGTAGAACTTGTCCCTCACTTGCTCCTTGAACACATTCCATCCAAAGTTATTAGGTAATGCTCTCATAGTCTGTTCATTCTACTGCCACCACAAATCTGCCTCACCTCTTAAGTATAAGCTGCACTACTCACTTTGGACTCATTGGGGCATGCTACTGCCACAAATAACTTACCGAATTCTCTCAGCCAGTTCTCAAAGACAATTGGATTAGGTTCTCCCTGATAAGTAGGAGGTTTGCTTTGGGCTATCTTCTTAAACAACTCCCCAGCAGGGTCAGGATTGTTATTGTTATTCCTTTTAGCTAACTGTTGAGCTGCAGCAACTAATTGCCTTACTACCTAATTCAAATCATTGTTATTGTTGTTTCTTCCTGCCATCCTAGACCTGGCCTCCTGAAATAAGAAATGACTACTATTAGGTTGGTCACAACTCTCTTGTAACTAAACAATAACCAAACTACTTGAATCCAAGCATACAAGTAGTCGTTCTGAATTATAGTAGAAGCAACTACTCATTTCTCCTACTAATAATTCAACACATTGTATTAGTTGTCATGCAACCATTGTACTTAAATAAGCACATCAAAAAAAATATTTTTGAGTCATCTCCCTTGATACCATTTACATTAAAATAATAGTAATAAATAACATTTGATAGGCTTATTTAAAGAAATGGAAATAAATATGAAAAGAAATAATAATACTTTATTGAAATATTAAAAAGAATATTTGGAATATCCCAATGTAGCTTTGCTACTTATTACTCACGCAGTACTTTATTAAACTGTAACTATAAATAAGAATGAAATAAATACTCAAAACACTAAAGGAAAGTTAGTCTATAATCTTCAAATGTTGACATTGTCAATTTTGTCTTTAATCTCCTTGTACTTCTTTGGATTATACTCAGGATCACTCCTATAATCACCATCATTTCCACCACCACCACTACCATCATCATCATCATCATCATCTTCCTCAGGGTCTTCGTCAGAGTCATCAGATTCTAAGTTAATAATTACCGGAGGGCTTGGAGGATTTGGATTAGGAATGACTTCACATGAAGAATCTCAAGACACATTATCTTTCTCCATTCGATCACCTTGACTCTCATAACTTTGCTCAGGTTCTGACTCAGACATGGGATCATCATTTTCTGAAGAATAGTAGGGTGCATTTTGATGTGGAACTGGATCACCAAAGTTATGGCAAGGAGGAGGTTGAGAAGCATATTGAGGGTTAAGATGAATGAATTCTTTGTGAGCAATGTAATGATATAAGTATCTCCAATCCGCTCCCCACTGACCATTAGAGTCCTTATACTTAGTATAGTTAGCTACACCATTAGGCAAATAAAAATCACGAAAGCGACTCTTAATAGCCTCATAGGGAGGATAGTTAGGCAAACAATGAATAATCATGGCAGAGACCTAATCTGGTTGGTCTAGCTGACACTCTCCAAACACATCAGGTCTATAAGTACAGTAAAAGCGAATCCTGCGAATATAATTCCACACATGCTCATAGTCCTTTTTTACTTGAGTACCCATGGAATAGAATTTACTAGGTAAATCTAAAATTCTACAAGGTATTTTGGGTTATGACTTAATAAAGAAAAATTCGTTTTAATCAAGTATACAGTTCCTTGCAAAAATTTAAGTTTGGTGTTCAATCATACAATTTATGTTATTACTCATAAACATGCTTTCACATAGATACATATTATCATTCAACATGCTTTGAACACCTCACATAAATAAAAATATGCACATAGGAAGACATACAATTCTAACCTATATATATGCCCATTCTTTTTTACCCAATCTCACCACATGCTTTTAAAAGAAATTAACACATAATTACATACCTTAATTCCTTCGCATACCAGCACACATAATATTTTTTTTTTAAAAAAATTTACATTATGTTTTTCGAAAATAAATGTCCGAAAATAAAAAAAAAATTCGGACCCCCTTTAATAAAAAAAAAAAAAATTCAGCCCTCCTTATAAAAATAAATTCGGACCAAATAATTAAATAAAAAAAAATTTCGGCCCTATATAAAAAAAATTCGGACATCTTAAAAACAAAATGAAACTTATTTAAATAAGCACTTGGCCAAGATTTAAACATAGAAACCTCAAAAACGTTTTTCGCTTTGGTGGTAATTAAAATCCAACCTGGCTTTGATACCACTTTGTAATAACTTGGAAGTTCCCTTATTTTAAAATACACTTTTTACTCTAAATAAAACCCTTTTTAGGAAATATCCAAAATATTACCACCCTTGATAACGACTAAGGCTATTTTTCAAAGTCACACAGCGGAATTAATAAATAAAAACAACCTAGCATCAAACCCTAACCAATTACATAAAATCCTCAAATTCTCGGGTTTATAAATTAGGGTTCTTGATTAAATAAAAATCTGAAATTGTAGGGTTTCGTAGTGACCTGACACTACGCGGAAGGAAATCCACCAAGACCCGCCCCTTAATTAAAGCAATTAAACAAGCATAATAAACTTAATCAAACAAGATTAAGGACAAGAATTATACCTTTGACGCGTGCTTCGCTCCCAAAGAGCTCTTACTTCAAAATCCCGAAAAGACGAGATCTCCGACGGATCGTACCCTCGACCCGACCCGAGCGTCCTAAGTCTTGAAGGTTAGTCAAGATCCGGACAAAATAACTATGAGTTTTACGAATCGAAGGTTTACTCTTTTCTAGAGTTGCCTTTTTAATTCCACTCAAGGTTGTCTCAAATCCCAATACCAAGCTTGGTATTTATAGGGAAATGAACCCTTGTATTTCATTCCCCAACCAATGTGGGAGAATGTTCATTTTGCTAATTAATTTATTTCTAAAATAAATTAATAAACAAAACTAATCACAATGCAACAAGTGTCAAATAGATAGAGAAGGTTAGGTGAGGACCATGAACCTTGGGGGGGACCATTGCCTTGCTCCCCAAGGCATGCTCTAAGGCAATTGGTCCCCACTCCCTCAAACCACCTCTTACAAAGGGGTTGCTGGGCTGTTGCCAGCTAGCACGCCAGCTAGCATGGTGCTGGCCAGCCCTGCCAGCTAGCATGTGCATGCCCAGCAGCCTCGCATGCCTGGTGCTAGGCCATGCTAGACGCTGGTGCTGGCCAGTGCTAGGCGCTGCTGCAGCTGGCTGCTGGCTTCCTAGCACTGCCTATCGCACATGCATCTCTCTCGCATCGCATCGCTAGCACAGCCAGCATGCGTGCTGCTAGCGAGCCACGCATGCTGGCCGCACTGACCCTCGCACCATGCGCATACACACGCCTCCTGCCCACACGCACTGGCTGGTCGCACATGTGCAAGCCTTGCACCTCGCATCACGCACCAGCCATGCGCCATACACCACGCACACACATTGCTAGCCCAGCCTACGCGCATCAATGCGCCTGTGGTGCGAGGTTGCTTGTGCGAGGCCTAGCATCATGCTAGCGCCCATGCACTCGCATGTGGGGCGATGCTTGGTGCTGCCATGCGAAGGCTAGCACACAAGCATCCACGCACATGGTGCGCCATTGCTAGGCATCCAACCATGCTAGCACTTGGTGCTTGCGATGGTGCTGCCAAGCCAGGCACGCACGCACGCAGCACCTAGTGCTTGCCATGGTGCGCCTGGTGCCTGCGATGGTGCTGCCATGCCAAGCACGCACGCACGCAGCACTAGGCCCTGCGATGGTGCGCCTGGTGCCCCCATTGCTGGCGACAGGTGCCATATGCACCCAGGCACCCACGCTAGCACGCTGCTAGCTGCGATGGGCTGCCTGGTGCTTGTGTGGCTTGTGATGGCTGCCATGCGCACCCAGGCACCCATGCTAGCACGTTGCTAGCTTGAGATGGGCTGCCGGGGCGCGCCTAGGCTGCGATGGTGCCTAGCACACCATGGTGCGCCTAGGCTTGCTATGAGCTAGCCTAGCCTAGCTACGGCTACGCTCATACTTGTTGCTTGTGATTTTGCGACGCTCGGTATCGACGCCCTGGCTCGATTTCCGACGTTTGTATTCGTAAAACTCTGTCGACTCATTAAATCCTTTCGGATTAATTCGACGTCTCGGATCGGAGATTCGATTGGGTTCGACCCGAAGGGTTCAGTTAAGATCAAGCTGTAATATCAATTGTACCTCGATATTACTGATCGGAAGCGGCCTCCACCTAGGCATTCCGATCACTTGACCTTACTGAAGAATTAGCTTTGTAATAATTCTGAACCCTCTATCGGAATAATACACTTGTTGGAAGGACACCATTCCTTTCAGAAATTTATATGAATAATTTAACATCATATACCCAAAATCAATACCAAAAAATAATTAAAATCATACTTTTAAAACAATAAAACACTAGAATAAAATTAGGAAGAGAAAAAAACTACCAAACCGAAAAAGGAGGAAGGAGAAGAGAGAGCCACATCGGGCTGGTGGTCGCCGGTGCTTCTGTTGGCCGCCGGTGGGAGAGAAAAGGGGAGAGAGAGTGTGGCGTGGGAAAGAGAGAGAAAAAGGAGGGGAAAAAGAGAGGAAAAATAAAGAGAGAACTTTTGGGGTTTTTGGGAAATCTGACAATAATGATTCTTGAGTGGAAAATCTTGAGGTTTTAAAGTATTTATACTCCCCTTTTGAAAAAAAAAACTCATAATTACAAAACTGTCATTACTAAATCCTACTCCCCTTTAACTTCTTCGTTTGGGGCCAATTTATTGGGCTTTTAAGTGTCCTTAACTTCCGAAGAAGTTGGTCCAATCATTTAAATAAAGTTGACATAATGCAAAATACTTTTATTGCCTCAATAATGACCATTTAATTTTATACACACTTACATATTATTTATATAATTAATTCATTTTAAAATGAAATGAATCAATTTTAATTTATAAAATAAATAGAATAATTAGTTTATATATATGAAAATACGAAGTATTACAAGAGGGGAGGGACGTGGTGGGATTATAGGATGGTATTCACGAAAGTGAGGGTGATGGATTGTTGGGTTTTGGCGGCGATGTTTGGAAGGAGGTTGATGACAGGTATACGGATTGGGATGTAGGATGGGAGATAGGTTGAGTCAGGTGTGGTGGTGGTAGGTGCTCTACATTCGAAGCATTTTAGGGTTGGGAGATGTGTTAGGGTTTGTGGTGGGTTGGAAGAGTTGGGTGAGTATCCCATTGAAGATTTCAGAGAGAGAAGGGTTTAAATGAGAGAAAGAAAGGGGGGAATAAGAGGGTAAATAGAAGAAAAAGGGTGAGTATAGTTAAAAAAAAAGAGCATGTGAGCTGCACATAGCATGTCAACACCGAAATGGGTCTATAAACATCGGAAAGTTAAGGTTGATTGTCTTCTATTTTCAAGAAATTTTATAAGGTTTATTTTGAATTACGAAGAAATTTTACAATTCTGACAATATTTCCTATTTTTTTTGTAATTATTTCTCTCTTTCTACTCAAAGTAATCTTATACTTCCTCTGATTTAATTTCTAATTCGTTATAATCGTCTCAATGTATAATTTTCGAATATCAAATTTTCATAATTTATACTTATTAAAAAATTAAGTTATTAGTCAAAATTCCGCATATACAAAATAACAAGCGTGAAAATTCAAAATGGGAAACTTTAAAATAGTGAAGGGAGTATAAGGATATTAATGTTTGTCAAGTCTATGGGCCAAAAGTTATTCCCTCCGTCCCTTAATTAGATGCCTACTTTCCTTTTTAGGGGTTTCAAAATTAGATACCTATTTCTATTTTAAGAATGTACTTTTTGACAATATTTCCTCTTTTTGATGAGTTCTAATTAATTTTCTTTTGTTTATTTTGTACTTTTGACATTATTTTTTAACACTTTCTCTCTCTATCTCTTCAATAATTACCAACTGTTTTTTTTCCCTCTCTATCTCTCTCTAACCCCACATGCACTTTGTACTTTCCAATCATGGGTTTTAAGGAATCTCTAAGTTCCTTAATTCCCGTGTAATTTTAGAAGTAGGCATCTAATTAAGGGACGAAGGGAGTAGTAAAGTTTTAATATGCTAGAATTCTACTACAAGGTATCAATATACTTTACACATTTATTATTATAGATTCATACTCCATCCATTTTCGGAATAATTGACACACTTACTTGGGCGCATAATTTAAGAAAATAATGAGTGGAGACCATAAAATGAGTTGTTTAATGAAAAGTTAAATCAGTGGGTTTATTTTATAATGTTAAAATAGAGTCATGTTGGGAAAAGTTAGTGGGCCATGTTGGGAGAAGTAAATACAAATTTATAATGTGGTAACTTTTCATTATGGTAGTGTGATTAATGAAAAGTAAAATTAGTGGGTTTATTTTATAATGTTAAAAAATGAGTCATGTTAGGAGATGTTAGTGGGCCATGTTGGGAGAAGTAAATACAAATTTATAATGGTGGTAACTTTTCATTATGGTAATGTAAATTATTCTAAACAACAAAAAGAGAGAAACGTGTTAATTATTTTGAAACGAAGGGAATACTATCAATGGTTGTCTTAATTAGTTGAGTTGTAAGTTGGAATGACCTATAGGCTTGTATATACGTTTATAAAGAAGTGGGTTAACAAAGTACTAGGTCATCTAATTTTTTTTTGAGGATAGGGGTCATGGCCTTCTTGGCCCCTAATATAGCTCTGCTTCTCAAGTAGACTTTATAGGATTGCAAGTATACGATCAAATAATGAAGAAGGTATAAATACTTCATTTGTTTTTAACTATACGATGCCAATTATAAGCTCTCATATTTACACACAATAGACCATTTGTGCACGGATTATAATTAATGCAACATAATGTACTACATGATATCCCCTTTTAGCCACCAAAGTCTGAGACTACAAGTTTATTTGGAACTATCAAAGACCTATGGATCAAGTTTTGGGCTGGTTTATTAGACTTCATCACTAGATAGAATTGCAGGTATATGTATGGAGACTGTACATTAAATTTTGATTTTTTACATGGTAAACATTGTTTCATTTCCTATGTTTAAGATGGATTAACCAAACTGAATACACTTCACTACATGAAAACAGTTTATACTATTTATTTTTAGAAAGCCTAAAAATTAGTATGGGAGGACATCTGTGTTCAAATTTCACATTCTACATTTTAATGTTTTGGCATAGACTGATTGATTTCAAAGAAAAAAATATCAATATAAGCAAGCTTGAAAGTCCATTTAGGAGGATTCCTGCGAGTTCAAACTTCATATTAAATTATGTCAGCATCCTCAAGTTGTACGTGGCTGTTATGCACATTTTCGAATATTGAGAAACGAAATTATTACGATAAATGTTGATAGTTTTGCCAACTTCAACCTCTGTAACACGTCTCCAGAAATCACCTGCTAAACTTTATCGCAGAACATATAATGTGATAGCTTCAGATTATGAACTAAATATAGTAGCAGTAGGCAAAAGTGCTGGATTCTGCTTTCTCATGTCATGCTCTAATGAATCTATTATCACATTGTTGTTTCGAATAGAATCAAGTGTTCTGGGTTCTTTGACTTCCACTGTCACATTCAATATGTGTGCATGAGTTGGGTCATCATGTTTGGATTATTTTCATCCATCTTTCCTACAAGTAACTAACCTAGTTTTTCAGTGCATCATTTATTCAGCTTTAGAATCTAAAAGAACAATTATCTTTAATTGCAACATTTGTTTGCATTTAGTGCTAGTGCTTTTATGGCTTTTACATCAAAAAGGATTGTTTGAAACTCTCTACGACCGGTGGGAAGATCATTGCTGGGAAGGTATGCCAAGACACAAAAAATACTGAGGCATAGAGTTCAGCATGATCATAACCGGATTCATCACAAGATACACCGACCTCACCATCACCAAGCACACCATCATCACAACATGCATGAAGTAAAGCATAGGCACTGGAAGAATTATAACTATTGGGTTTCGTTGTGTCCGACACTACGCGGAAGAGAAACCCACCCAAGACCCGCCCACTAAATAAAGCAACTAAACATGCAATCATATAATTAAACAACAAAAGAGAGAGAAAGAGAAATGACATTCTTACCCTTGACGCGTGCTTCGCTCGCTTACGAGCTTTTACTTCAAAGCTCTAGCCTCGCAAGTGCATAGGCCTCTGACGGCACGCACCCTCGACCCAAACCGAGCGGTCTTTATCCCGAAGGTTAGTCGGGAATTGACCAAAGATAAACTAGAGTATTACGAACTTAAAGGTTTTCTCACTTTCAAGGAGATGCCTTATTGAGTTCAACTCAAGTGATTTTTCCCAAACCCAAAACTTGGGTATTTATAGGGAAGGGAGCCTTGATTTCCCTTCTCCCATCAATGTGGGAGAATTGCATTTTCCCTCAATTTATTTTAATCATAAACAAATTAAAATGCAAAGCAATCAACAAGCTCCAAGTGGCACATGGTGAGCAGGGGTTTGTGAGGACCAGCAAAGGAGGGGGGGGGGGACCAAAATCCCCTTGCTCCCCAAGCAAAGCCACCAAGAAAATGGTCCCCTCCTTGACCGGTTTACCAACGCACACTTGGCTGGCTGGCAGCCTGCCTTGGCTGCCAAGGCTGCCTAGCTAGCGTCTAGCACCAAGGTTGGGCTGCCCAGCCAGCTTGCACACGTATGCGTGCAGCAAGCAGGCCACGCATGCGTTCCGGGCTACTACTGCGATGCGTTGCGAGTGTGTGAGAGTGTTGCGATGCTAGGCCCAGCTCCTTGTGGCTGGTGCTGCTATGTTAGCACGCATCGCCATAGCACAGCACGCATCTGCAATGCTCGTGCTAGCAATGACGTGGCTGGTGCTGCTATGTTAGCAAGCACGCACAACCATGCACGCATAGCCACAACACACACACGTATGGCACACAGCTTGCGATGCTCTTGCTGTACGATGTCCGTATGCTGGGCAATGCTAGGCATGGTAGCATGCATGCGGTTGGTGACCTCTCCTAGCTTAGCACTCGCTTGTCTAGGCCAATGCGAGGCTACGGCTTGGCTCAAACTTGTCGCTTGCTTGATTCTACGTCTCGTCGAATTCTAAATTCGACTCGACTTACGATGCTCGGTTCAACGCTTTAAGCTCGATATCCGACGTCTTTGTTCGTAATACTCTAATGACTCATCTAATCCTTCGGATAGATTTGTCGTCTCCGATCGGTTATTTGATTGGGGTGCGACCCGAAGGGTTCAGTCAAGATTAAGTCGTAATATTAATTATACATTGATATTACTGATTGGAAGCGGCCTCCACCTAGGCATTCTCACTGAAGAATTAACTTTCTAATAATTCCGAACCCTCTATAAGAATAATACACTTGTTGGAAGGACACCATTCCTTTCAATCTCCCACTTGTTCTTCCGGACAAGTGTGCAGTTAGTGTATAGCCCATTTCCAATGTCGCTTAATGTCTCTTCATGAACTATAAGGTAAGATTCTTCGTCATCCTTGTTACGTCCAAAAGTGTTTCGTGATTTCCGAGTTTGAATGTCAATAAGCAGATGATTTCTAAAATCCATCTGAGCACGGCCATGCATTTTCAGTCGCGCTCTTCGAGAGGCCTTGTAAACAACAAAGACATGTTCCCTATTGTTAGTAGGGGGACATTCCCAGTCTTGTATTGTTAGCTTGCCTTACTAAGAGGACCTAGTCGCCCGAGTGTTGCCGTTATATTCCCCTTTTACGGCAGAAGTTTGACAACATCAAAACGGACTAGTACTCAAACAAGAGAACTTACAATACTCACGGTCGAGGAAAAAAGGTTCCGATTGCTATAATGAAATGTACTTATGACGATTTTAAATCTCTTAAAGTATTCTCATAGGTTGATCCGGTACAATTTTGGTTATGACTTGTCCTTGTAGCACAATAAACGGTGCTATAAATCATACTACACACTAATCTCAAGTGGTCATTAATCGTCCATCATTTAAATGACCTTGATTAAGGATAATTTTCGATTGAAATATTCAATGTTCACTTAACAGGTGTTTCTTTATCCAAGACATGGTCTTGACACCCTGTTTTGAATATTCTCATAAATTGAATGGACTCATTATTTAATTCTAAATAACAATTAAATAGAAATGGAGTAATAATAAATTTGTAGAAAATTTAATTGCTTTAAAACCGAATGGTTCAACATAGTGTTTTACATTAAGACATCAAGTTTAATTAAAACACATATACAAGGAAATCAAAGCCAATCTCCAACATGCTTGATTTCCATTGCCTCAACGTGCTTGTTGTGCTTAACTTGAGGAAAAGGTTTAGTCAATGGATCGGCTACATTATTGTCCGTTATAATCTTACAAATTTTGATTTCACCCTCGGACTTCCATTCCCTTATCATGTGAAATTGCCGCTTGACATGTTTGACTTTCTGATGTTCCCTTGGCTCCCTGACCTGAGAAATAGCTCCATTGTTATCACAATAGAGGTCTATTGGACCCTTGATGGAGGATACAACATCAAGTTCACTAGTGAACTTACGAATCCAAACTGCCTCCTTAGCTGCTTCCAAAGCTGCCAAGTATTCGGCTTCAGTTGTAGAATATGCAGCGGTGCTTTGCTTAGCACTCTTCCGACTAAACGCTCCTCCATTTAGCAGAGTATGTACCCTGACTGTGACTTGGAGTCGTCTCTGTCAGTCTAGAAGCTCGCGTCGGTATAACCTCTAACAACGAAATCATCACTACCACCATAGATGAGAAATTTATCCTTGTTCCTTTTCAGGTACATTAGGATATTCTTGGCCGCAACCCAATGTGCCTCTCCTGGGTCTGATTGGTATCGGCTCGTAGCACTCAAGGCATATGATACATCCGGCCTAGTACATATCATGGCATACATGATCAATCCAATAAACAAAGCATATGGAATCTGACTCATCCTCTCTCGCTCATCAAGTGTCTGTGGACACTACTTCTTGCTGAGAGTTATGCCATGTGACATGGGTAGGTGCCCTCTCTTGGCCCCTTCCATGTTGAATCGTGCCAGTACCTTATCAATATAAGTACTTTGGCTTAATCCAATTATCCTTTTAGATCTATCCCTACAGACCTTGATGCCCAATATGTACTATGCCTCTCCCAAGTCCTTCATTGAAAAGCATTTTCCAAGCCAGCCCTTTACAGACTATAACAGTTTAATGCCGTTTCCAATGAGTAATATGTCATCGACATACAAGACGAGGAATGCGATGTCACTCCCACTGACCTTCTTGTAAACACAAGACTCATCTGGATTCTTGATAAAACCAAACTAACTAACGGCTTCATCGAATCGCAGATTCCAACTTCTGCTTGACTGCTTTAGTCCATAAATGGACTTCTTAAGCTTGCATACCTTCCCAGCATTGCTTGAATCGATAAAACCTTCCGGTTGTGTCATATACGCAGTTTCTTCCAAAATCCCATTAAGGAAGGCGGTTTTGGCATGCATTTGCCATATTTCATAATCAGATCATAATATGCAACAATTGCTAGGATAATCCAGACGGACTTAAGCATGGCGACTGGTGAAAAGGTTTCATCATAATCAACGCCGTGAATTTGCCTGTAACCTTTTGCCATCAATCTAGCTTTGTATACAGATACATTTCTATCTTTGCCGGTTTTCAATTGAAAATCCATTTGCAACCGATAGGTGTGTAACCTTAAGGCAAATCAACCAATTCCTAGAATTGATTTTTAAACATGGAGTCCATCTCAGATTTCATGGCCTCTTGCCATTTTGCAGAGTCAGGGCTCGTTATAGCTTGTTTGTACGTCGCTGGCTCGTTCTCTTGCAAAGTTCATAAAATGTGAACAAAAGACTTGGTCAACATGCCCTTATATAGGGTTATTTGAGAATTTGAAGGGTCACAGCCTAAATTCAAAAATGGGCGGGGGAAAAAAAAAACAGACGTCCTACCACAGGCCGGCACCTGTCACAAGCCGTCGCCTGGTTATGAGTCGACACCTGTCACAGGCATCGCGTGACAAGTCACGTGATCCCTGTGAGGGGCAAATGTTTAGGGGACTTTTCCCTGCCACGTGGACCAGTCAGCACCTGCCACGTGTTAGCCACGTGGACCATTCAGAGGCTTCCACGTGTCATGCTTCAAGAGGTCCAGCATGGACCAATTGCGTCACGCCACGTGGCCCACTATCTGCTAACTTGGAAAACGGCTAATTGGGCCCGAATCCCGAGGCAAGACCAATCAGTCCTAGATTTTCCATTTAACCTAGTATTGGGCGCGTATTTCGAGGCTATAAATACAGTAATTAGACTTCATTAAACACATTTAGAATTAATTAATCATATCACAAAGAGAAGCAAAAACCCTCGTGCATACTACTTGCTAGACCAGACTTAGCATTAATTGCACACCTTGATCACTCCTCCCGTTAGAGGAACCAGATCACTTTTACTTTTCGCAGCTTTTACTCCTTAAACATGTTCTAAATTTATCGTCGGAGGCGGAGCTCCCACCAACCGGAGTTTCCGTTGTTTTGCTGGTACAGGCGCACGGATCCAGTCTTGGAATTGTAACTCTCCCGCAGGACATCAAAAAACCCCGAAACAGGAATAATACACTTGTTGGAAAGACACCATTCCTTTCAATCTCCCACTTGTCCTTCCGGACAAGTGTGCTGTTTGTGCATAGCCTGTTTTTGAATAATATTCCTTAGAGGGAACATCTCCCTTTTATAGGGTCTTGAAATGTGTACTCGGTACTAGGTATTCAGAAACCTAGGACTGACTACGCTTACCTAGGTATTTGGGCCGTTAAAGGCTACTTTCCTAGTTGGCAATCTGCCTGCCACGTGTCGTGGCCTGATTGGTCCACCTTGGACCTCTCACAAGGTGACACATAGCGGAATTTGGTTGGTCCACGTGGATGACACGTGGAAGAGTTTAATTGGTCCACGTGGCGAGAGAAATCCCCTGATCGGTTGCCCCTCACCGGGGTGACGTGGCTTTCCACGTGGCGCCTGTGACAGATGTCACTTCCTTATTGGCCAACGGTTATTACGGTTTTTTTTTTACTGCCCCTTGAAATTCACCCCCCCATAAATAAGGGATGTCCAAATCATTTGTTTGGACATTCCCAAAAATTTCAGAAAGAACTATTGAGAACTTTGTCCTTTTTCTGAGAAAGAACGACTGCCGCCTGCTCTTACAGCCGTTGTAAATTTTTCAAGCACCTTCATCTTCACCGACTAAAGGTAACTGCCTGTTTTTCTTTGTACTTTCTCTTTGTTTCTTTTTTCTTTTTGAAAATGGTTTCCCAAAAGCACACGGCACAGCCTAGGTTAGTGATCATCCGGTCACCGGGGACGGCTGAATCTAGAACTCGAAGTGCTGACTGCCCCTTACTGGATCACCCTTTGCGAACTGCCCCAAGTCCGTCTGTCTATGTGTCTATGCAGGACACCATGGGCAGAACTAAGAGAACTGCAAGGGTGAAAAATTTAGACAGCTCTTCCTTCTATGCGCCTATTAGTGAATTATCTGATGTGCCGCCTGGTGCCCCAAGATCTCCCAGTGATTTCATTTTAGAAGAATCAAGGGAGGAGGTTCAAAATGACATGCCGGGCTTTGTTTATCTAGCCCATCAGGCGGACACTAGGTCCGAGAGCTCAGACAGCGATTCTGAGCCAAGTACCTCTAGCAAATTCTCAGATGAATCTGAAGAGAGGCACTCTCGGCTAGAGACCGCGAGAGAGTCCCTCTTAGTAGAATTAGGAGCAAATTGGGCGGAGCCGTCTGCCACCAACCGAGAGCCGTATGCCGCCTACTATCATCATGTTCCCGCAGGCAGGCGGAAAATGATGGCGGACAAAATTGGGAGCTTTACAGCTGACCATGTCATGGGGCATGGTTATGTCCTATGCACGCCAGATGCCGAGGACACTGCGGTCTGGCCAAAGAAGTCCAGCTATGGGGACACATGTTTTGGCTGCTATGAGGCGGCTATTAAGGCAGGCCTAAGATTTCCTCTACATCCGGCTGTGGAGCCAATCCTTGATGGGTACCAGCTCGGTGTCTGGCAGCTGGCCCTAAACTCTTGGTTTAACATATTGGGCCGGTTGTGAAACGCATCAAGTAGACCCTAGCTTTGAAGCATTCGCCCACATGTATTACCTTGGTCGGACCCCAAAAATCGCGGTATCGGCTGGTACCATCTGTCTAGCCACAAGGGCTACATGATGACTGTGGGGAAGGAGAACAAGTGGAAAGATTGGAGGAACACTTTCTATATTGTCTCTAGCCTTGACACTTACATGAAAGGAATGGTGTCCTTCCAACAAGTGTATTCTTCCGATAGAGGGTTCAGAATTATTACAAAGCTAATTCTTCAGTAAGGTCAAGTGATCGGAATGCCTAGGTGGAGGCCTCTTCCGATCAGTAATATCGAGGTACAATTGATATTACAGCTTAATCTTAACTGAACCCTTCGGGTCGAACTCAATCGAATCACCGATCCGAGACGACAAATTAATCCGAAAGGATTTAATGAGTCGACGGAGTTTTACGAATACAGACGTCTGAAATCGAGCCTAGGGCGTCGAGACCGAACGTCGCAAAATCACAAGCAACAAGTATGAGCGTAGCCGTAGCTAGGCTAGGCTAGCTCATCGCAAGCCTAGGCGCACCATGTGTGTGCTAGGCGCACCATATGTGTGCTAGGCGCACCATGGTGTGCTAGGCACTATCGCAAGCCCCACAAGCACCAGGCAGCCCATCGCAAGCTAGCATCATGCTAGCATGGGTGCCTGGGTGCGCATGGCAGCTATCGCAATCCCCAAAAGCACCAGGCAGCCTATCGCAGCTAGCAGCGTGCTAGCCTAGGTGCCTGGGTGCGCATAGGCACTATCGCACCCTTAGCATCATGCCTAGGCGCGCTATCGCAGCCCTAGCATGATGTCTAGGCACCATCGCACACCATAGCAACACAGCAGGGCCACACACGCACCAAGCACATCCATCGCAGTGCTAGGCACTGGCGCATGTGCGTGTGCGTGTGTGCATGCCTCGCACCAAGCATGGCAGTGCTAGGCACTGGCTGTTGCGTGCTAGTGCGAGGATGCCTAGTAGCGTCGCCCAGCACGCATGCTAGGCCTTGCGTGCATAGGCTCGCTGGCTGGGCTAGCAATGGCGCGAGGCTGGTGCGTGGTGCGTGGTGCGATGCGTGCTGTGCATGACTAGTGCGCGTGGTGCGTAGCTAGTGCATGTGCGAGGGATGCTGCGAGGTGTGTACGTATGGTGCAAGATAAAGGGGGCCGGCATGCGTGGCTCGCTAGCAGCACGCATGCTGGATATGCAAGGGTGTGCGTGGTGTGCGAGGTGTGTGCGTGGGATGCTAGGGCCAGCGCCAGCACGCACCAGCACCTAGCACTGGCACGCATTAGCGCCAAGCATCAACCAGCACTGCCTAGCTAGGATGCGAGGCTGGGCTGGTGGTGGCTGGTAGGGCTAGCTGGCAGCAGCCCAACACCCTTCTTAGGTGAGGCAGTTTTGTGAGGTTGGGGACCAAGGCTTTGGGAAAGCCTTGGGGAGCAAGGCAATGGTCCCCCCACCCCTCCATGGTCCTCACCTAACCTTCTCTCTCCCTTTGACACTTGTTGCATTGTGATTGGATTTATTTATTAATTTATTTTAGAAATAAATTAATTAGCAAATTATACATTCTCCCACATTGGTTGGGGAATGAAATTCAAGGGTTCATTTCCCTATAAATACCAAGCTTGGGTATTGGGAAATGAACAACCTTGAGTGGAATTAAAAAGGCAACTCTAAGAAAGAATAAACCTTTGATTCGTAAAACTCATAGTTATTTTGTCCGAGTCTTCACTAACCTTCAAGACTTAGGACGCTCGGGTCGGGTCGAGGGTACGATCCGCCGGAGATCTCGTCTTTTCGGGATTTTGAAGTAAGAGCTCTTTGGGAGGGAAGCACGCGTAGTGTTGGGTCACTACGAAACCCTACAGTGGTATCGGAGGCACGCTCCTTTTAATTTTTGCAATTATTTTTTAATTAAGGTGTTTTAAAAGAATTTAATTTTCTGGTTCATGTTCATCTAATTAGATTAGATGCTCGTTTTAATTAATTCTTAAAACTCGATTTTATTTTTGATTTGGCTGTCGAACCCAGATTTTGGCTCAAAAATAGTGATTTTTGGGTGGAATCGACATTCTGGAACTGTTTCAACCCATTTAGGACTGTCCAAAAGCCAAATTCGAACCCGAAACCCAATTTTTCTGGGGTTTTTCGTTTTTCAACGAAAATTTTAATTCTTTTTAAGCCTTGATTAATGCAAGAATTACAAGGTTAGATTAAATGCACATTTGTATCACTAATCTACTGGTTTTAAAATATCCTTGAGAATAATAATGGAGTGTTTATTAGTGCTTGAGTTGATATACCAAGTTATCGCATAAACTTGTTTTTCACAAATTTTTCAAATAAATTGCAATAAGGTGTGAAAAGTTGTTGTGATTTTGTAGTTTAAGTTCCCAAATAATGTTAAAGTTCTAATATTTAAAGGTTTAAATGATTGGAACCCTAACCATAAATTCCATGTTGAACAAAGTTTGGATTTTTTCATGTTTGGTTGATTAAAATCCATTAAGTTCAATTACTTGTGAGTAAAATTTGATTAATCTTCATATTAGAAGATGTAATCTTGGTATTTTACACAAGTATGCAAGTTGGAAAATTTTATCATTGGATGGTTAATTTATTTTTCCAACTCCCATTTGTCAAATCCATTATTAATTTGCATATTGGCGAGATTAATTTTGGACATAGCTCATTTTAAATAGCTCATTTTATTTTAAGCATAAAGTTTGACCTAATTTTTGTTCAAAATTGAAATTTTGGATATATTTAGGCTTGTGCACCAATAAAATAAATTTTATTAAAGTAAGACTTAATTTTATTTTATTTTATTTTCCCTCAAATTATTTCTAAAATGTAATTTGGAATTAATTATTGTCACACACAAATCGGGATTAAAATTCCGAGTAAAATGCACGCAAAACGATGCAAAACCACAAGCGTCACCATGGCTAGCCGGGCTGCCTAGCAGCCCACATGTAGGCTGCCTGTGGTGCGCATATGGCTGTGCATCGTTTGGTGCGTGGCTGTGTGGGGAGGGATGCTACGGCTGGGCTTGGGCAGTGGCCTTGGCTGCTGGCTGCTTGGAGGCGCTGCTGGGCAGCGTGGTAGCAAGCACCAGCCAGCCCCCACTTGCTGCCAGGCGCCAGCATGCGTGGTGCCGGCCAGCGTAGTGTGCTGTGTTGGGCGCAGCATGCTAGCACCAAGAGCTAGCCCAACCATTCAATGCTGCTGTTGCGTGTGAAACATGAGCTGCTGACGGGCTTGTGCTGCTGCTGGGCAGCGTGGCAGCAAGCCCCAGCCAGCCAGCACACACTGCCTAGCAGCCATGGTGCGCCATGCATCATAGGATGATGCCTTGTTGCTTAAGCTCGAGCTATGATTTTGCGAATTTTTTGCCGTTTTAATAATTTTAATTAATTATTTTAACGAGGCTAAAAACCTCGATTTTCGATTTTGACAAATTATGGGTTATGCCGACTTAATTAATCGGTTTAATTAAGTGCGGATGTGGAATTTAGTGGAAGCTTAATTAAGTGCGTTAGCATTTTGCGTTTAGAAATAATGGATTAAACCACTTTGACTAGTTTTAATTAGGCGCGTTAATCTAAGTTAGTTACTAGTTTTGCGTGTTTAATTATGTATTTCGTAAAATTGTATGGGCCATTCACAAATAGTGAATGGGTGAATGGAAGATTATTTTCAAAACAGGTTCTTTGAAAATGGCAACCAGTGGGGCCCGACTAGGATTGAAAATACGGACTGCGTTCCGTTATGTATTGGGTAAGCTCAACGATATCAGTAAGGAGTCCTTAGATGTCGTGGCAAAAGAGATAAATTGTCAAGAATACATTAGATGAGACATTTTATCAAACCGAGAGTAGCTTGGAGCTATTAGCAATTGGATTTCTTACCTTAAGATATTTAATGATTAAGACAAGCTAAAGCATCCTTAATCATTTCTTGATCTTTGGGATCTCGGAATCATTTTATTCTCTCCCATAAGGGACAATTTTAAAATGCGTGGATAAAATGCTCAATAAGATTGAATATTTGCATGAACGCTTTAAATTTCAACTTATTAATATATGATTGATTTTTCACTTCAAATTCTTTCAATTGTAGAACAATGTCTGCAAGTAACTCAAACAACAACCAAATGTGCCAAGAACTCCCCAAAAAGTTGGCCTTTCCCTTAAACTTGGTCAACTTTAAGGAATGGGAGGAGGAACTCAGGAGAACTCTCTGGAATTGTTCCTTGGAGTATACTCTTGATACTCCCATTCCAAGCTTCTTTGCCAAAGGGATCATGACCGACGAGGCTCATGAAGAATGGTCTTCCAATTGCAAAAGGGTCTCACGACTCATGGAAAATTACATCCCGGAAGATTGGAAGGAAACTCTTTCCTCCTACCTTTCGGACATGTTCCACAAAGCACTTGAGGACGTTGTCAATGTAAGAGTCACCAAGAGTGACAATGTCAACTTTGATGGACTCGTGTTTGACTTGACTAGGTCACTCTCAAACATGAGGATAAAGCCACCAAACGTGGGATGTCTTGCTAAAGAAAGGCGACGGCTTTGGACCAAGGTCTACAATGCTAAATTGAGACCCGACATGCCCCTTCGACCTCATGTGCTTGGAATTACTAGACTCTTCAAACACATGCAGCTTCTCGGAATTCCATTGGAAGATGAGATGGCGGGGCATATCTTACTTGCTTCACTCCACTCGGGCTATGATGCACTTAGAGTGCATATCGCTGCGGGAAAGGAGACACACTCCCACAAGGAGGTGGTGCAACTACTCAGCCAAGCCACCGCCTATGGAATGACCAAAAGGCCCTTGAGAGCTAAGAAGAAGGAGTTCAAGAAGGTCAAGGAAAAGATGAGATGCTTCCCTTCGACCTCATGTGCTTGGAATTACTAGACTCTTCAAACACATGCAGCTTCTCGGAATTCCATTGGAAGATGAGATGGCGGGGCATATCTTACTTGCTTCACTCCACTCGGGCTATGATGCACTTAGAGTGCATATCGCTGCGGGAAAGGAGACACACTCCCACAAGGAGGTAGTGCAACTACTCAGCCAAGCCACCGCCTATGGAATGACCAAAAGGCCCTTGAGAGCTAAGAAGAAGGAGTTCAAGAAGGTCAAGGAAAAGATGAGATGCTTCCATTGTGGCATGCAAGGACACTACAAGAGGGAATGCATGCTCGTCAAGGAAGAGGGGATCACTCCGACTACCTCAGGTATCTTCCTTAACACTTGTGGATTAAGCTTATCATAGGTATTGGATACCAAGTATCACTCACTTAAATGTTGCCTTTTCGGGGACCAAGTGAAGAAGCTTATCAAGTGTTGGTGCAAGAGCAAGAAGACGACGAAGATGGTTTTTCGGTCGTGCTTGCATGCACTATGTTGTCTATGACATGTAATTAAACTATTTCTAGTTTTTCATCATGCTTTTGAACATATTATGATCCATGGTGTTGGACACCTAGGAATTTTAAGGGTAAGACTTTGACAATAGTTGTTTCAAGATTGTCTTACAAATTTATGTTCAATTAAATTGCATGTTTTTACATAAGATTAGACAAAAGTTGATACCACTAGCTAAGATCATCGAGTCGAATCAAACCTACTTGTGGCATTGTCGTCTTGGCCATAATAACATCAAACGCATCAAGAAACTTCTTCAAGAAGGTGTTCTTGACTCATTCGCTTAGAGTCGTTTGAAAATTGCGAAGGATGCTTATTAGGCAAGATGATAAAACAGCCATTCTCCAAGTTGGGAGAAAGGGCAAGTGACTTATTAGGTCTAATACACACGGATGTATGTGGACCAATGAGCACACCCGCAAGACAAGGTTACCGATATTTCATCACTTTCACCGACGATTATAGTAGATATGGCTATGTCTACTTAATGTCGAATAAATCTGAATCCTTTGAGAAATTCAAAGAATTTCAGAAAGAAGTTGAAAATCAACTTGGAAAGAAAATTAAAGTACTTCGATCGGATCGAAGTGGCGAATATTTGAACCATGAATTCGACGATCACTTGAAAGAAAATGGCATTCTTTCAGAGTTGACACCTCCCAGAACTCCTCAATGGAACAGAGTTTCTGAACGGAGGAATCAGACCTTGTTAGACATGGTTCGATCAATGATGAGTCTTAGTGAACTCCCTATCTCTTTCTGGGGACATGCGCTACAAACAGCAGCACTAACACTGAATAGAGCTCTGTCAAAAGCTGTAGAAAAGACTCCATATGAATTATGGACTAAGAAACCTCCTAGGTTGTCTTTTCTCAAGATTTGGGGATGCGAAGCATATGTCAAGCGATTAATTTTGGACATACTTCACCCCAAATCGGATAAGTGTTTCTTTGTGGGATATCCAAAAGAAACCAAACGGTATTACTTCTACAATAAATCCGAGAACAAAGTATTTGTTGCTCGTGATGGTGTCTTTTTGGAGAAGGATCACCTTTCCAAAATGACAAGTGGGAGGAAAATCAAACTCGACGAAGTTCGAGAGGACGAGCAACAATGTCAACCTAACAAAACTGACAATCTAGATACTTTGGAAGCATCTAAGAAGATTGGTCAGAATCAAACAGACAATGTAAATGCTCAACCAATTACCCTACGTAGGTCGCAAAGGCAAAGATCTCAACCAGACAGATACCTCGGCATCGTCTTAACCGATGATCAGGACATCCTAATTATGGTTTGTGATGAGCCGGCGACATACAAGCAAGCTATGATAAGCCCCGACTCTGCAAATGGCAAGAGGCCATGAAATTCGAGATGGACTGCATGTCTGAAAATCAAGTCTAGGACTTGGTGAATTTGCCCGAGGGTTATACACCCATTGGTTACAAATGGATCTTCAAAGTGAAGACAGACAAGGATGGAAATGTATCAATATACAAAGCTAGACTGGTGGCGAAAGGTTATAGACAAGTCCACGGGATTGACTATGACGAAACGTTTTCACCAGTTGCAATGCTATAATCCGTCTGGATCATCCTAGCGACTGCTGCATATTACAATTACAAAATATGGCAAATGGATGTTAAAACCGCCTTCCTTAATGGAATTTTGGAAGAAACTGTGTATATGACACAGCCCGAAGGTTTTGTCGATACAGGCAACGCTGGAAAGGTTTGCAAGCTGAAGAAGTCCATTTATGGACTAAAGCAAGCCAGCAAAAGTTAGAATCTGCGTTTGATGAAGCCATTAGCATGTTTGGTTTTATCAAGAATCCAGATGAGTCTTGTGTATACAAGAAGGTCAGTGGGAGTGATATTGCATTCCTAGTCCTGTATGTCGATGACATACTGCTCATTGGAAACAACATAAAATTATTGGAGTCCGTAAAGGGCTGGTTGGCAAAGTGCTTTTCAATGAAGGACTTAGGAGAGGCACAATACATATTGGGCATCAAGATCTACAGGGATAGATCTAAGAGGATGATTGGATTAAGCCAGAGTACCTACATTGATAAGGTACTGGCTCGATTTAACATGGAAAATGCCAAAAGAGGGCATTTACCCATGTCCCATGGCGTAACTCTCAGCAAGAAACAGTGTCCACAGACACCTGTTGAGCGAGAAAGAATGAATCAGATCCCATATGCTTCGCTAACCGGATCGATCATGTATGCCATGATATGTACAAGGCCAGATGTATCGTATGCCCTGAGTGCAACGAGTCGATACCAATCGAACCCAGAAGAGGCGCATTGGACTGCGGCCATGAACATCCTTAAGTGCCTGAAAAGGAACAAGGATAAATTCCTGGTGTACGGAGGCCACAAAGAACTGGTTGTTGAAGGTTACACCGACGCTAGCTTCCAGACTGACAGAGACGACTTTAAGTCGTAGTCGGGGTACATATTCTGTCTGAATGGAGGAGCGTTTAGCTGGAAGAATGCCAAGTAGAGCACCACTGCAGACTCTACAACTTAAGTCGAGTACTTGGCCGCTACAGAACCTGCCAAGGAAGCTGTTTGGATTCGCAAGTTCATTAGCGAACTTGGTGTTATACCCTCAATCAAGGGGCCGATAGATCTCTATTGTGATAACAATGGAGCTATCGCTCAGGCCAGGGAGCCAAGAGAGCAACAGAAGGTCAAACACGTGCAAAGGCGATTTCACATGATAAGGGAATGGAAATCCGAAGGTGAAATCAGTATTTGTAAGATTGGCACGAATGATAATGTAGCCGATCCTTTGACTAAACCGCTGCCTCAAGTGAAAAACAACAAGCACATTGAGGCAATGGGAATCAAGCATGTTGGAGACTGGCTTTGAAATTCCCTGTACATGTGTTTTAATTAAATAGGATATTTAATGTAAGACAGTGTATTATAACCATTCATTAATGGAGTAATTAATTTTTGTGCAAAATTATCATTCACTCCATCACTATTTAATTGTGGTTTAAAATAAAATAATGAGTCCATTCAATTTACGAAAATATTCAAAACAGGGTATCAAGACCATGTCTTGGATAAAAAAACACCTGTTAAGTGAACATTGAATATTTAATCAAAAATTATCCCTAATCGAGGTCATCTAACAGATGGACGATTAATGACCGCCACAAATTAGTGTGTAGTATGATTTACAGCACCGTTTCTTGTGCTGCGAGGACGTGACGGTCATAATCATTTGCACAGGTACAGTTTGGAACTGTACTGGATAAGACCTATGAGAGTACTTTAAGAAAATTTAAATTTTGTCATAAGTACATTTCTCATTATGACTATCAGAACTTGTTTCCTCCGACCATGAGTACTGTGAATAGGCCACCTCATTAGACAGTCCTTGAATTTGAATTTTCATAAGATTGAACCGCCTGATGTATAGCACAGCACCATTACAAGTGCTAGGCACTAGCGTGTGTGCGTGCGTGTGTGCCTTCGCACAACTCATCGCACCATCGCAGCACATAGCACAACACTAGGCAGCATTTCCATGTGCGTGTGCATCGCTAGCACAACACCAAGCAATATCTTACTTGTGCGTGTGGCTGGCGAGGCAATGCCCAACATGCATGGCTCGCTAGCAGCACGCATGTTGGCTATGCGATGTGTGTGCGAAAGGCTAGGCAGCAGCACTATGCACCAGCCAGCAAGGCTGTGCGCGTGCGTGTACGTTGGCTAGGCAGCAGCACTACGCTAGCAGCGCCCTGCGCCCAGCAACCCAGCAGCACGCAGCACGCACATGCTGGGCGTGCTGGGGCCAGTGCGTGCTGGCAGTGCGTGCTGGCACCTTGAGCTGGCTGGTGTGCTGGCGTGCTAGTTGGCTGCCAGCCCAGCTGCCTTTGTGAGTGGCGGTTTAGGAGAGGTGGGGACCAAGGCCTCAAGGCTTCCCTTAGGGAGCATGTTAATGGTCCCCCCATGGGATATGGTCCTCACCTAACCCATTCTCTCCTCTTGCCACTTGTTGCCTTGTGATTGCATTTGCTTTATAATTTGTTTTAGAATTAAATAAATTAGTGCATCACATTGATCATGAAATGGGATTCAAGTCCTTATTCTCTATAAATAACCCTTGGTTAGGATTTTGAGAATACACAACTTGAGTAGATTTCAAAAGGTATCTCCATTGTTGAGAAAGCCTTAAGTTCGTAAAACTCCCTTTTTATTTGATCGGGTCCCGACTAACCTTTGGGACTTGGATCTCTCGGGTCGGGGTTCGTTGGTACGATTCGTCGGAGACCTTGCGATTGCGGGGTTCAAGTAAGAGCTTTTTCGGTGAGCGAAGCACGCGTCTAGGGTATAATTCTTTATCCCTTTCTCTCTTAATTATGTATTAATTATGTTTTGCATGCTTTAATTGCTTTAGTTATCTGGGCGGGTCTTGGTGGGTTTCTTTCTGTGTAGAGTGGGTCACTACGAAACCCTACAGCGGTATCGGAGCCGCGCTCCTTCTAATTATTGCAATTATTTATTAATTTAGGTGTTTTAAAGTAGATTTAAATTCTGGTTTTTCTTTTCTAATTAGATTAGAAGTACGTTTTTAAAATAGTTTTAATCTCGTTTTTTTCGGTTTTTGGTCTGGGAACTCGGATTTTGGCTCAAAAATAGTGTTTTTTTTGGGTGGAATCGACTTTCTAAATCAGTTTCAACCCTTTTTAAGGACTGTCCAGAAGCGAAATTCGAACTGGAAACCCATTTGTTTGAGGGTTTTTCGTTTTCAATGAAAATTTTAAATCTTTTATGCCTTGATTAATGCAAGCATGTCAAGGGTAGATTAAATGCACTATTGCATCCCTAATCTACTGCAATTTAAATATCTTTTAAATATGATTATGGAGTTATAATGTGTGCTTAAGTTGATATGTTCTTTTTCACATAAACTTGTTTTTCGCAGTTATGCAAATAAATTGCATTAATAAGTGAATGTTTATTGTGAATGTGTAATGTTAAAGTTCCTAGCATGTTAAAGATCCAATCTTTAAATGTTTAAATGGTTGGAATCTTGACTCTAAATTCCATGTTGAACTAATTTTGGATTTTTCATATTTGACTCTAAGTTCAAATGCTTGTGATTATTTTTGATTAATCTTCATATTGGAAGATGTAATCTTGTTATTTTACACAAGTATAAAAGTTGGAAATTTTTTTCATTGGATGATTAGTTTATTTTTCCAACTCCCTATCTGTCAAAATCCATTATTAATTTGCATATTGATTAAATTAATTATGGACTTAGCCTTTTCCATTTTAAGCATCAAGAAAGACCTAAAATATTCCAAGGTAATTTTGGAAATTTAGGCTTGTGCACCATTAAAATTGAATTTAATTAAGTTGGACTTATTTTATTTTCATTTGCCCTAAATTAATTCTAAAACAAATTTAGATTAATTTTACGTCACATGTAAATAGGGATTAAAATCTCGAGGAAAATGCACGCAAATCGAGGTAAAAACCCCAAGCATCACCAAGGCTAGCCGGGCTGCCCACGTAGCCCGCATGTGGCTGCCTATGGTGCGCACAGGGCTGTGCCTTGATGTTGTGCTACTGTGTGGCGAGGGATGCAAAGGGGCTGATGCGTGGGCAGCAGGCCAAGGCTGCTAGAGCGCTTGGGCACGCTGCTGGGCAGCATGGCAGCAAGCCCTAGCCAGCCCGCCACTTGCTGGTAGGCGCCAACTTGCTAGCTAGCATGCGCAACATGCAAGGCAGGCTGCTGGTGCTAGCAGCATAGCATGCTACGCTAGGCGCTGCATGCTAGCACCACGCACCAAGCACTCCCCATGGGCTGCCTAGCAGCCATGGTGCGCAACCCACAAGGATACGAATGGGCTGTTTTTGCTTAATTTCGGGCTATGTGTTTTGCGAAAATTTTGCCGTTTTAAAATATTAATGTAATTATTTTAACGAGGTTGGACCTCGATTTTTCCGGCTCTTGCAAAATTTTTGATTTTGACAAATTTGGATTAACCGCCTAAATTAATTAGATTGATTAAGTTGGATGGGGAATTTACTAGGAGCTTAGCTAATTACGTGAACAAATTGCACCTTAGTAATACATAATCTATTAAACAACTTTGACTAGTTTTAATTAGGCTCGTTAATCGAATTAACCACCTAAGTTAGTTACTAGTTTTGCATGTTTACTTGTTATATCTCGTAAAATGCATGGGGCCATTCACAAAAAGTGAATGGGTAAATGAAAGACTGTTTCAAAACAGGTTTTGAGAAAATAGCAACTAGTGGGACCCGACTATGATAGAAAATACGGATTGCGTTCCGTTACGTATGTTTGTAAATCTAAATATGGTCTGCGTACCGTTAAGTATTTTTGTACTTTAGAATAATCTTATTCGTAGTAGCTAGTAATTTTTTTTTGGCAAAGAGGTCTCAAGACGGCGTTTCGATGAAGACGAGCCAAGATGAAGAACCTTGAAGATTTGAAGATTTCAAGGGGTCATGCTAGTTGCCAAATGCATCAAATTTATTCCTCATATATATTGTTGTTATGTTTATATATATATATATATATATATATATATATATATATATATATATATATTGTGAATGATAGATGCATGTTTAGGATTTCGATATGTTGTGATAATTAGTTAAGTTCACTTAAATCAACCAACATAGAAACCCTAGGTCCCTTAAAATATTGAGCTAAAATTTGTCGTTCCAAGAACAACACTTACCGAACTAATGCGCGTACGTGATGGGCTATGCCAAAGCAAGGCATCACTGCTTCCCTAGGAACGTAAGGTATACTAGGTATACAAGTTGATCTTGTTTAAGCTCAACGATATGAGTAAGGAGTCCTTAGATGTCGTGGCAAAAGAGATAAAATGTCAAGAAAGCATTACATGCAACGTTTTATCAAACCGAGTGTAGCTTAGAGCTATTAGCAATTGGATTGCTTACCCTAAAATATCTATTGTTAAGACAAGCCAAAGCATGCTTAATCACTTTTTGATTTTTGGGATCTCGAAATCATTTTATTCTCGCTTAAAAGGGACAAATAATTAATGCGTGGATAAAATGCTCAATAAGATTGAAAATTTGCACTAACACTGATTATATGAATGGTTTTTCATTTCAAATTCTTTCAATTCTAGAACAATGTCTACAAGTAACTTAAACAAAAATTCTATGTGCCCGGAACTCCCCAATAAGTTCGCATTTTGCCTAAACTTGGTAAACTTCAAGGAGTGGGAGGAGGAACTCAGGAAAACTCTTCGGAATTGTTCCTTGGAGTACACTCTTGACACTCCCATTCCAAGCTTCTTCTCTAAGGGGATCATGACCGATGAGGCTCATGAAGAATGGTCTTCCAATTGCAAGAAAGTCTCACGACTTATGGCTAATTCCAACCCGAAATATTGGAGGTAAAGCCTTTCCTCTTACCTTCCGGATATGTTCCTCAAAGCACTTGAGGACGTTGTCAATGTGAGAGTCACCAAGAGTGACAATGCAACTATGATGGACTCGTGTTTGATTTGACTAGGTCACTCTCAATGATGAAGATAAAGCCACCGAATGTGGGTTGTCTTGCTAAGGAAAGGCGCCAGATTTGGACAAAGGTCTACAATGCCAAATTGAGACCCGACATGCCCCTTCGACCTCATGTGCTTGGAATGACTAGGCTCTTCAAACACATGCAACTTCTCGGAATCTCATTGGAGGATGAGATGGCGGGGTATATCTTGCTTGCTTTACTCCACTCGTGCTATGATGCACTTAGAGTGCATATAGCAGCGGGAAAGGAGACACGCTCTTTAATGGAGGTGGTGCAACTTCTTAGCCGAGCCACCGCCCATGGAGTGACCGAGAGGCCCTTGAGAGCCAGGAGAAGAGAGTTCAAGAAGGTCAAGGGAAAGATGCGATGCATCTATTGTGGTGGGAAAGGCCACTACAAGAGAGAATGCAAGCTCTTCTGGGAGGAGGAGGAGAGGAATGTAGCATCTACCTCAGGTATCTTCCTTAAATACTTGTGAATTTAGCTTATCATAGGTATTAGATACCAAGTATGACTCACTTTATGTTGCCATTTTAGGGACCAAGGACAAGTAGACGACGAAGATGGTTTTTCGGTCGTGCTTACATGCACTATTTTGTCTATGACATGTAATTAAACTAATTTTAGTTTCATCATGCTTTTGAACATACTATGATCTATGGTGTTGGACACGTAGTTATTTTGAATGTAAGACTTTGACAATGGTTGTTTTAAAATTGTCTTGCAAATATATGTTCAATGAAAATTGCATGATTTTGACATTTGATTAGACAAAAGTTGATACCACTACTTAAGCTAAGACCCCTAAGAATTCACCTTCGTTAAACAAACATTAGTAGATATGGCTATGTCTACCTAATGTCGAATAAATCTGAATCTTTTGAGAAATTCAAAGAATTTCAGAGGGAAGTTGAGAATCAACTTGGCAGGAAAATTAAAGCACTTTGATCGGATCGAGGTGGCGAATATTTGAGACATGAATTCGACGATCACTTGAAAGAAAATGGTATTCTTTCAGAGCTGAAACCTTCCGGAACTCCTCAATGGAACGGAGGAATCGAACCTTGTTAGACATGTTCGATCAATGATGGGTCTTAGTGAACTTCCTATCTCTTTTTGGGGACATGCGCTACAAAACGCGGCACTAACACTGAACCGAGCTCCGTCTAAAGCCGTTGAAAAGACTTCATATGAATTATGGACTAAGAAACCACCTAGGTTGTCTTTTCTCAAGATTTGAGGACGCGAAGCATATGTCAAACGATTAATTTCGGACAAACTTCACCCCAAATCAGACAAGTGTTTCTTTGTGGGATACCCAAAAGAAACCAAAGGGTATTACTTCTACAATAAATCCGAGAACAAAGTGTTTGTTGCTCGTGATGGTGTCTTTTTGGAGAAGGAACACCTTTCCAAAATGACAAGTGGGAGGAAAATCGAACTCGACGAAGTTCGAGAGGACGAGTAACAATGTCAACCTGATAAAATTGACAATCAAAGTTCTTTGGAAGCAGCTGAGAAGATTGGTCAGAATCAAATAGACAATGTAAATGCTCAACCCATTACCCTTCATAGGTCGCAACGGCCAAGATCTCAACTAGACAGATACCTTGGTATTGTCTTAACCGATGATCAGGACATCCTAGTTATAGATGGTGATGAGCCAGCGACATAAAAAAAAATCTATGACGAGCACCGAATCCTCTAAATGGCAAAAGGCCATGAAATCCGAGATGAACTCCATGTCTGAAAATCAAGCCTGGGACTTGGTGAATTTGCCTGAGGGTCACACACCCATCGGTTGCAAATGGATCTTCAAACTGAAGACAGACAATGATGGAAATGTATCAATATACAAAGTTAGACTGGTGGCGAAAGGTTATAGACAAATCCACGGGATTGACTATGATGAAACTTTTTTACCAGTTGCAATGTTAAAGTCTGTCCGGATTATCCTAGCGATTGCTGCTTATTAGGATTATGAAATATGGCAGATCGATGTCAAAACCACCTTCCTTAATGGGATTTTGGAAGAAACTGTGTATATAACACAACCAGAAGGTTTTGTTGATCCAAGCAACACGGGAAAGGTTTGCAAGCTCAAGAAGTCCATTTATGGACTGAAGTAAGCAGGCAGAAGTTGGAATCTGCGATTTGATGAAGCCATCAGCAAGTTTGTTTTTATCAAGAATCCAGATGAGTCTTGTTGTTTCGGGGTTTTCTGATGTCCTGTAGGAGAGTTATAATTCCGGGACTGGTATCCTTGCGCCTGTACCTGCAAAACAACGGAGACTTCGGGTGGTGAGAGCTCCGCCTCCGACGATCAAGTTAGTATGTGGAGTAAAAAAGGTGCGGAAAGTAAAGGGTGATCTGGTTCCTCTAAGGGAGGACTGATCAGGAAGTGCAATTAATTGCTAAGTCAGGTCTAGCAATTAATAAGCATGTATGTTTTGGCTTCTCTTGGTGAGATGATTCTCCTGTTTAATGGAGGCTAATGACCTGTTTATATAGCCTCGAAGTACGTGCCCAATACTAGGTTTTCTGGGAAAACCTTGGACTGATTTAGCTTGCCTCGGGAATTGGGCCTGTGATGGCCGTTTTCCCGGTTGGCAGATAATGGGGCACATGGCGTGGCCTGATTAGTCCATGTTGGACCTCTTAGGGTGACAAGTGGCGGACGCTGATTGGCCCACATGGTGGACACGTGGCAGGTTCGAATTAGTCCATTTTTCATGGGTAATTTTACCCTAAACATTTGCCCCTCGGAAGGAGTAATTTCTCTTTCTAGGAGGGATTGCTCCTTTTGAAAGTTAGACCCTCGAAGCTTTGTTAGGTCGGCATCTTGTCTAGTTCTAATGGGAGATGGACTTGATTAACTTAATAAATTTTGATACCTTGGGCAGTATGACATTTTAAAAGTTAATCAATCATAATAATGATTGCCGCCGAACTAGACAGATGCCGATTCTTTACCCCACTATGCAGATAGCCCCTGATCAGGTGGACTGTCAACTATTGCACAGGGGGTAAGCGTTTAGCATTATCCGGCCGTTGGCCTCTTTTGATTCAATATACTAAGTTTGGTACTTAGTCCATTTCATTGGGAGATGGCTGGTTCGTCTGCTTTGGTGGCTGCATAGAAGCAGGCGTCAGACGGGACGTCCAACCGAAGTAGCTACGCCTGTTTTGGTTACAGGCGGTAACTTTATCAGATCTAGTAGGAATAATGGTCGAGGGTCCCTGTTTGCCAAAAAACAGGCGGACCTCTCATACCTTTTAGGTTCCGTACTAAGGAGGGCGATTGGTTAACCTTGAGGTTAGTCAATCACCGTCACTTTGGTTTGAGTAGTAAGGAAACCAGGCGGCGGAGGCCGGCTGGTCCCCTTGATTCGCCAAGTTTTGCTTGGCTATTAACTCAAAGGTTGTTAACCTAGTAGGAATAGTGGTTTGAGTACCTCTGTTTGCTAAAAAACAGGTGGAGTACTCATACCTTTTAGGTTCCTTACCAAGTTTGAGGGAGTGACTATGAGTTAACATGGGAGTAACTCAGTCGCCGTCACTCCTACTTGAGTAGTAGAGGTACCAAACGGCGGAGGCCGGCTGGTCCCCTTGATTCGCCAATGTTTATTGGCTATTAACTGTTGGGTTTCGTAGTAACCCTCACTACGCGGAAAGAAACCCACCAAGACCCGCCCCCATAATAAATGCAATTAATCAAGCAAAACATAATTAAACACATGAAAGGATAAAAGACTATATCTTTGACGCGTGCTTCGCTTAACAATGAGCTCTTACTTGAACCCCGAAAATACGAGGTCTCCAACGGGATCGTACCCTCGAACCCGACCCGAGCATCCTAAGTCTCGAAGGTTAGTCGAGACCCGGACAAATAAAACTATGAGTTTTAGGAATCAAGGTTTACTCAAATCAAGAGTTGCTTTTTAATTCCACTCAAGGTTGTGTTTCCCAAATACCCAAGCCTTTGGTATTTATAGGGAAATGCACCCTTGATTTTCATTTCCCAACCAATGTGGGAGAATAAATAATTTTGACAATTAATTTAATTTCAAATTAAATTAATAATTAAATCAATCACAATGCAACAAGTGTCATGGGGAGAGAGAGAGTTAGGTGAGGACCATGAAGAGGTCGGGGGGACCATTTCCTTGCTCCCCAAGGCTTTGCCGAAGCCTTGGTCCCAACCCTCACAAACCGGCTCAAGCAAAGGGTTGCTGGGCTGCTGCCAGCTAGCCTAGCCAGCTAGCATCAGCCCAGCCAGCGCATTTACGCACGCAAGGACTAGCATGCGTGCTGCTAGCGAGCCACGCATGCTGGGCTTGGTGCTACTAGCGAGCCACGCATTTTGGGCTTGGTGCTACTTGCTAGCTCTTCCTCGCATACACTCGCATGCTCCTGCTGCTTGATTCCCATTGCCTCAACGTGCTTGTTGTGTTTCACTTGAGGCAAAGGTTTAGTCAAAGGATCGGCCACATTATCATCCGTGCCGGTCTTACAAATTTTGATTTCACCTTCGGACTTCCATTCCCTTATCATGTGAAATCGCCTTTGGACATGTTTGACCTTCTGGTGCTCTCTTGGCTCTAATAGCCTGAGTGATAGCTCCATTGTTGTCACAGTAGAGATCTATCGGACCCTTAATGGAGGGTACAACACCAAGTTCACTAATGAACTTGCGAATCCAAACAGCCTCCTTAGCAACTTCCGAAGCAGCCAGGTATTCGTCTTTAGTTGTAGAGTTTGCAGTTGTGCTCTGCTTGGCACTCTTCCAGAAAAATGCTCCTCCATTTAGGCAAAATATGTACCCTGACTGTGACTTGAAGTCGTCTCTGTCAGTCTGGAAGCTAGCGTCTGTGTAACCTTCAACAACCAGATCTGTGTGGCTACCATAAACCTGGAATTTATCCTGGTTCCTTTATAGGTACTTCAGGATATTTTTGGCCGCAGTCCAATGCGCCTCTCCTGGGTTTGATTGGTATCGGCTCATAGCACTCAAGGCATACGAGACATCTGGCCTGGTACATACCATGGCATACATGATCGACCCAATTAGCAAAGCATATGGAATCTGATCCATTCTATCTCACTGAACAGGTGTCTATGGACACTGTTTCTTGCTGAGAGTTACGCCATGGGACATGGGTAGATGCCCTCTCTTGGCATTCTCCATGTTGAATCGTGCTAGTACTTTATCAATGTAAGTACTCTGGCTCAATCCAATCATCCTCTTAGATCTATCCCTGTAGATCTTGATGCCCAATATTTTCTGTGCCGCTCCTAAGTCCTTCATTGAAAAGCACTTTCCCAACCAGCCCTTTACGGACTCCAGTAATTTTGTGCTGTTTCCAATGAGCAGTATATCATCGACATATAGGACTAGGAATGCGATGTCACTCCTACTGACCTTCTTGTATACAAAAGATTCATCTGGATTATTGATAAAGCCAAACTTGCTGATGGCTTCATCAAATCGCAGATTCCAACTCCTGCTGGCTTGCTTTAGTCCATAAATGGACTTCTTAAGCTTGCAAACCTTTCCAGCGATGCTCGGATCGACAAAACCTTCTGGCTGTGTCATGTACACAATTTCTTCCAAAATCCCATTTAGGAAGGCGGTTTTGACATCCATTTGCCATATTTCATAATCGTAATATGCAGCAATCGCTAGAATAATCCGGACTGACTTTAGCATTGCAACTGGTGAAAAGGTTTCATCATAGTCAATCCTGTGGACTTGCCTTTAACCTTTTGCCAGCGTCTAGCCTTGTATATCGATACATTTCCATCCTTGTCTGTCTTCAATTTGAAGATCCATTTGCAACCAATAGGTGTGTAACCCTCGGGCAAATTCACCAAGTCCCAGACTTGATTTTCAGACATGGAGTCCATCTCGGATTTCATGGCTTCTTGCCATTTAGCAGAGTCGGGGCTCGTCATAGCTTGCTTGTATGTCGCTGGCTCATCTCCATCCATAACTAGGATGTCCTGATCATCGGTTAAGACAATACCAAGGTATCTGACTGGTTGATATCTTTGCCGTTGCGACCTACGAAGGGTAATAGGTTGAGCATTGACATTGTCTGTTTGATTCTGACCAATCTTCCTAGCTGCTTCCAAAGCAGTTAGATTATCAGTTTTATCAGGTTGACATTGTTGCTTGTCCTCTCGAACTTCGTCCAGTTCGATTTTCCTCCCACTTGTCATTTTGGAAAGGTGTTCCTTCTCCAAAAAGACACCATCACGAGCAACAAACACTTTGTTCTCGGATTAATTGTAGAAGAATACCCTTTGGTTTCTTTTGGATATCCCACAAAGAAACACTTATCTGATTTGGGGTGAAGTTTATCCGAAATTAATCGCTTGACATATGCTTCGCATCCCTAAGTCTTGAGAAAAGACAACCTAGTTTGTTTCTTAGTCCATAATTCATATGGAATTTTTTCAACAGCTTTTGACGGAGCGCGATTCAGTGTTAGTGCCGCGGTTTGTAGCGCATGTCCCTAGAAAGAGATAGGAAGTTCACTAAGACCCATCATTGATCGAACCATGTCTAACAAGGTTCGATTCCTCCGTTCGGATACTCCGTTCCATTGAGGAGTTCTGGGAGGTGTCAACTCTGAAAGAATACCATTTTCTTTCAAGTGATTGTCGAATTCATGGCTCAAATATTCTCCACCTCAATCCGATCGAAGTGCTTTAATTTTCTTGCCAAGTTGATTTTCAACTTCTTTCTGAAATTCTTTTTGAATTTCTCAAAGGATTCTGATTTATTCGACATTAAGTAGATATAGCCATATCTACTTGAAAGGAATGGTGTCCTTCCAACAAGTGTATTTTTCCGATAGAGGGTTAAGAATTATTACGGAGCTAATTCTTCGGTAAGGTCAAGTGATCGGAATGCCTTGGTGGAGGCCGCTTCCGATCAGTAATATCAATGTAAAATTGATTTTACAGCTTAATCTTAACTGAACCCTTCGTGTTGAACCCAATCAAATCACCGACCCTAGAAGACGAATTAATCTGAAAGGATTTAATGAGTCGACAGAGTTTTACGAATACAGACGTCGGATATCGAGCCTAGGGCGTTGAGACCGAGCGTCGCAAAATCACAAAGCAACAAGTATGAACATAGCCCTAGCACCATACTGGCCTAGCCATGTGGATGGTAGGCTAGTTTAGGCAAGCATGCACCTAGCATGGCTAGGCGCAAGCCTAAGTACACTAGGTGTGCTAGGCGCACCATCGCAGCCTAGGCGCGCCATGGCAGCCTATCGCAACCCTAGCATCATGCCTAGGCGCTATCACAGCCCTAGCATCATGCCTAGGCGCTATCGCAGCCGTAGCATGATGCCTAGGCACCATCGCTGCCTATCGCAAGCACCACAAGCACTAGGCGCACCATCGCAGCTAGCAGCTTGCTAGCATGGATGCCTAGGTGCGCATGGCAGCCTATCGCAAGCACCACAAGAACCAGGCAGCCCATCGCAGCTAGCAGCGTGCTAACCTTGGTGCCAGGGTGCGTATCACAAGGCCACACACGCACCAAGCACAGCCATCGCAGTGCTAGGCACTGGCGCATGTGCATGTGCGTGTGTGCGTGCCTCGCACCAAGCAAAGAAGTGCTAGGCACAAGCTGATGCGTGTTCGAGCATTGCGTGGTGCGTAGCGTGATGCGAGGGAAGGGGCCAACATGTGTGGCTCGCTAGCAGCACGCGTGCTGGCTATGCTAGCAATGATGTGCGAGAGGTGCTGCGAGAGATGCGAAGGCCAGCACCAGCGCCTAGCATCGCCCAGCACCAAGCATGCGAGGCTGCTGGGCAGGCTGGTGCTAGCTGGCAGCAGCCACACAGCCCTTTTGGGTGACGCAGTTTTGTGAGAGTGGGGACCAAGGCTTTGGGAAATCCTTGGGGAGAAAGGCAATGGTCCCCCCCACCCCTCCATGGTCCTCACCTAACCTTCTCTCTCCCCTTGACACTTGTTGTATTGTGATTGAATTTAATTATTGATTTATTTTAGAAATAAATTAATTAGCAAATTATTCATTCTCCCACATTGGTTGTGGAATGAAGTTCAAGGGTTCATTTCCCTATAAATACCAAGCTTGGGTATTGGGAAATGAACAACCTTGAGTGGAATTAATAAGGCAACTCTAAGTAAGAGTAAACCTTTGATTCGTAAAACTCATAGTTATTTTGTCCGGGTCTTGACTAACCTTCAAGACTTAGGACGCTCGGGTCGGGTCGAGGGTACGATCCGTTGGAGATCTCGTGTTTTCGGGATTTTGAAGTAAGAGCTCTTTGGGAGTGAAGCACGCGACAAAGGTATAATTCTTGTTCTTAATCTTGTTTGATTATGTTTAATATGCTTGTTAATTGTTTTAATTAAGGGGCGTGTCTTGGTGGGTTTCCTTCCGCGTAGTGTCGGGTCACTACGAAACCCTACAGCGGTATCGGAGCCACGCTCCTTTTACTTTTTGCAATTATTTTAATTAAGGTGTTTTAAAGGAATTTATTTTTCTGGTTCATGTTCTTCTAATTAGATTAGATGCTCGTTTTAATTAATTTTAAAACTCGATTTTATTTTCGATTTAGCTGTCGAACACAGATTTTGGCTCAAAAATAGTGATTTTTGGGTGGAATCGACATTCTGGAACAGATTCATCCCTTTCAAGATTGTCCAGAAGCCAAATTCGAACCAAAAAACCCAATTTTTCTTGGGTTTTTTTCGTTTTTTAACGAAAATTTTAATTCTTTTAAGCCTTGATTTATGCAAGCATTACAAGGTTAGATTAAATGCACATTTGCATCACTAATCTACTGGTTTTAAAATATCCTTAAGCATAATAATGGAGTTTTTATTAGTGCTTAAGTTGATATACCATTTTTTACATAAACTTGTTTTTCACAAATTTTGCAAATAAATTGCAATAAAGTGTGAAAGCTTGTTGTGATCTTGTAATTTTAAGTTCCTATAATGTTAAATGATTGGAACCCTAACCCTAAATTCCATGTTGAACAAAGTTTGGATTTTTCATGTTTGGTTGATTAAAATCCATCAAGTTCAATTACTTGAAAGTAAAATTTGATTAATCTTCATATTGGAAGATGTAATCTTGGTATTGTACACAAGTATAAAATTTGGAAATTTTTTATCATTGGATGGTTAATTAATTTTTTCAACTCCCATTTTTCAAACCCATTATTAATTTGCATACTGGCAAGATTAATTATGGACATAGCTCATTTTATTTTAAGCATAAAGTTAGACCTAATTTTGTTTAAAATTGAAATTTTGGATAATTTAGGCTTGTGCACCAATAAAATAAATTTTATTTAAGTAGGACTTAATTTTATTTTATTTTATTTTCCCTCAAATTAATTCTAAAATGTAATTTAGGATTAATTATTGTCACACACAAATCGGAATTAAATTTCGAGAATTGACACACAAATCAAGGCAAAAACACCCAAGCGTCACCAAGGCTAGCTGGGCTGCCCAGCAGCCCACATGTGGCTGCCTATGGTGCGCACAGCGGTGTGCCATGATGTTGTTGTGCGCTTGTTCTGCTGCTGGGCAGCGAGGCAGCAAGCCCCAGCCAGCCAGCCCACTGCTACCTGCACCCACTGCGTAGCATGCTGCTGGTGCTAGCTAGCAAGGCAGACTGTTCTAGGCATACCTGCTAGCTGCCAGCACCACGCACCATGGCGCAGGGCCATGGGCTGCCTAGCAGCCATGGTGCGCACCCACTAGGAGTTTTGTGGGAGGTTATCGCTTTATGTTTGAGCTATGCAATTTTGCAAATTTTTTAATTTTAAAATATTTTTGGTTATTATTTTAACAAGGCTAAAAACCTCGATTTTCGATTTTGCAAAATTTTGACAAATTATGGGTTATGCCGACTTAATTAATCGGATTAATTAAGTACGGATGCGGAATTTAGTGGGAGCTTAATTAAGTGCGTAAGCATTTTGCGTTTAGAAATAATGGGTTAAACAACTTTGACTAGTTTTAATTAGGCGCGTTAATTGGATTAACCACCTAAGTTAGTTACTAGTTTTGCGTGTTTAATTATGTATTTCGTAAATTTGCATGGGCCATTCACAAATAGTGAATGGGTGAATGGAAGATAGTTATTCAAAACAAATCTTTGAAAATGCCAACTAGTGGGGCCCGACTAGGATAGAAAATACGGACTGCGTTCCGTTATGTATTTTTGTAAATCTAAATACTGTCTGCGAACCGTTAAGTAATTTTGTACTATTAGATTAATCTTAGTCGTTCTAGCTAGCTTCTTTTATTTCATTTTGGGCAAGATGTCTCAAGACGGTGTTTCGATAAAGACGAGCCAAGATGAAGACCCATGGAAATTGAAGATTTCAAGGGGTCATGGTAGTTGCCAAATGCATCTATTTTACGCCTTATAAATATATATTGTTATTATATATGATTGCTAGACGCATGTCTAGGATTTCTATTATGTTGCGACGATTAGTTAAGTTCACTTAAATCAACCAACATAGAAACCCTAGGTCCCTTAATAATATTGAGCTAAAATTTTGCCGTTCCAAGAACAACACATACTGAACTAATGCGGGTTAGTGATGGATTACGCCAAAGCGAGGAATCACTACTTCCCTAGGAACGTAAGGTATACTAGGTATACAAGTTGTCTTGGTTAAGATCAACGACATCAGTAAGGAGTCCTTAGATGTCGTGGCAAAAGAGATAAAATGTCCAAGATGCATTAGATACGACATTTCATCAAACCGAGAGTAGCTTGGAGCTATTAGCAATTAGATTGCTTACCTTAAGATGTTTAATGATTAAGACAAGCCAAAGCATGCTTAACCATTTCTTTATCTTTGGGATCTCGGAATCATTTTATTCTCGCCCATAAGGGACTTTTAAATGCGAGGATAAAATGCTCAATAAGATTAAATATATGCATGAACATTTTAAATTTCAACTTATTGATTTATGAATTGTTTTCACTTCAAATTCTTTCAATTGTAGAATAATGTCTGCAAGTAAATCAAACAACAACCATATGTGCCTAAAACTCCCTGAGAAGTTGGCCTTTTCCTTAAACTTGGTCAACTTCAAGGAATGGGAGGAGGAACTCAGGAGAACTCTCCGAAATTGTTCCTTGGAGTATACTCTTGATACTCCCATTCCAAGCTTCTTTGCCAAAGGAATCATGACCGATGAGGCTCATGAAGAATGGTCTTCCAATTGCAATAGGGTCTTACGACTTATGGCAAATTCCATCCCGGAAGATTGGAAGGAAAGTCTTACCTCCTATCTCCCAGACATGTTCCTCTAAGCACTTGAGGTCGTTGTTAATTTAAGAGTCACCAAGAGTGACAATGGCAACTTTGATGGCCTCGTGTTTGAATTGACTAGGTCACTTTCAAACATGAGGATAAAGCAACCAAACGTGGGATGTCTTACTAAGGAAAGGCGCCGGCTTTGGACAAAGGTCTAAAATGCCAAATTGAGACCCGACATGCCCCTCCGACCTCATGTGCTTGGAATGACTAGACTCTTCAAAGACATGCAGCTTCTCGGAATCCCATTGGAAGATGAGATGGCGGGGCATATCTTGCTTGCTTCACTCCACCCGGGCTATGATGCACTTAGAGTGCATATCGTTGCGGGAAAGGAGACACACTCCCTCAAGGAGGTGGTGCAACTTCTTAGCCAAGCCACTGCCTATGGAATGACAAAAAGGCCCTTGAGAGCTAAGAAGAAGGAGTTCAAGAAGGTCAAGGCAAAGATGAGATGCTTCCATTGTGGCATGAAAGGCCACTACAAGAGAGAATGCATGCTCTTCAAGGAAGAGGGAAACATTCCGACTACCTCAGGTATCTTCCTAAACACTTGTGAATTAAGCTTATCATAAGGTATTGGATACCAAGTATGACTCACTTTATGTTGCCTTTTCAGGAATCAAGTGAGAAGCTTATCAAGAGTTGGTGCAAGAGCAAGAAGACGAAGAAGATGGTTTTTCGGTCGTGCTTGCACGCACCATTTTGTCTTTGAGATGTAATTAAAACTAATTCTAGTTTTTTCATGCTTTTGAACAATATTTTGATCAATAGTGTTGGACACCAAGATGTTTGAAATGAAAGACTTCTAACGTAGTTGTTTCAAAGATTATCTTTCAAACATATGTTCAAATTAAATTGCATGCTTTACACAAAGAAAATAGGAATGATACCAAATGAACTAAGACCATCGAGTCGAATGAAACCTACTTGTGGCATTGTCGTCTTGGCCATATTAACATCAAGCGTATCAAGAAACTTCTTCAAGAAGGTGTTCTTGACTCGTTCGACTTAGAGTCGTTTGAAAATTGCGAAGGATGCTTATTAGGCAAGATGATAAAACAACCATTCTCCAAGTTGGGAGAAAGGGCAAGTGACTTATTAGGTCTAATACACACGGATGTATGTGGACCAATGCGCACACCCGCAAGACATGGTTACCGATATTTCATCACTTTCACCAACGATTATAGCAGATATGGCTATGTCTACTTAATGTCGAATAAATCTGAATCCTTTGAGAAATTCAAAGAATTTCAGAAAGAAGTTGAAAATCAGCTTGGCAATAAAATTAAAGCACTTCGATCAGATCGAGGTAGCGAATATTTGAGCCATGAATTCGACGATCACTTGAAAGAAAATGGCATTCTTTAAAAGTTGACACCTCCCGGAACTCCTCAATGGAACGGAGTGTCCGAACGGAGGAATCGAACCTTGTTAGACATGGTTCGATCAATGATGAGTCTTAGTGAACTCCCTATCTCTTTCTGGGGACATGCACTACAAACTGCAGCACTAACACTGAATAGAGCTCTGTCAAAAGCTGTTGAAAAGACTCCATATGAATTATGGACTAAGAAACCTCCTAGGTTGTTTTTTCTCAAGATTTGGGGATCCGAAGCATATGTCAAGCGATTAATTTCGGACAAACTTCACCCCAAATCGGACAAGTGTTTCTTTGTGCGATATCCAAAAGAAACCAAAGGGTATTACTTCTACAATAAATCCGAGAACAAAGTATTTGTTGCTCGTGATGGTGTCTTTTTGGAGAAGGATAACCTTTCCAAAATGACAAGTGGGAGGAAAATCGAACTCGACGAAGTTCGAAAGGACGAGCAACAATGTCAACCTGACAAAACTGACAATCTAGATGCTTTGGAAGCATCTAAGAAGATTGGTCACAATCAAACAGACAATGAAAATGCTCAACCGATTACCCTTTGTAGGTCGCAACGATAAAGATCTCAACCAGACAGATACCTCGGTATCGTCTTAACCGATGATTAGGGCATCCTAGTCATGGATGGTGATGAGCCGGCGACATACAACCAAGCTATGACGAGCCCCGACTCTGCAAAATGGCAAGAGGCCATGAAATCCGAGATGGACTCCATGTCTGAAAATCAAGTCTGGGACTTAGTGAATTTGCCTGAGTGTTATACACCCATTGGTTGCAAATAGATCTTCAAAGTGAAGACAGACAAGGATGGAAATGTATCAATATACAAAGCTAGACTAGTGGCAAAAGGTTATAGACAAGTCCACGGGATTGACTATGATGAAACTTTTTCACCAGTTGCAATGCTAAAATCCGTACGGATCATCTAACCGATTGCTGCATATTACGATTATGAAATACGACAAACGGATGTCAAAACCGCCTTCCTTAATGGAATTTTGGAAGAAATTGTGTATATGACACAGCCAGAAGGTTTTGTCGATCCAGGCAACGCTGGAAAGGTTTGCAAGCTGAAGAAGTCCATTTATGGACTAAAGCTAGCCAACAGAGGTTTGAATCTGCGATTTGATGAAGCCATTAGCAAGTTTGGTTTTATCAAGAATCCAGATGAATCTTGTGTATACAAGAAGGTAAGTGGGAGTGATATTGCATTCCTAGTCCTGTATGTCGATGATGTACTTCTCATTGGAAACAGTACAAAATTGTAGGAGTCCGTAAAGGGCTGGTTGGGAAAGTGCTTTTCAATGAAGGACTTAGGAGAGGCACAGTACATATTGGGGATCAAGATCTACAGGGATAGATCTAAGAGGATGATTCAATTGAACCAGAGTACTTACATTGATAAAGTACTGGCACGATTCAACATGGAGAATGCTAAGATAGGGCATCTACCCATGTCCCATGGCGTAACTCTCAGCAAGAAACAGTGTCCATAGACACCTGTTGAGCGAGAAAGAATGAATCAGATCCCGTATGCTTCGCTAATCGGATCGATCATGTATGCCATGATATGTACAAGGCCAGATGTATCGTATGCCTTGAGTGCAAGGAGTCGATACCAATCGAACCCAGGAGAGGCGCATTGGTCGGCCAAGAACATCCTTAAGTACCTGAAAAGGAACAAGGATAAATTCCTGGTGTATTTAGGCCACAAAGAACTGGTTGTTGAAAGTTACACCGACGCTAGCTTCCAGACTAATAGAGACGACTTCAAGTCACAGTCGGGGTACATATTCTGTCTGAATAGAGGAGTGTTTAGCTGGAAGAGTGCCAAGCAGAGCACAACTACAGACTCTACAACGGAAGCCGAGTACATGGCCGCTTCAGAAGCTACCAAGGAAGCTGTTTGGATTCACAAGTTCATTAGCGAACTTGGTGTTGTACCCTCAATCAAGGGACCGATAGACCTCTATTGTGATAACAATGGAGCTATCGCTCAGGCCAGGGAGCCGAGAGAACACCAGAAGGTCAAACACATGCAAAGGCGATTTCACATGATAAGGGAATGGAAATCCGAAGGTGAAATCAGAATTTATGAGATTGTCATAGATGATAATGTAGCCAATCCTTTGACTAAACCGCTGCCTCAAGTGAAACACAACAAGCACATTGAGGCGATGGGAATTAAGCATGTTGGAGACTGGCTTTGAAATTCCCTGTACATGTGTTTTAATTAAATAGGATATTTAATGTAAGACACTGTATTAAAACCATTCATTAATGGAGTGATTAATTTTTGTGCAAAAAATTATCATTCACTCCATTACTATTTAATTGTGGTTTAGAATTAAATAATGAGTCCATTCGATTTACGGAAACATTCACAACAGGGTATCAAGACCATGTCTTGGATAAAGAAGCACTTGTTAAGTGAACATTGAATATTTAAATCGAAAGTTGTCCTTGATCGAGGTCATCTAACGGATGGACGATTGATGACCGCCATAGATTAGTGTGTAGTATGATTTACAACACCGTTTCTTGTGCTGCGAGGACGTGACGGTCATAAATCATTTGCACAGGCACAGTTTGGAACTGTACTGGATAAGACCTATGAGAGTACTTTAAGAAATTTTAAAGTTTGTCATAATTACATTTCTCATTATGACTATCGAAACTTTTTTCCTCCGACCATGAGTATTATGAGTATTATCGGAACTGGGGATCATAACGGGAACACTCAGGAGACTATGTCCTGTTAGTAAGAGGAACTTACAATACAAGACTGGGATTGTCCCCCTACTAACAATAGGGAAAATGTTTTGTTGTTTATAAGGCCGCTCGAAGAGCGAGACTGTGAAAATGCATGGCCGTGCTCAGATGGATTTTAGAAATCATCTGCTTACTGACAGTCGAACTCGGAAATCGAGAAACACTTCTGAACGTAATAAGGATGACAAAGAATCTTACCTTATAGTTCACGAAGACACATTAAGTGACATAGGAAATAGGCTATACACTGTATGAACACTTGTCTGGAAAGACAAGTGGGAGATTAAAAGGAATAGTGTCCTTCCAACAAGTGTATTCTACTAATAGAGGGTTCAGAATTATTACGGAGTTAATTCTTCAGTAAGGTCAAGTGATCGGAATGCCTAGGTGGAGGCCGCTTCCGATCAGTAATATCAATGTACAATTGATGCTACAACTTAATATTAACTGAACCCTTCGGGTCGAACCCAATCGAATCACTGATCCGAGACGACGAATTAATCCGAAAGGATTTAATGAGTCGATAGAGTTTTACGAATACATACATCGGATATCGAGCCTAGGGCGTCGAGACCGAGCGTCGCGAAATTACAAAGCTACAAGTATGAACATAACCCTAGCACCACACTGGCCTAGCCATGTTGATGCTAGGCTAGTTTAGGCAAGCATGCACCTAGCATGGCTAGGCGCAAGCCTAAGCACAATAGGTGTGCTAGGCTCACCATCGCAGCCTAGGTGCGCCATTGCAGCCTATCGCAGCCCTAGCATCATGCCTAGGCGCTATCGAAGCCCTAGCATGATGCCTAGGCACCATCGCTGCCTATCGCAAGCACCACAAGCACTAGGCGCACCATCGCAGCTAGCATCGTGCTAGCATGGATGCCTGGGTGCGCATGGCAACCTATCGCAAGCACCAAAAGCACCAGGTAGCCCATTGCAGCTAGCAGCGTGCTAGCCTGGGTGTCTGGGTGCGTATCGCAAGGCCACACACGCACCAAGCACAGCCATCGCAGTGCTAGGCACTAGCGCATGTGCATGTGCGTGTGTGCGTGCCTCGCACCAAGCATAGCAGTGCTAGGCACTTGCTGATGCGTGTGCGAGCGTTGCGTGGTGCGTAGCGTGCTGCGTGCGTGGTGTGTAGCGTGCTTCGGGCGTGGTGCGTAGCATGATGCAAAGGAAGGGGCCAGCATGCGTGGCTCGCTAGCAGCACGCATGCTGGCTATGCTAGCAATGATGTGCGAGAGATGCTGATAGGCTTATCGCGTACCTAACAAAAATAACCTAACTATTCCTTCTAACTGTGTAGTAGGGCAAGTAAGGATCGAATCCCAAGAGACTATGGTTCATTCAATTAATCAGACTCAATTAATCACTAAGCACGTCACCAATCAATAATGGATGATAATAATCAACTAATATATTAAATAACACAATTAACTAGAGGAAATATTAATCAATAAACTAAAGCATCCAAGATCAAGCATTACCACGATTATGATTGATAAACTAATAAATCTACCCCCAATATATAAATCAATTGACAAGAAGAAAAGCAATCCCTAATAATAATACCAAAGGTCTCTTCCAAGTTATCAATGGCTTCCCAAATTAACTATCAAGCCTACTTCCGTGGAATCAAGCGAATAAGGGACATTAAACACCATGCCTAGATTCCTAATTATTCAATCATCTACTTCCGTGATGATCTTCAAACCCTTAATTGGAATAACCTAATCCCGTTAATACCCAACTTCCGTTGCAATAAGAACAAAGGGATGATAACAATACTAATTATTCCTAATCTAGTATTGGCATAAACACAATCAATTAAGCATGTCAATTGGGATTATTATTGGGGAATTTAAAGATCTACTTTATACATCAATCATAATCGAGCTTAGCAAGATCCCGGATTAAGGAAACTACTCACACATCATAATAAAATCAAAATCAAGTTCAAAAACAAGAAACAGTAAAGAAAACATATTTAGAGAACAGTGAATATCAGAAAAGAGTGAAGTAAGATAAATACCAATTACTCCAATTGAAAGAACTCAAATTGTTGATGAACAATTGATTAATCTGGGATTAAAAGATTGAAATTGCTTAAAGGAAATAAAACTAGGGTTCTTGAGAGTTTTCTAGGGCTTAAGGAGAAAAACTAATGAAAAACTCTCTTTAAAAGTTAATTACAAAAGGGTATTTATACCCCCAAAAGATAGAAATTCGGAAATAGCTGAAATCGCGCAATCTTGAACATCGCCCGGTCAGACCGGGCAGATCTCGCCCGATCGGGCGGAGGAAGGCTGCGTAAAATACGACAGTTTTCCTTCTTTGCCCGGTCAGACCGGGCGAACCTCGCCCGGTCGGGCGCGCGTAACACGTTTCCAGAATTGCATCTTCATAACTTGACTTCTTCATCGCCCGGTCTGACCGGGCGAAGCCTGCCCGATCGGGCGCGCGTTGCACCGTTCAGAATTGGGCTTCTTCCTGTGAACTCTTCATTGCCCGGTCTGCCCGGGCAAGCCATGCCCGGTCGGGCACTCCACATAAATTGCAGTTCTTGGCTATCAACTCTTCCGAATCTACTAAAAACACGTCCAATTGCCTAGAAACGCTTCATATTCCTGAAAAGCTTACTAAAACAATCGAATACACTAAAGAAGAGATTGTTAGCAAGAAATGGCTCCGTAGAGCTCAAAACCATATAAAATTACTAAGTAAAACCGGGGAAAACCATTGTATAAAACACGTATATCAGATGCGAGTGCCAGCACCAGCGCCTAGCACTGGGCAGCACCAACGCCTAGCATCGCCCAACACCAAGCATGCGAGGCTGCTGGGCAGGCTGGTGCTAGCTGGCTAGGCTGGCTGGCACTGCTAGCTGGCGTGCTAGCTGGCAGTAGTCCAGCAGCCCTTTTAGGTAAGGCGGTTTTGTGAGGGTGGGGACCAAGGCTTTGGGAAAGCCTTGGGGAGCAAGGCAATGGTCCCCCCAACCCTCCATGGTCCTCACCTAACCTTCTCTCTCCCCTTGACACTTGTTGCATTGTGATTGAATTTAATTATTGATTTATTTTAGAAATAAATTAATTAGCAAATTATTCATTCACCCACATTGGTTGGGGAATGAAGTTCAAGGGTTCATTTCCCTATAAATACCAAGCTTGGGTATTGGGAAATGAACAACCTTGAGTGGAATTAATAAGGCAACTCTAAGTAAGAGTAAACCTTTGATTCGTAAAACTCATAGTTATTTTGTCCGGGTATTGACTAACCTCAAGACTTAGGACGCTCAGGCCGGGTCGAGGGTACGATTCGTCGGAGATCTCGTGTTTTCGGGATTTTGAAGTAATAGGTCTTTGGGAGCGAAGCACGCGAAAAAGGTATAATTCTTGTTCTTAATCTTGTTTGATTAAGTTTAATATGCTTGTTAATTATTTTAATTAATGGGCGGGTCTTGGTGGGTTTCCTTCCGCGTAGTGTCGGGTCACTATGATAAGTGAGTCATACTTGGTATTTAATACCTATGATAAGCTAAATTCAAAAGTGTTTAGGAAGATACCTGAGGCAGATGTTCCATTTCTCTCCTCTTCTTCCTTGAAGAGCTTGCATTCTCTTTTGTAGTGGCCTTGCCCACCACAATAGAAGCAACGCATCTTCTCCTTGACCTTCTTGAACTCCCTTCTCCTTTCTCTTAAGGGCCTCTCGGTCATTCCACACGCGGTGGCTCGGCTGAGTAGTCGCACCACCTCCATTAAGGAACGTGTCTCCTTTCCTGCAGCTATATGCACTCTAAGTGCATCATAGCCCGAGTGGAGAGAAGCAAGCAAGGTATGCCCCGCCATCTCATCCTCCAATGAGATTTCGAGAAGCTGCATGTATTTGAAGAGCCTAGTCATTCCAAGCACATGAGGTCGGAGGGGCATGCCGGGTCTCAATTTTGCATTGTAGACCTTGGTCCAAAGCCGACGCCTTTCCTTAGCAAGAAATCCCACGTTTGGTTGCTTTATCCTCATGTTTGAGAGTGACCTAGTCAAGTCAAAAACGAGTCCATCAAAGTTGCCATTGTCACTCTTGGTGACTCTTACATTGACAACATCCTCAACTGCTTTGAGGAACATGTCCGGAAGGTAGGAGGAAAGAGTTTCCTTCCAATCTTCCGGGATGGAATTTGCCATAAGTCGTGAGACCTTTTTGCAATTGGAAGACCATTCTTCATGAGCCTCATCGGTCATGATCCCTTTGGCAAAGAAGCTTGGAATGGGAGTATCAAGAGTATACTCCAAGGAACAATTCCGGAGAGTTCTCTTCAGTTCCTCCTCCCATTCCTTGAAGTTGACCAAGTTTAAAGAAAAGGCCAATTTTTTGGGGAGTTCCGGGCACATTTGGTTGTTTTTTGAGTTACTTGCAAACATTGTTCTACAATTGAAAGAATTTGAAATGAAAAACCATTTATAAATCAATAAGTTGAAATTTAGAAGCGTTCATGCATATTTTCAATCTTATTGAACATTTTATCCACGCATTTATAAATTGTCCCTTATGGGCGAGAATAAAATGATTCCGAGATCCCAAAGATCAAGAAATGGTTAAGCATGCTTTGGCTTGTCTTAATCGTTAAATATCTTAAGGTAAGCAATCTAATTTCCATGGGTCTTCATCTTGGCTCGTCTTCATCGAAAACGCCGTCTTGAGACATCTTGGCCAAAAGAAATAAGCTAGCTAGTACGACTAAGATTAATCTAAAGTACAAAAATACTTAACGGGTTGCAGACCGTATTTAGATTTACAAAAATACATACGGAATGCAGTCCGTATTTTCTATCCTAGTCGGGCCCCACTAGTTGCCATTTTCAATAACCTGTTTTGAAAACAATCTTCCATTCACCCATTCACTATTTGTGAATGGCCCATCCAAATTACGAAATACATAATTAAACACGCAAAACTAGTAACTAACTTAGGTGGTTAATCCAATTAACGCGCCTAATTAAAACTAGTCAAAGTTGTTTAATCCATTATTTCTAAACGCAAATTGCTCACGTAATCAAATAAGCTCCCATAAATTCCGCATCCATACTTAATTTATCTGATTAATTAAGTCAGCATAACCCATAATTTGTCAAAATTATAAATTTTGCAAAATCCGGAGAAATCGAGGTCTAACCTCGTTAAAATAATTACATAAATAATTTAAAACGGCAAAATTTTCGCAAAATTACATAGCTCAAAATTAAGCAACGAAGCCTCACCCAACCATTGGCTGGCTGGGGCTTGCTGCCTCGCTGCCCAGCAGCAGCACAAGCTCGTCAGCAGCCTACGCCACACATGCACCAGCAGCATCAAGGGCTGTGCTGGCGCCTGGTGCTAGCATTCTGCGCCTAGCACAACACACTACTCTGGCCAGCACCACGTATGCCTGCTCGCATGCTGGCGCCTGCCAGCAAGTGGGGGCTGGCTAGTGCTTGCTACCACGCTGCCCAGCAGCATCCCCTCGCAAGCCAGCCCCCTGCCACTACTCCACGCACATCAGCCCCAAGCCCCCCCGCCACACAGCAGCCCCTCAAGGAACACCCTTGTGTGCACCATAGACAGCCACATGTGGGCTGCTAGGCAGCCCGGCTAGCCTTGGTGGCGCTTGGGTGGTTTTGCCTGATTTGCGTGCCATTTCTCGGGATTTTATTCCCGATTTACGTGTGACATAAAATTAATCAAAATTTATTTTAGAATTAATTTAAGGGCAAAATGAAAATAAAATAAGTCCAACTTAATTAAATTCAATTTAACGGTGCACAAGCCTAAATCATCCAAAATTTATTTTGAAATAATTTCGGTCTTCCTTTATGCTTAAAATTGAAATAGCTATGTCCATAATTAATTTAGCCAATATGCAAATTAATAATGGATTTGACAAATGGGAGTTGGAAAAATAAATTAACCATCTAATGATAAAAATTTTCTAACTTTCATACTTGTGTAAAATAAAAAGATTACATCTTCCAATGTGATGATTAATCAAAATTTTACTCACAAGTATTTGAACTTCATGGATTTTAATCAACCAAACATGAAAAATCCAAACTTTGTTCAATATGGAATTTAGGGTTAGAGTTCCAATCATTTAAACCTTTACAGATTAGAACTTTAACATACTTGGGAACTTAAAATTACACATTCACATCAAACATTCACACATTATTGCAATTAATTTGCAAAATCGTGAACATTCAAGTTTATGTGAAAAATAACATATCAACTCAAGCACTAATTATAACTCCATAATTATGCTCAAGGATAATTAAAATAGCAGTAGATTAGGGATGCAATAATGCATTTAATCAAACCTTGTAATGCTTGCATTAATCAAGGCTTAAAAAGATTTAAAATTTTCGTTGAAAAAACGAAAAAAACCCCAAAAACTTGGGTTTGTGGTTCAAATTGGGCTTCTGGACAGCCCTCTTAGAAATGTCGATTCCCAAAAATCACTATTTTTGAGCCAAAATCTGGGTTCGACAGCCAAATCGATAAAAAATACGAGTTTTAAAATTAATTAAAACGAGCTTCTAATCTAATTAGAAAAGAAAAACCAGAATTAAATCTTACTTTAAAACACCTTAATTAATCAATAATTGCAAAAATTAAAAGGAGCGTGGCTCCGATACCGCTGTTGGGTTTCGGAGTGACCCTCACTACGCGGAAAGAAACCCACTGAGACCCGCCCCCATAATAAATGCAATAAATCAAGCAAAACATAATTAAACACAAGAAAGGATAAAAGATTATACCTTTGACACGTGCTTCGCTCAACAATGAGCTCTTACTTGAACCCCGAAAATACGAGGTCTCAAACGGGATCGTACCCTCGAACCCGACCCGAGCGTCCTAAGTCTCGAAAGTTAGTCGAGACCTGGACAAATAAAACTATGATTTTTACGAATCAAGGTTTATTCAAATCAAGAGTTGCCTTTTAATTCCACTCAAGGTTGTGTTTCCGAAATACCTAAGCCTTTGGTATTTATAGGGAAATGCACCCTTGATTTTCATTTCCCAACCAATGTGGGAGAATGAATAATTTTGTCAATTAATTTAATTCCAAATTAAATTAATAATTAAATCAATCACAATGCAACAAGTGTCAAGGGGAGAGAGAGAGTTAGGTGAGGACCATGAAGAGGTCGTGGGGACCATTGCCTTGCTCCCAAAGGCTTTGCCGAAGCCTTGGTCCCCACCCTCACAAACCGCCTCAAGCAAAGGGCTGTTGGGCTGCTGCAAGCTAGCACGACAGCTAGCAGTGCCAGCTAGCCCAGCCAGATAGCACCAGCGAGCCAGCAACCTTGCATCCCCAGCCAGGCAATGCGTGCTGGCGCTGGGCGATGCTTGTGCTGCTGCTGCGTGCCAGTGCTAGGCGCTGCTAGCTGCTGGCGCTGGTGCTGGTCCTTTACTCTCTCGCCATCGCACACGCACACACCCTCTCGCATAGCCAGCACAGCCAGGCCAGCATACGCACAGCCTAGCCAACGCACTTACGCACGCAAGGCCTAGCATGCGTGCTGCTAGCAAGCCACACATGCTGGGCTTGGTGCTTCTTGCTAGCTCTTCCTCGCATACACTCGCATACTGCTGCTGCTGCGATGACGTCCACCCATACGCACACGCACACGCACACAAGGCCTAGCATGGTACTGTGCTTGTGCGAGGGGCCTGCGATGGTGCTTAGCACCTAGGCACGCATGCTGGGATGAGTGCCATGCGAAGGCACGCATGTGCACAACCATGCTGCTGTGATTGTGCCATGCGAAGTTCGATCGGGTTCGACCCGAAGGGTTCAATTAAGATTAAGCTGTAATATCAATTATACCTTAATATTACTGATCGCAAGCGGCCTCCACCTAGGCATTCCGATCACTTGACCTTATTGAAGAATTAGTTCTGCAATATTTCTGAACCCTCTATCAGAATAATACACTTGTTGGAAGGACACCATTCCTTTCATTAAATCAAGAGGTACCCCCTGTATTTATCCCAAGTAATACAAGAAGTCATCCGACTCAGATGATAACTGCTACCACTGGCTCGATTAGTGGTAAAGTTATCCTTGTCTCAGTTGTAAACGTCTATGTGGTTGTCCTTGGAGACAGTCGTTTAGGGGCCATGTGTTTAGTTTATAGAGCATTATTCCACCCAAAAGGGAGCTGCTCTCTGCGACGAATCTCATCCGGAGGGATGTCGCCGGACGCCTGCTATGATGTTGGGACAGGTCGTATTAGTTTAATTTTAAGAGAGGATTAGTCGGCTTGGCGCCTGGGCTGATCATCCGGCCTGTGGCCTTGGTTAGTCCTTTGGTGGACGCAGATGCTAAGTAAGAGGAGGGCAACCGCCTGTTTAGGCACAAGGTCGGCCAGGCCTTGATCATTTTTTAGCTAAGTATATGGGGGTGGCTGTCCGTTTTGGAACCAGTCGGCCCTCATCTATGGAGAGTAGCCGACTATATGTCCAGACGGCATGTCCTTCTGGTGATAGAGTAAAATAATCAATGGGGAGTAGCCGACTGTAGAGGTACTGCGACATGCCCATCTGATGATAGAGTGAAATACTCAATGGAGAGTAGCCGACTGTAGAGGTACAGCGGCATGGCCCTCTGAATTAGTATCAAGTATTGAAATAATTTCAAGTGTTAGATTAGATAGATGACTTAGCTCCCTTCCATGAAGGATTGATGACTCTACATTCTTCGAATGGGGACAGGTGGTCGTGCTAAACTTGTTTTTATGTGGTTTGCGAGCTTGCTGTTCGGCCCACACATTTGCTGCCAGTCTTTAGCCCATTAGTGAAATTGCTGCTTTCATAGCTACGAGACTTCGTCGTATAGAGGGCCGACTACTATTTATGCCGCCTCCTTTGCTTGATGGACTATCACAAAATAAGTGGACTGTCCTCAGTGGGATGCCGCCTAAACAGAAGGGAGACAGTCTTCAATAGGGTGCCGCCTAAACAGAAGGGAGATGGTCTTCAATAGGGTGTCGCCTAAACAAAAGGGAGACTGTCTTCAATAGGGTTCCGCCTAAACAGAAGGGGGACGGGCTTCAATAGGGTGCCGCCTAAACAGCCGGTTTTACTAACCTTAGGCAATATTTTATAGGGAAGCTTATACATTGTATTAGTCTCATGCATGAAAATGACAAGTGACCATGCAATTAGGCGACTTTCCCCCCCCCCCTTTTTTTTTTTAAACAATCATAATAATAATACTGGTAGCTTAAAACAAGCCCCTATACTAGGCCACACATTCGGTATGCCGCTTATTGGCCATTTTTGGTGTCTGGCCTTGAGAGGCCAAGGGCCCATGATTGCTTCCCCTTGTTGGCCTCGCTAAACCTTGCTGGTTTTTTATTATGGATGATGCCGCCTGCTTAGTTGTCTCACTAAACCCATTGCTTGGGAACTTGAATTTTAACAGGCGGCTAAGAGCTATCTTGAGGAACAATAACTAGGGGCCGACTGTTATAATAATCATGAGGTGTTGCCTTTTTACACATCTTGATTGGCTGCTCAATCTCCACCGGTTACAATGGCCGCTTGATTATAATGCTAGTTTGACTCTCGAAATGTGTTCTTTGCTTACAACAACTCTTGGACCCCCAACTTCTTCTCGCGGCTAGGAGTGGGCGTAGATGATCACCGAGGTAGGGTGCCGTTTGGACAGGTACTGGGCACATTCAGGTGCCGCCTGATTCCTGGTCGATTACATTACTGCTAACCATGCACTACTTATGTTGGTTGTATGCTTCCGGAATATCAAGCTATTTATCTCGCATTTCAAAGTTCGACTTTAAATGACCGAATTGTTCATGTGACTGCTCAGGTAACCGCTTGTTTTCATGCTCAAGTTCGAGGCACTCGGCAATGTAACTCGTGTAACTTGAACTAGCTGTTTACCCAAGAGCCGCCTTCCTTATGTCCAAATGACGGCTGGGCACTTTGAGTGATGCTATGTTGGATGCTACTCAAACGTCCATACTCGAATGGTTGCTTGCATGTAATGGAATGCAAACTTGTTGGATGCCTAGGTGCCGGCTGCTCCGCCTCGTCCTTGCGAATGGTTTCAATGGCCGGCTGTTTTAACATGACTGGCTGCTTCTTGTATTCAAAGATTAGCTTGATTGCCGGGCATAAGTTAGACCTAAGAATGATCGAAAGACTCGGTCCTCTTGACAAAAGCATAAACCCATAAGAGCTCATGCCTTTCACCCAAGTGCCGCAAGAGCAGTCGTCCCAACCTTAACTGTTCGGTCAGGGCGTGAGTCGTCCAGGATGACATCCACAAGTTCACCTACCGGTTGAGGGCGGAACTCGTCTGACCGCTCCTCGGCCAATGATTGCTATCGCTTTTCCTTTCTTTCGGCCCCCAATTGGGCGGCCTTTCTTTTCTTGCCGCCTACTGCTTGGGCAGGCGCATCCTCCTTGATTTGTTCAAGGTCCTTTTTCTCTCTACTTGGGCCAGCAGTCGCCATAGTGGGTTTAATATCCGAGAGGTAACACTCTCGTGCCATTTTCTGGTCTCCCCTTAGGGAGCCGATTGTTCGTATGATGACAGCTTTGGAATTGTTCAGGGTGGGTCGCCCTAAGATCATGTTATAGGCCGATAGCTCTTCGACAACTAAGAACCGAACCACCATGTGACGGCCCTCCCCTTTCTCACCCAAACGGATGGGTAGATCCACCCGTCCCACTGGGTGTACGACGCTTCCTCCAAACCCCACTAAAGGGTGAGGTACCGGATGTATGCAATCAGGTTTCTACTTGAGCTTTGCCAAGCACTTGTTTCTGATTAGATCAGAGGAACTGCCGGTGTATATGAGGATCCGACTAACTCATGCGGCCCCCTAATACCTCCCAAGTCTTCTTCCGTGATGACCATTTCTGGGAATGAACTCTTGGAGAACCGTCCTTGGTTGACGGAATTAACATCCAACCGCCTGATGTTGTCTTTGAAAGGAATGGTGTCCTTTCAACAAGTGTATTATTCTGATAGAGGGTTCAGAATTATTACAGAGCTAATTCTTCATTAAGGTTAAGTGATTGGAATGCCTAGGTGGAGGCCGCTTCCGATCAGTAATATTAAGGTATAATTAATATTACAGCTTAATCTTAACTGAACCCTTCGGGTCGAACACAATCGAACAACTGATCCGAGATGACGAATCAATCGGAAGGATTTAATGAGTCGTCGGAGTTTTACGAACAAAGGCGTCGGATATCGAGCCTGGGGCGTCGAGGCCGAGCGTCGCAAAATCACAAGCAACAAGTACGAGCGTAGCCGTAGCTAGGCTAGGCTAGCTCATCGCAAGCCTAGGCGCACCATGGTGTGCTAGGCGCGCCATGCGTGCTAGGCGCACTAGGCTGCCCATCGCAGCACCACCTACGTGTGTGCGTGCCTTCGCATGGCACAACAGCACAACAGCGTGCGCGCATGTGTGCCTAGGAGTAATTAATTTTATGCAAAATTATCATTCACTCCATTACTATTTAATTGTGGTTTAGAATTAAATAATGAGTCCATTCGATATATGGAAATATTCAAAACAGGGTATAAAGACCATGTCTTAGATAAAGAAACACCTGTTAAGTGAACGTTGAATATTTAAATCGAAAATTGTCCCTAATCGAGGACATCTAAATGATAGACGATTGATGACCACCAGAGATTAGTGTGTAGTATGATTTACAGCACTGTTTCGTGTGCTGGAAGAACATGATGGTCATAAATCATTTGCACAAGTGCTAGTTTGGAACTGCACTGGATCGACCTATGAGAGTACTTTAAGAGATTTAAAATTGTCATAATTAAAATTCTCATTATAGCTATCGAAACGCGTTTCCTCGGCCATGAGTATTGTGAAGTTTTCTTGTTTGAGTACTAGTCTCTTTGATGTTGCCTAACGTTTGCCGTAACTGGGGATCATAACGGGAACACTCGGGAGATTAGGTCCTTTTAGTAAGAGAAACTTACAGTATAAGACTGGGAATGTCCCCCAATCAACAATAGGGAATATGTCTTTGTTGTTTACAAGGCCGCTCGAAGAGCGAGACTTTGAAAATGCATGGTCGTGCTCAGATGGATTTTAGAAATCATCTGCTAATTGACAGTCGAACTCAGAGATCGAGAAACACTTCTGAAGGTAGTAAGGATGACGATGAATCTTACCTTATAGTTCACGAAGAGACATTAGGCGACATCGGAAATGGGCTATACACTGTATGCACACTTGTCCGGAAGGACAAGTGGGAGATTGAAAGGAATGGTGTCCTTCCAAGAAGTGTATTATTCTGATAGAGGGTGGGTTCAAAATTATTACAGAGCTAATTCTTCAGTAAGGTTAAGTGATCGAAATGCCTAGGTGGAGGCCGCTTCCGATCGGTAATATTAAGGTAGAATTAATATTACAGCTTAATCCTAATTGAACCCTTCGGGTCGAACCCAATCGAACAACCGATCTGAGACGACGAATCAATCTGAAGGATTTAATGAGTCGTCGGAGTGTTACGAACAAAGACGTCGGATATCGAGAATAGGGCGTCGAGGCCGAGCGTCGCAAAATCTCAAGCAACAAGTACGAGGATAGCTGCAGCTAGGCTAGGCTAGCTCATCGCAAGCCTATGCGCACCATGGTGTGCTAGGCCTTGCATCGCTCATCGCACCATCGCAACCCTTCGCACCGCACATCACCATCGTAAGTGCTAGGCACTAGCGTGTGTGCGTGCGTGTTTGCCTTTGCACAGCTCATCGCACCATTGCAGCACATAGCACAACACTACGCAGCATCGCCATGTGCGTGTGCATCCCTAGCGCAGCACCAAGCAATAGCATGCTTGTGCGTGTGGCTAGCGAGGCAATGCCCAACATGCGTGGCTTGCTAGCAGCACGCATGCTGGCTATGCGATATGTGTGCGAAAGGCTAGGCAGCAGCACTACGCACCAGCCAGTAAGGTTGTGCATGTGTGTGTGCATCCAGCGCCCAACAACCCAGCAGCACGCAGCACGCACATGCTGGGCGTGCCGGGGCCAGTGTGTGCTGGCACCTTAAGTTGGCTAGTGTGCTGGCGTGCTCACTGGCTGCCAGCGCAGCTGACTTTGTGAGTGGCGGTTTAAGAGAGGTGGGGACCAAGGCCTCAAGGCTTCCCTTGGGGAGCAAGGCAATGGTCCCCCCATGGGATATGGTCTTTACCTAACCCATTCTCTCCTCTTGCCACTTGTTGCCTTTTGATTGGATTTGTTTTATAATTTGTTTTAGAATTAAATAAATTAGTGCATTTGCACATGGTTCCACATTGATCATGAAATGGGATTCAAGTCCCCATTCTCTATAAATACCCCTTGGTTGGGATTTTGAGAATACACAACTTGAGTAGAACTCAAAAGGTATCTCCATTGTTGAGAAAGCCTTAAGTTCGTAAAACTCCCTTTTTATTTGATCGGGTCCTGACTAACCTTCAGGACTTGGATCTCTCGGGTCGGGATTCGTGGGTACGAGCCGTCGAAGACCTTGCGATTGCGGGGTTCAAGTAAGTGCTTTTTTGGTGAGCGAAGCATGCGTCTAGGGTATAATTCTTTATCCCTTTCTCTCTTAATTATGTATTAATTATGTTTTGCATGCTTTAATTGCTTTAGTTATCGAGGCTGGTCTTGGTAGGTTTCTTTCCGTGTAGAGTGGGTCTCTATGAAACCCTACATATAGCTCCCAAGTGAAGACTTGTTTTCTACGCAAGAATGTTCATTGAGAAGTTGGACGCAAAAAAGTATGCAAGCGTCCTCAAATTATTGATGCATCCGGTTGCCGAACCATTGTTGGGCGACGCCCTTCAATGTGGCCGGGAAGCATCGACACCATGCGGAATTATCCAACCCTTGTAGATACATTAGGTTGGTGTATGCCATAAGGCGATCTTCTAGATTTGTGGTACCGTCATAGGCACCTACCAGCACATTTTTCACCTTGGCCGGTTGTGCGACCTCAGTTATTTCCTTGGAGAACGCAAAGGGTTGTTCTCCAAGTCTTACCAGTTGAAGCTTCCAGTCCAAGGGTTGGACATTATGTACCGCCTGCCCCCCGAAGACGGTCGACTGCATATAAGGTTGTCTATACGGTATGTATGGTTGTTGAGGTGCATACGGGGCCGCATGGAGCATCTAAGGACTAGAGTGGGCGGACATGTCGCCTGTCTGGTTCTCTAAATTTAATTGTGAATACGTTATTGAGGTATTCTGAAAGCTGTCTTGAAAGTTCGACGTCGAAGCCAACTGTGACAGTTGCATGTTCTTCTTCTGCTGGATTAACATCCGAGGATCAGAATAAGTTTTCCTTAAACCATCCAAATGTACATGCCCAATGGCCTTCCTTTTCACTGTCTCAAGGAACCGGAGTTTTGCCAAATTTAACAAGGGCCTCTGCCCTCCCTAGGTTTAGGGTAGGGAGTGGTCTCACGGTCTCAGACCGGCTTATTCCTCCTAGAATGAGAGGGCTTCTTGGCCAACTGGTCCCTGGTGGAAACATCCGTCCGTTTGTCAATTAGGTCCTTAATGTCCCATTTGAAACTTGTCATAAGAGTAATGAGCTTGTTTCTGGTTATAGGGATGGATCCTTCGGCCACCCGAGGTTGACCTGCCGACTGGTTCACTAGGGCCTGCATGTTCGTCATTACGTTCCCTCCTTTCAATGAGGCGGATGCGCCTAGTCCTTAGGGAGTCGTCAGGGACCGTGTGTGTTTCGACCTCATAGTCGTCATCCGTATCCTGGTCTGTATAGACCTAGACGTCGGCCATAGGCCGTTTTTCATTAAGAGACGGTATAGGTTCTTATGAAGTCATCTTAGAAGTACTCTCCCCACAGACGACGCCAAATATTTCGGGGTTTTTTGGATGTCCTGCGGGAGAGTTACAACACTAAGACTAACCTCTGGACGCTTGTACCTGCAAAACAACGGAGACTCCTGTGGGTGGGAGTTTCGCCTCCGACGATCTAGTTAGAACGTATTAGGACTTAAAAAGGCGGAAAGTAAAGGGGATCAGGCTCCTCTTAGGAGAGAAGTGATCTTCCGGTTATTTGAGATAACCTCAAAATCCGAGCCTTAGCTCTCAAAGAGTGCAATTAATGCTGGGTTTAATGCGCACCAATCAATGTACACGTGTGATTGGGAATTTTTGGATAATGTTCCTTAGAGGAAACATCTCCCTTTTATAGGGTCTTGAAATGTGTGCTTAGTACTAGGTTTTCAGAAACCTAGGACTGACTGGGCTTGCCTAGGTATTTGGGCCCTTAAAGCTACTTTCCTAGTTGCCAATTTGCCTGCCACGTGTCGTGGCCTGATTGGTCCACCTTGGACCTCTCACGAGGTGACACGTGGTGGACTCTGGTTGGTCCACGTGGTAAAGTTTAATTGGTCCACGTGGCGGAAGAAATCCGCTAATCAATACTCATGGTAGAGGAAAGAGGTTCCGATAGCCATAATGAGTAATATACTTATGATGATTGTTAAATCGATTAAATTATTCTCATAGGTCGATTCATTATATTTCCAAACCAATACTTTTGCAAATGATATATGACAATCTTTTCCTTATAGCACAAGAAACGGTGCTATAAATCATACTACACACTAATCTCTCATGGTCATTCGTCGTCCAACTTTCAAATGACCTCGATCAGGGATAATTTTATTATAATATTCAATGATCACTTAATAGATGTTTCTTTATCCAATACTTATCTTGATACCCTATTTTGAATATCATCAATCAAATGGACTCATTATTTAATTCTAAACCACAATTAAATACTTAGTGGAATAATTAGTAAATTTTATTCCACTATGAAACTTTTCAACGTTTCATCATATGATAAATGATTTTCCCCAAATGTTTTAAGAGCAATACTTTTAACAATACATTTATAGAAATCACACCCATATCTAATATGCTTGATTTCTTTTATGCATTATGAATGTTGTGGTTCACTTATTGCATAGTTTAGTTATGATTACTTTGCAAAACTTAGCATCATCATTATCAAAAACTCTCATAATAAGATGATAAGATTTGAGAGTGTTATGGATTATATGCGATTTAGGATTTATTATCCAAGTGATGGTTCCCGCTCATTTTCATGATTTGAGATCTCCAAATTGACAACCTACAATTATTAAAGTTCAACAACGAACTATCCATTGAACAACTTCCTTATTATTGCCTTTAAGGCAACATTGTTCTCAACATATATTTATGTAGAGTTCCTAATGATGTTTTTCTTAGATATTTGTCCAACCGGTTCACAATGATTTGGGATACCCTAACCATTTGTAATCATGGAAGTTTACCTTAAATTTACGCACATTACACATGGATGCTAGTCCATGTTACCATTCTTAAGCCACGACGCATCTAAGCTCGTGCTTATAAATGGCATCCTTGTTAAGGATCTGATCCTTGCTAAGGTTGTGCTCGCAACATCTATACTCAAATTATATTTTTCCCATGCATCAAGAACTCATCCTCTTACCTAACCAAATACCTTAGATGTTCTTGATTATAGTCTAACGATCCATTACTTCGATTTAAGTTGATTGGTACTTTATTCTTCACATGCTCTAAGCATGTATGTCGTGTGATGATTCCATATCGTAGCATACATGATGGATTCAATCGCATAATTATTCCCAAATCCATTCATGTGACATTTTAGCTCATCTAGTTTCACTGAGTTTTGGTAAACTGTTTGCTATATGATACGTTTGAAAGTCTCTACTAAAGTAATTCTTGTCTGACTTAATATTTGCCTAGTGAAAGGAATGGTGTCCTTCAAACAAGTGTATTATACCGATAGAGGGTTTGAAATTATATGAAAGCTAATTATTCAGTGAGGTCAAGTGATCGGGATGCCTAGCTAGAGGCCGCTTCCGATCAGTAATATTAATGAATAATTAATATTAAAACTTAATCTTGACTAAACCTTTCGGGTCACACCCAATCGAGTAATTGAGCCGAAACGACGAATTAATCCAAAGGATTAAATGAGTCATTAGAGTATTACGAACAAAGACGTCGGATATCGAGCTTAGAGCGTCGAAACCGAGCGTCGTAAGTCAAGTCGAATTAAGGATTAAACGAGACGAGAAATCAAGCAAACGACAAGTTAAAGCTAAGTCGTAGCTTCGCATTGGCCTAGCCTTGCGAAGGCTAAGCTAGCATAGGGCACCAACCGGAATGCATGGCTGTGCCGCAAGCCATGCATGCATGTGCGTGCTAGGCTTGCTTGCGGGGCAAGTACGCGTGGTCGCACGCAAGCTAGAACCAGCACAAACCAAAGCATGCCCGGGCTAGCAAGGGGGCGTAGTAGCAGGTCGCATATGGGGCAACAAGGCCTAGCTAGCATGCTCGGCCATGTGAGCAGCAAAGCCGCCCAGCACGGGGCCCAGCGCGCGAGCTGGCCTGTGCGTGGGCTGGTTGTGCCGCACAGCAACGCTGGCAGCCAGCCAGGCCTTGCGACAAAGCCCAGCGACAACACACCTTGGAGCACAAGGCTGCTAGCATAGCATGCCTTGCTCCCCAAGGCAGCTGCAGCCAGCTGGCACGTGGTGGTGGGGGGGGGAGGCAACCTTGGTCCCTACAGCTTGGTGGTCCTCCCACCTACCCTCCTTGTTCTTGTGCCACTTGTCGTTTACTAATTGCATGGATATTTAATTTAATTTAGAATAAAATTAAATCATTCTTTTTCTCATTTTACCAACTCTCCCACATTGATGGGAGAATTCAAGGGCACCTTTCCCTACAAATACCAATCATTTGGCAGTGGGAAGGGGCACTTGAGGTGTGAAATTTAATGGATCTCCAAAAACAGAAACCTTTGTTCTAATACTCTAAGTTCTTTTGGTCTAGCCCCGACTAAGCTTCGGGGTAGGGGCTGTTCGGGTCGGGTCTCAAGGTGAGAGCTGTTGGAGGCTTGCGCATTTGCGGAGCTTTACGCTTTCAAGTTCGAGCTCTAAATGGAGCGAAGCACGCATGAAGGGTATGATCGTCTTTTTCTCTCTCTCTTTGTTAAGTAATTATGTGATTGTTAATTAATATGCATGTTTAGTTACTTTAATTAGTGTTCGGATTTTAGGCTGGTTTCATTCCACTTAGTGTTGGACACTACGAAACCCAAGCATGCATCAAGGGCTGGTTTTGCTTTCTAATTAGATTAGAAGCTCATTTTAATTAGTTTTAACCCGTATTTATACTAATTTTTGCTAAAGAACCCAAATTTCAACCCAAAAGTAGTGATTTTTTGGTGGAATTGATGTTCAAAATCAGTTTTGTCCCTCTTTGAAAATTGTGCAGAAGCCAAAATCCACCCAAAAACATGTTTTTCGAGGGATTTTTTTGTTTTTGACGAAATTTTTTAAATCTTTAAACCTTGATTAATTATGACAGGTTAACCTATTGCAATAATAACCCTTATTAAGCATGTTTATTAGTGTTGAGAAAAACTATATGAAGATTAGAAAATCCGATGATCCGTTCCGCATCCGATCCGAAAATTATGGATATCCGATCCGGATTTTTCGGATATCGGATCGGATATCGAAATATCCAAAATTTGGATTTCGGATATCCGATATCCGAAAATATCACTTGCTTTGTAATATTAATTCTGATATGTTATTAAGTTTAAAAACCCTCCAAAAGCCCAAAACCCAAACCCTAATATCATTCCCTCAAAACAGATCACATATTCCCACAAACCACAATCCCACCGCCACTCTCTTCCCCCTCTCTTTTCTCTCTCCTCTCTCCTCTCATACTCCTCCACCAGAGTTTTGAGGGCATGAATGTTTCATTTTTTGGTCAGAATCTCCTCTCTCTCTTGATTCTCTGGTGAAAAACTAGAAATACGGTAAAACTCCATTCAAATCTTGATGGAGTTTTGCGAATTCTCCCGGAACTAGAAGATCATGTTAAGATCTTCGAACATATTCGAGGGTTCAATGTTATTGTCACTTTAGCCAACACACAAGATGAGACTTTATGTGCTTGATTGTATTTTGATGTTTTTTTTTTTTTGTTAAATTGTACATAATCCTTAAGATTTTGTTTAGCTAAGATCCAGTTTTTCATTTAGCTTTTAGGGATTGATCGATGTAATTAATTAGTAGTATCGTTTTTTTCTTTTCTTTTTTTTTTTGTGATATTTAGTTTGTAAATTTGGTACTTCGTATGTTTTGATTTAGTTTTTATAAATGTTCAATTTTTTTTTTTTCCCGATGGATTTTTTTAATGAGAAATTGGAAGCACTCATCATTCTTTGATTCAAACTCTAAAAAAAAGAAATTTATAAATAAAATCAAAATTTTCTACAATTATATTTAAAAAACTTTGGATACTGGATATCCGAAGTATCCGATCCGAAAATTTCGGATGTCCGGATGTCGGATATCCGAAAAATTCGGATCAGATATCGGATATCAAATATAATTTCGGATCGGATATCCGATCCGTGCTTACCCCTAATGTTTATGAAGTCATATTTGGTGCTTAATTTAGTGAGTTCATTTTTCACATAAACTTGCAATTTCACATTTTTGCAAATTAATTGCTTCAAGTGTAAATTTTTATGATGAATTTGTAATTTTAAAGTCCCTAAAAATGTTAAAAATCCAATATTTAATTGTTTATTTAGTTGGAACCTAACTTTCACGATTCAATGTTCAACTAATTTTTTATTTAATCATTTTTGAGTTGATTAAAGTCTTAAAAGCTCAAAACTTGTGATTGAAATTTAATTCACATTGGAAGATGAAATTTTCCAAGTTTACACAAGTTAGTGTTGGAAAATTTTTTCATTGGATTATTGAGGTTATTTTTCTAACTCCTTTTATTTTTTCAAATCTTATTATTAATTTATGTTTGGTTAAATTATTTGCGAGAATAGCCCTCAATTTTTGTAGCATCAACTTAAGCTAAAAAATATAAAGAATGGTTCTTGAATTAATTGGTTTGTGCACTAAAAATTAAATTTATTTAAGTTGGACTTATTTTATTTTCATTTTTTCTAAATATTGGTTCTAAAATTAATTCATAATTAATTATTTATATCACATAAAAAATCGGGGTAAAATCCCAAGGCACAAGTGCGCAAAACGAGGCATGAAATCCCAAGCATCTCTCTCGGCCAGCCGGGCTGCTTACGCAGCCCACATGTGGCTGCCGAGGATGCGTGGTGGTGCATTGTTTGTGCGCTGCTAGTGCATGTGTGCGAGCAGCCTTGATGCACTGCTTGGTGCGCAAGTGTAGTGTTGTTGCGTGGGCTGCGGCTTGCGGCTGCTAGGCAGCATGCACCTCGCACAAGATCCGGCCTTTGAGGCCCTCACTTGTGTGCGCGCAAGCATGCTGGTGTGGCCAGCATAACGCACTTGATGCGATTCAGTCAACCACATGCACGTGCTTGGCGCAACAAGTGGACGTGCGAGGGGCAGCTGCCACGCAAGGCAACCGAGCCTCGAACCTTGCAAACCAAGCCTCGTTGCTTGGTGCTAGATACTCGGGCATCGAAGGGTTATGTGATTGTGCGATTTTTGCGGTTTTTATTCTTCAATTTAATTATTTTAACGAGGCTAAGCCTTTGTTTTTCCGGCACTTACAAAATAATTTTGCAAAATTTGGGTAAACCGGCTTAATTAAATTAATTGGATTAATTCTAATTAAATTGGATGCGGAATTTAGTGGGAGCTTTATTAATTACTTGAGCTAATTTTATTGCGTTTAATCTCATAATCGGTTAACAACTTTGACTAGTTTTAATTAGGCGTGTTAATTGGATTAACCACCTAAGTTAATTACTAGTTTGTTCGTGTTATGCATTGTAACTTGTTTTACATTGTAAAATGCATGGGTCATTCACATATAGTGAATGGATGAATGGAATGAATATTCTGTCACATGTTTTATGAAAATGGCATCTAGTAGGGCCCAATTAGGGTAGTAAATAAAGACTGTGTTCCGTTATGTATTTTTGTAAATCTAAATACGGTATGCGTACCGTTGTGTATTTTTGTACCTTAATATTTAGATTAGTCCTAGTCGTAATTACTAGTAGTTGCATTGTTAATGGCAATTTCTTGAAGATGGCGATTCTTAGAAGATGAGGCTGAGATGATGTAATGAAGACCCTTGAAGACTTGAAGACTCAATGGATCATGCTAGGTTGCCAAATGCATCTTGAATTATTCTTTATGTATTGCGTATATAATTGCAATGTTAGATGCATGTTTAGGATTTCAAATGTTGAGATGAATAGTTTAGTTCACTTAAATAAACCAAAATAGAAACCTTAAGTCCCAAAAAAATTGAGTTAAATTTGCCATTCCAAAATAACACTGACGGAACTAATTAGAATAGTAATGGGTTGTGCCAAAGTACATCATTACTACTTTCCTAGGGAAGTAAGGTATATTGGTGGGCTTGCCAAAGCAAGGCATCGCATACACATTAGTATTGGTCAGACTCAACAATATCAGTAAGGAGTCCTTAGATGTCATGGCAATGGAGATAAAATGTCAAGAAAGCATTAGATGCGACGTTTTATCGAACCAACAGTAGCTTAGAGCTATTAGCAATTGGATTGCTTACCTTAAAATATTAAGTGTTAAGACAAGCCAAAGCATGTTTAATCACTTTTTGATTTTTGGGGTCTTAGAATCGTTTTATTCTCGCTTAAACGGGACAATTTTTAATTTGTGGATAAAACGCTGAATAAGATTTAAAATTTTTCATGTACGCTTTAAATTTCAAACTTATTGGTTTATGAATGGTTTTTCATTGCAAATTCTTTCAATCGTAGAAGTCATGTCTGCAACTAATAACAACAACACCTTAATGTGCCCGGAACTCCCCGATAAGTTGGCTTTTAGCCTAAACTTGGTCAACTTCAAGGAATGGGAAGAGGAACTCCAGAAAACTCTTCGGGATTGTTCCATTGAGTACATTATTCTTGATACTCCCATTCCAAGCTTCTTCTCTAAGGGTATCATAAGTGATGAAGCTCATGATGCATGGTCTTCCGATTGCAAGAAAGTCTCACGACTAATGGCTAATTCCATCCCGAAAGAATGGAAGGAAAAGTTCTCCGCCTACTTTCCGGACATGTTCCTCAAAGCACTTGAGGACATTGTCAATGTGAGAGTCACCAAGAGTCTTAATGGAAACTATGATGGACTTGTGTTTGATGTGACTAGGTCACTCTCAAACATGAAGATAAAGCCACCGGAAGAGGGTTGCCTTGTTAAGTAGAGGTACCGGCTTTAGTCAAGGGTCTACAATACCAAATTGAGACCCGGTATGCCCCTCCAACCTCATGTGCTTAGAATGACTAGGCTCTTCAAGCACATGGAGCTTCTGGGAATCTTATTAGAGGATGAGATGGCGGGTCATATCTTGCTTGCCTCACTCCACTCGGGCTATGATGAACTTAGGATGCATATAGCTGCGGGAAAGGAGTCACACTCTTTAAGATGTGGTGCAGCTACTTTGTAAAGCCAAATCCTATGCAGCAAAGAAGAAGGAGTTTAAGAATAAAGTGAAGATACGATGCTTCTATTGTGGTGGGCAAGGCCACTACAAAAGAGAATGAAAGATCTTCCAAAGGGATGAGGAGAAGAGGAATGTTTCGTTTACCTCAGGTATCTTCAATAAAACTTGTGTATGACTTTTTCATAGGTATTGGATACCACGTATGACTCACTTTATGCTCCCACTTTCAGGGACCAAGAGAGAGGGCTTCACAAGTGCTTGTGCAAGTACGAGCGGACGATGAAGATCGTGTTTCCGTCGTGCTTGTAGGCGCATTATTTGTCTTTGGCTTGTAATGAACTAATTCTTGTTTATCACGCTTACTTTTTAACATATTTTTATCTATGGCGTTGGACGCCGATTATTTGATCATAAGACTATAACAATGGTTGTTTTTTTTAATGTCTTGCTTATATGTTCTATAAGATTACACATTTTATATGTGACTAGACAAATGTTAATTATACCACCAAAAGAGCTAAGACCATTAAGTCGAATCAAACCTACTTGTAGCATTGCCGTGTTGGCCATATTAACATTAAACGCATCAAGAAACTTCTTCATGAAGGGATTCTTGACTCATTCGTCTTAGAGTCATTTGAAAACTGCGAAGGATGCTTACTAGGCAAGATGATAAAGCAGCCATTCTCCAAGTTGGGAGAAAGGGCTAGTGACTTATTGTGTCTTATACACACGGATGTATGTGGACCAATGAGCACAACCGCAAGAAATTGTTATCGCTATTTTATCACTTTCACGGACGACTTTAGTAGATATGGCTACGTCTACCTTATGTCACACAAATCTGAATCTTTCGAGAAATTCAAAGAGTTTCAGAGTGAAGTGGAAAATCAGATTGGCAAGAAAATCAAAGCAATTTGATCGGATCAAGGTGGCGAGTATTTGAGCCACGAATTCGACGATCATCTTATAGAACATGGTATTTTCTCAAAATTGACACCTCCTGGAACTCCACAATGGAGTGGAGTGTCAGAAAGGAGAAATCGAACTTTGTTAGACATGGTTCGATCAATGACGGGTCTTATGAGTCTTCCTATCACTTTCTGGGGACATGCACTTTTAATCGCGACACTCACTCTGAACCGCACTTCATTAAAAGCTGTCGAAAAGACTCCATATGAGTTATGGACAAAGAAACCTCCACGGTTGTCTTTTCTTAAGATTTGGGGTTGCGAAGCATATGTCAAAAGACTCATATCAGACAAGCCTTCACCAAAATTTGAAAAGTGTTTCTTTGTGGGCTATCCAAAAGAATCCAAGGGGTATTACTTCTACAACCAGTCTGAGAACAAAATATTTGTTGCTCGAGACGGTGTCTTTTTGAAAAAGGAGTATCTTTCCAAAATGACAAGTGGGAGGAAAATCAAACTTGATGAAGTTCGAGAGGATGAGCAACAAAGTCAATTTGACAAAACTGGCAATCAAAGTGCTTTAGAAGCAGCTATTGACATCGGTCAGAGTCAAACCGACAATGTGCAAAGTCAAAATGACAATGTAAATGCTCAACCTATTACCCTGCGTAGGTCGCAAAGGCCAAGATCTCAACCTGACAGATACCTCCGTCTTGTCTTTACCGAAGATCAAGACATTTTAGTTGTGGATAGAGATGAGCCAGCGACGTACAAGCAAGCTATGACGAGCCCCGACTCTACAAAATGGCAAGAAGCCATGAAATCCGAGATTGACTCCATGTTTGAGAATCAAGTTTGAGACATGGTTGATTTGCCCGTAGGTTACACACCTATCAGTTGCAAATGGATTTTCAAATTAATAACCGACAAAGATGGAAATGTATATGTATACAAAGCTAGATTGGTGGCAAAAACTTACTGGAAAATTCACGTCGTTGATTATTATGAAACTGATAAGTCCTATTTTGCACATGTTTTAGGTGGGTATCTAAGCTCATTTTATTACAAAATTAGAGATCTTTGGTGCATATTTGCATTATTTGCTTAAGTTGTGCTCTACTACTCTTCGTTTGTGTGTTTTGATGAATTTCAGGTGATTTATATGCAAATGGAGTATGGTTGGCTAATATTGAGTATAATAATCATGGAGTATGAAAACATATTGCTTAAGAATATCAAATCATGTGTTCGAGACGAACTTGAGTGAAAATGAAGCAAAACGTTGATGAAATACTTGACAAATATGACACCTGTTCACTATTATGCTCATAACTTTTGATATACAAATGATAATGGAGTGATTCAAATTGCATTGGAAAGTAGACTTGAAGACCTTTCCAACGATATATTACACGCCTCAAACAGAGCTCCGGATATGAAGTTATGACTGATTTAAGATGAGTTAAATACAAACTATTTGCTGCAGCCTCTACGTGCCCGATCGGGCATGGTCCGCCCGGTTGGACCGGGCACATAGGAGTTAGATGATTTTTGGTATTTTCGAAGGTAGAAAGCAATTTATGAAGACCGCCCCAGGCGCCCGATCGGGCAAGGTCCGCCCGGTTGGACCGGGCACGTGGTGGAAGAAGTGCTACGAAGGAAAGCAACTCCGTACTCTCACCGCCCGATCGGGAGGTGCTTGCCCGGTTGGACCGGGCACAGTTATGCGACACTCCGTATTATTATTTTCTTATTTTTAGGTCATTAAGGGTATAAATACCCCTTGTAATCTTCATTAGAAAGAAGTTTTAAGTTTTCCATTATTCCTCTTTCTCTCTCTAGAGTTCTAGTTTATTACTTTGAAGCAATTTTAATTCTTTCCATTAGATTTGAGCATTGTTTTTTCAACAATTTAATTCCTTTCAATTGAAGAATCCTTGGTATTCACTTCTACTTCATTCTCTTTCAATTATAATTGCTTTTCAATTATGTTTTCCATATTCATGATTGTTATTGTTTCTTTCAATATGTGTGAGTAGATTTTCTATTCCAAGATCTAGGGTAGCCCAATTATGATTGATGTATAAAGTAGATCTTTAAATTCCCCAATAATAATCCAATTGACATGCTTAATTGATTGTGTTTATGCCAATACTAGATTAGGAATAATTAGTATTGTTATCATCCCTTTGTTCTTATTGCAACGGAAGTTGGGTATTAACGGGATTAGGTTATTCCAATTAAGGGTTTGAAGATCATCACGGAAGTAGATGATTGAATAATTAGGAATCTAGGCATGGTGTTTAATGTCCCTTATTCGCTTGATTCCACGGAAGTAGGCTTGATAGTTAATTTGGGAAGCCATTGATAACTTGGAAGAGACCTTTGGTATTATTATTAGGGATTGCTTTTCTTCTTGTCAATTGATTTATATATTGGGGGTAGATTTATTAGTTTATCAATCATAATCGTGGTAATGCTTGATCTTGGATGCTTTAGTTTATTGATTAATATTTCCTCTAGTTAATTGTGTTATTTAATATATTAGTTGATTATTATCATCCATTATTGATTGGTGACGTGCTTAGTGATTAATTGAGTCTGATTAATTGAATGAACCATAGTCTCTTGGGATTCGATCCTTACTTGCCTACTACACAGTTAGAAGGAATAGTTAGGTTATTTTTGTTAGGTACGCGATAAGCCTATCAAATTTTGGCGCCGTTGCCGGGGACTAACGGTTTTCATCTAATTATTTGTGATTCGTTTTTGCTAAGATTTTGGTTTGTTGCTTTGGCTATTATTAACTTCTTTTTCTCTTATGAGTTGATGATATACATGCCTTGGAGATGGATGATTTATTGTCACGTCTTGCATCTGGCCATTGTTCTTGTTATTATCTTTATCATGAAAACCCTGATTGCCCTTATAGTGAGTATTTTGTTCGAGCTCCGGATGATTTTAGAATCTTTCCATTCATATATGATTATTCTAAAAAACGGTTTGTTCTAAATGAAATTTATTGGAGGATTCATGATGAATATTATCATAATTTGTATAATACGTCGGAGGAAGAATCATTTGTTGAAAAACCGATGGTTAAAGAGTCATTGGTTATAGAATCAGTGGTTGAGGTATCATTGGTTCCAATAGAAGAAAGAATCATTAGTTGTAGAACCATTGGTTGAAAAGTCATTGGTTGTAGAACCAATGGTTGAAAATTCTTTTTCTTTTGCTAATGAACTTATTCGTGAGCGTAAAATAATAGAGACGTTATTGGGTGATGATAAAGAACAAGACTACCTCCATGTTCGTTCTATTAATTCTAAATTTTTAGCGGAGGAAGCAGAAGGTTGTGGTGTATCTTCATCTTTTTCTTTGATTTTTCTTTTTACCTTGAGTTATCTTTGTGTGCTCCTAATCTTTTCTATGTAAGGATTACTGTGCTTGCATTGAGCCCTATATAGTGCTTAATGAAATGTTTGCAGGAGCGTATGATAAGTTACTCAAGGCGTTAAATTCTTCTGATGGAAGGAGAATGGTCAAGCTTAAGACCTTGATAAACTAGCGCTTTGCGGGAGGCAACCCGTATTTCATTATTTTTATTTTAGTCTTTTCTAATTTTTGTGTGTTTTCATTTTTCTTTGATTCTTAGAGAGGTAAGGAGAGTACATCTTATGCTTGTGGGAGTTCTCTTGGTGCAGATTTTGATCTAAAAGGCTGATTTAAAAGGAGAAGAATTCGCTGGACTGCGTTCGAGTTCGATCAGGAAGAGCTCGCCCGATCGGGCGCGCGTATGGATCAGCAAAACTGCTCAATTTCGACAGGCCATAACTTTCTGGTTAATTATCGGATTTTTTTTTATGTGACCTATCGTTGGAAAGATCTTTAAGTATACTTTCCAATGCAATTAGAATCACTGCATTATATTTTATACATCAAAAGTTATGATCAAAACAGTGCACATGACTCAATTTTATTCTTTTTTCCCACTAACACTTTGTTTCGTTTTTTGCTCAATTTTGTTCCAAAGAGATGCATTGCAATCCTCGAGGCTTTGGTGACATTATTTTGGGTGATGATGAAGATGAGGTTTGACTACAAGTTTCCCTTTAAGACAATGAGGACATTGTCTGATTTAGCTTGGGGGGAAGTTCTTGTGTACACAAGGTACATCTTTCACTCTCTCTTTCTACTTTAGTGTGTTTTCACTAGCAGTAAGGTTTAATGCTTTCTTCTGGAAAAAGAAATGAAAAATAAAAGAATCATGATAATGAACGGCCAACGGCCATTGAACTACTTTCCCTGTGCCCCTATCCTTTATGCCAAAAGGTTTTGATTTATTTTCGATTGAAAGACTTGCATAGTGGACTAAAAGATCATGATTTGACCTTGAATTTGTTGATCCCTAGTAGGAGTCAAGGTTATTTAACTATGTATGATTCAGGAGCTTGACTGTGTTAACCGTGAGGCTTGAGCCTTATATATTCATTCTTGTGTGTGTTTAGTTCCTGGTGTAGCATTGATCTTAGTTTTGACTTTAGACTCTTAGTAGTGTGTCGTAATGCATTGCACGTGCACATTGAAATGACGAAGGCCATGTTCATTAGGTAGCCTCCAGACAAAATTAGAACATCAGTTCCCTTCTTGCTTACCCATGTTGTAGCTTGACTATATTTTTCATTAACTCCACAAAAATTACCCTTGGCCCCAATTTGATTACTTTTCCCAAGTCTAGCTTGGGGGAGCTATTTTATGCGGTATTTTTGCGTGATTCTGTTTCAAGTTGCAATTGATGCGAAAATATTGAAAAGAAAAGGAAGAAGAAGAGAAAAAGTGAGAAAAGGAGGTTTGATTGAATTACTTGAAAAAAAAAGTAACATTTCTTGAAAAAGAAAGAGAGAAATAAAGAAAAGAAAGAAAAATATTTGGAAAAAGTTTCAAATGAAAAATTGTTGGATTGAAATAAAAAAAATAAAAAGATAAAAAAAAAATAAAGAAATGAAGCAAACAAGTAAAAGAAGGTTGAAGAGTTGAGAATGTAGGTGGATGAGATGATGGTTGTGTTTTCATTGTAATTTGGGTTTGTGTTTCATTGATCGAAGTTGATGAATCGAGGTGTGACTCATCGCATTTGATAGTTCCCCCGGTTAGACTATTATAGCTCTCATTCCCCAAATTATTGTCCTACCATTCTTATTCCCGACCTACGTTACAAGCTTCACAAAGTCCTTCCGATCTTCGTGCATGGCATTGCGTTCATGTGAATTGAGTCTTTTGTCAAAATGCTGGAGTATATGTTGCATTTCAAGTCGACATTGACTAGGTTGAGCGTTATTATAACCCTCTAAACACGCGAGTGTTGTGAGATGGGGGGATTGCATTGTTGGTGGGGATGGTGAGAGATCGAGCTCATTTTTAGCTCGCCACATAAAAAGTGTGTTGAGTGACCACCGATGTGAGATACTCTAGTCTTCGATTCTTGAATTATAAATGGTTGGTCTCATTTGACGATTAATTAGGTGGATCGACGGTTTGAGTAATTTGATTGGTTGATTAGGATGCATGCTCGTTTGATTTCGATTTTGAATCCTTGTTTGATTTTGCATTATGGGGTGAAGCATGTTGTTTGGTTGTTGATTGTTGTTGATTATTGTTAATTGTCTTGCTTGAGGACAAGCAAGAGTTTAGCTTGGGGGAATTTGATAAGTCCTATTTTGCACATGTTTTAGGTGGGTATCTAAGCTCATTTTATTACAAAATTAGAGATCTTTGGTGCATATTTGCATTATTTGCTTAAGTTGTGCTCTACTACTCTTCGTTTGTGTGTTTTGATGAATTTCAGGTGATTTATATGCAAATGGAGTATGGTTGGCTAATATTGAGTATAATAATCATGGAGTATGAAAACATATTGCTTAAGAATATCAAATCATGTGTTCGAGACGAACTTGAGTGAAAATGAAGCAAAACGTTGATGAAATACTTGACAAATATGACACCTGTTCACTTATTATGCTCATAACTTTTGATATACAAATGATAATGGAGTGATTCAAATTGCATTGGAAAGTAGACTTGAAGACCTTTCCAACGATATATTACACGCCTCAAACAGAGCTCCGGATATGAAGTTTATGACTGATTTAAGATGAGTTTAAATACAAACTATTTGCTGCAGCCTCTACGTGCCCGATCGGGCATGGTCCGCCCGGTTGGACCGGGCACATAGGAGTTAGATGATTTTTGGTATTTTCGAAGGTAGAAAGCAATTTATGAAGACCGCCCCAGCGCCCGATCGGGCAAGGTCCGCCCGGTTGGACCGGGCACGTGGTGGAAGAAGTGCTACGAAGGAAAGCAAACTCCGTACTCTCACCGCCCGATCGGGAGGTGCTTGCCCGGTTGGACCGGGCACAGTTATGCGACACTCCGTATTATTATTTTCTTATTTTTAGGTCATTAAGGGTATAAATACCCTTGTAATCTTCATTAGAAAGAAGTTTTAAGTTTTCCATTATTCCTCTTTCTCTCTCTAGAGTTCTAGTTTATTACTTTGAAGCAATTTTAATTCTTTCCATTAGATTTAAGCATTGTTTTTCAACAATTTAATTCCTTTCAATTGAAGAATCCTTGGTATTCACTTCTACTTCATTCTCTTTCAATTATAATTGCTTTTCAATTATGTTTTCCATATTCATGATTGTTATTGTTTCTTTCAATATGTGTGAGTAGATTTTCTATTCCAAGATCTAGGGTAGCCCAATTATGATTGATGTATAAAGTAGATCTTTAAATTCCCCAATAATAATCCCAATTGACATGCTTAATTGATTGTGTTTATGCCAATACTAGATTAGGAATAATTAGTATTGTTATCATCCCTTTGTTCTTATTGCAACGGAAGTTGGGTATTAACGGGATTAGGTTATTCCAATTAAGGGTTTGAAGATCATCACGGAAGTAGATGATTGAATAATTAGGAATCTAGGCATTGGTGTTTAATGTCCCTTATTCGCTTGATTCCACGGAAGTAGGCTTGATAGTTAATTTGGGAAGCCATTGATAACTTGGAAGAGACCTTTGGTATTATTATTAGGGATTGCTTTTCTTCTTGTCAATTGATTTATATATTGGGGGTAGATTTATTAGTTTATCAATCATAATCGTGGGTAATGCTTGATCTTGGATGCTTTAGTTTATTGATTAATATTTCCTCTAGTTTAATTGTGTTATTTAATATATTAGTTGATTATTATCATCCATTATTGATTGGTGACGTGCTTAGTGATTAATTGAGTCTGATTAATTGAATGAACCATAGTCTCTTGGGATTCGATCCTTACTTGCCCTACTACACAGTTAGAAGGAATAGTTAGGTTATTTTTGTTAGGTACGCGATAAGCCTATCAAATTTTGGCGCCGTTGCCGGGGACTAACGGTTTTCATCTAATTATTTGTGATTCGTTTTTTGCTAAGATTTTGGTTTGTTGCTTTGGCTATTATTAACTTCTTTTTCTCTTATGAGTTGATGATATACATGCCTTGGAGATGGATGATTTATTGTCACGTCTTGCATCTGGCATTGTTCTTGTTATTATCTTTATCATGAAAACCCTGATTGCCCTTATAGTGAGTATTTTGTTCGAGCTCCGGATGATTTTAGAATCTTTCCATTCATATATGATTATTCTAAAAAACGGTTTGTTCTAAATGAAATTTATTGGAGGATTCATGATGAATATTATCATAATTTGTATAATACGTCGGAGGAAAGAATCATTTGTTGAAAAAACCGATGGTTAAAGAGTCATTGGTTATAGAATCAGTGGTTGAGGTATCATTGGTTCCAATAGAAGAAGAATCAATTAGTTGTAGAACCATTGGTTGAAAAGTCATTGGTTGTAAGAACCAATGGTTGAAAATTCTTTTTCTTTTGCTAATGAACTTATTCGTTGAGCGTAAAATAATAGAGACGTTATTGGGTGATGATAAGAACAAGACTACCTCCATGTTCGTTCTATTAATTCTAAATTTTTAGCGGAGGAAGCAGAAGGTTGTGGTGTATCTTCATCTTTTTCTTTTGATTTTTCTTTTTACCTTGAGTTATCTTTGTGTGCTCCTAATCTTTTCTATGTAAGGATTACTGTGCTTGCATTGAGCCCTATATAGTGCTTAATGAAATGTTTGCAGGAGCGTATGATAAGTTACTCAAGCGTTAAATTCTTCTGATGGAAGGAGAATGGTCAAGCTTAAGACCTTGATAAACTAGCGCTTTGCGGGAGGCAACCCGTATTTCATTATTTTTATTTTAGTCTTTCTAATTTTTGTGTGTTTTCATTTTTCTTTGATTCTTAGAGAGGTAAGGAGAGTACATCTTATGCTTGTGGGAGTTTTCTTGGTGCAGATTTTGATCTAAAAGGCTGATTTAAAAGGAGAAAATTCGCTGGACTGCGTTTCGAGTTCGATCAGGAAGAGCTCGCCCGATGGGGCGCGGCGTATGGATCAGCAAAACTGCTCAATTTCGACAGGCATAACTTTCTGGTTAATTATCGGATTTTTTTTATGTGACCTATCGTTGGAAAGATCTTTAAGTATACTTTCCAATGCAATTAGAATCACTGCATTATATTTTATACATCAAAAGTTATGATCAAAACAGTGCACATGAACTCAATTTTATTCTTTTTCCCACTAACACTTTGTTTCGTTTTTGCTCAATTTTGTTCCAAAGAGATGCATTGCAATCCTCGAGGCTTTGGTGACATTATTTTGGGTGATGATGAAGATGAGGTTTGACTACAAGTTTCCCTTTAAGACAATGAGGACATTGTCTGATTTAGCTTGGGGGGAAGTTCTTGTGTACACAAGGTACATCTTTCACTCTCTCTTTCTACTTTAGTGTGTTTTCACTAGCAGTAAGGTTTAATGCTTTCTTCTGGAAAAAGAAATGAAAAATAAAAGAATCATGATAATGAACGGCCAACGGCCATTGAACTACTTCCCTGTGCCCCTATCCTTTATGCCAAAAGGTTTTGATTTATTTTCGATTGAAAGACTTGCATAGTGGACTAAAAGATCATGATTTGACCTTGAATTTGTTGATCCCTAGTAGGAGTCAAGGTTATTTAACTATGTATGATTCAGGAGCTTGACTGTGTTAACCGTGAGGCTTGAGCCTTATATATTCATTCTTGTGTGTGTTTAGTTCCTGGTGTAGCATTGATCTTAGTTTTGACTTTAGACTCTTAGTAGTGTGTCGTAATGCATTGCACGTGCACATTGAAATGACGAAGGCCATGTTCATTAGGTAGCCTCCAGACAATTAGAACATCAGTTCCCTTCTTGCTTACCCATGTTGTAGCTTGACTATATTTTTCATTAACTCCACAAAAATTACCCCTTGGCCCCAATTTGATTACTTTTCCCAAGTCTAGCTTGGGGGAGCTATTTTATGCGGTATTTTTGCGTGATTCTGTTTCAAGTTGCAATTGATGCGAAAATATTGAAAAGAAAAGGAAGAAGAAGAGAAAAAGTGAGAAAAGGAGTTTTTGAATTACTTGAAAAAAAAAAGTAACATTTCTTGAAAAAGAAAGAGAGAAATAAAGAAAAGAAAGAAAAATATTTGGAAAAAGTTTCAAATGAAAAATTGTTGGATTGAAATAAAAAAATAAAAAGATAAAAAAAAAAAATAAAGAAATGAAGCAAACAAGTAAAAGAAGGTTGAAGAGTTGAGAATGTAGGTGGATGAGATGATGGTTGTGTTTTCATTGTAATTGGGTTTGTGTTTCATTGATCGAAGTTGATGAATCGAGGTGTGACTCATCGCATTTGATAGTTCCCCCCGGTTAGACTATTATAGCTCTCATTCCCCAAATTATTGTCCTACCCATTCTTATTCCCGACCTACGTTACAAGCTTCACAAAGTCCTTCCGATCTTCGTGCATGGCATTGCGTTCATGTGAATTGAGTCTTTTGTCAAAATGCTGGAGTATATGTTGCATTTCAAGTCGACATTGACTAGGTTGAGCGTTATTATAACCCTCTAAACACGCGAGTGTTGTGAGATGGGGGGATTGCATTGTTGGTGGGGATGGTGAGAGATCGAGCTCATTTTTAGCTCGCCACATAAAAAGTGTGTTGAGTGACCACCGATGTGAGATACTCTAGTCTTCGATTCTTGAATTATAAATGGTTGGTCTCATTTGACGATTAATTAGGTGGATCGACGGTTTGAGTAATTTGATTGGTTGATTAGGATGCATGCTCGTTTGATTTCGATTTTGAATCCTTGTTTGATTTTGCATTATGGGGTGAAGCATGTTGTTTGGTTGTTGATTGTTGTTGATTATTGTTAATTGTCTTGCTTGAGGACAAGCAAGAGTTTAGCTTGGGGGAATTTGATAAGTCCTATTTTGCACATGTTTTAGGTGGGTATCTAAGCTCATTTTATTACAAAATTAGAGATCTTTGGTGCATATTTGCATTATTTGCTTAAGTTGTGCTCTACTACTTCGTTTGTGTGTTTTGATGAATTTCAGGTGATTTATATGCAAATGGAGTATGGTTGGCTAATATTGAGTATAATAATCATGGAGTATGAAAACATATTGCTTAAGAATATCAAATCATGTGTTCGAGACGAACTTGAGTGAAAATGAAGCAAAACGTTGATGAAATACTTGACAAATATGACACCTGTTCACTATTATGCTCATAACTTTTGATATACAAATGATAATGGAGTGATTCAAATTGCATTGGAAAGTAGACTTGAAGACCTTTCCAACGATATATTACACGCCTCAAACAGAGCTCCGGATATGAAGTTATGACTGATTTAAGATGAGTTAAATACAAACTATTTGCTGCAGCCTCTACGTGCCCGATCGGGCATGGTCCGCCCGGTTGGACCGGGCACATAGGAGTTAGATGATTTTTGGTATTTTCGAAGGTAGAAAGCAATTTATGAAGACCGCCCACGCGCCGATCGGGCAAGGTCCGCCCGGTTGGACCGGGCACGTGGTGGAAGAAGTGCTACGAAGGAAAGCAACTCCGTACTCTCACCGCCCGATCGGGAGGTGCTTGCCCGGTTGGACCGGGCACAGTTATGCGACACTCCGTATTATTATTTTCTTATTTTTAGGTCATTAAGGGTATAAATACCCCTTGTAATCTTCATTAGAAAGAAGTTTTAAGTTTTCCATTATTCCTCTTTCTCTCTCTAGAGTTCTAGTTTATTACTTTGAAGCAATTTTAATTCTTTCCATTAGATTTGAGCATTGTTTTTCAACAATTTAATTCCTTTCAATTGAAGAATCCTTGGTATTCACTTCTACTTCATTCTCTTTCAATTATAATTGCTTTTCAATTATGTTTTCCATATTCATGATTGTTATTGTTTCTTTCAATATGTGTGAGTAGATTTTCTATTCCAAGATCTAGGGTAGCCCAATTATGATTGATGTATAAAGTAGATCTTTAAATTCCCCAATAATAATCCCAATTGACATGCTTAATTGATTGTGTTTATGCCAATACTAGATTAGGAATAATTAGTATTGTTATCATCCCTTTGTTCTTATTGCAACGGAAGTTGGGTATTAACGGGATTAGGTTATTCCAATTAAGGGTTTGAAGATCATCACGGAAGTAGATGATTGAATAATTAGGAATCTAGGCATGGTGTTTAATGTCCCTTATTCGCTTGATTCCACGGAAGTAGGCTTGATAGTTAATTTGGGAAGCCATTGATAACTTGGAAGAGACCTTTGGTATTATTATTAGGGATTGCTTTTCTTCTTGTCAATTGATTTATATATTGGGGGTAGATTTATTAGTTTATCAATCATAATCGTGGTAATGCTTGATCTTGGATGCTTTAGTTTATTGATTAATATTTCCTCTAGTTAATTGTGTTATTTAATATATTAGTTGATTATTATCATCCATTATTGATTGGTGACGTGCTTAGTGATTAATTGAGTCTGATTAATTGAATGAACCATAGTCTCTTGGGATTCGATCCTTACTTGCCCTACTACACAGTTA